>NC_135784.1:21181728-21481728 GCF_051106095.1 Pogona vitticeps
ATAAACGCACAGTGGGGTTTGGAACTGCGGGATCTGGAAAAAAAAGGGGGAGGGAGCTTGTTACAATTATCACCGGAATATATATACACAAACCCACACCCTGTTTCCTGGAAAATAAGACCTAACCTGAAAATAAGCCCTAGTATGATTTTTTTCAGGATGCTTGTAATATAAAACCCTACCCCAAAAATAAGCCCCAGTTAAGTGAAACCTCACCCTCCACCCTTGTGCAGCAACCAGAAGAAGATGACAAGGCTGTATTTGAATAAATGTAGATTGTTGTACATGAAAAAAAAACATCCCTTGAAAATAAGCCCTGATGCATTTTGACCCTGTCTTATTTTCAGGGAATCTCTCTCTCTCTCTCTCCCTCCCTCCCTCTCTCTCTCTCTCTCTCTCTGTGTATTTGGCCACTACTAGGAGAAATCAAATAGACTGAGCATGCAAACACCAATCAGGAGGACACGAGCTGCTTCAAACCATCCACTGAAAGTGGAATGATTAGCTTTGGGACAAATAAGATGGCAGACAGCGCTCCTTTGGTGTAGGGGTACAACGCAGCAAACAGAGCACCCTATTTTACCACCAAAAAAGTATTAAAGTATCCCGTTTCCATAAGGACCCAAGATTATATTATTCATATTCAAGTTGACAGCGGAACAAGGACCATTGGGCTCATCTTCATTTCCATACATGTATTAAGGACAGAAACGAGAACATTTAGCACTGAACTGTTTATCCCGCTGAACTGGTTAAACACATTGAGACGTGGCGGTGTGTTGTTTCGTCACAACACAACCGACCTCCTTGAGCCTGCATGGGGAATGCGACGCAACCCCACAGAGACATTAAAGCGACTGGAAGGACTTACCCACAGCAGGAGCGGAATCATTCTCAAAACGGATTGAATGATGGCCGGCAGTGGATGTGGATGATGGGCCTTCCCCTGAAACGGCAACGACGGGAATCGCCATCACGTTTTGCCCGGCTGTGTGTGGGCTTCAGAATTCAGGACATGGGGAAAAAAATAAATCAGCTGCCAGAGTGGAGGACGAGCAGCAGGATCACACCAGGGGCTTACCAGGGTCAGGAGTGAGGCCTGACTCTGCGGGTGGAGCTCCTTTACCCCCATCTGCCTCTTCCGTCCCTTGCAATACAACGACAACGTCCCCAGCACCGGCTCCCGGTGGTCTTGGTGCAGCTGGAGAAAAACATGGGACACCGAAGGTTTAGATTTCTACACTTCACGAATGATGTAAGATAGACAGCACTGGCCTCTCTTGAAAAATATCTATCCCCTCCACCCTGTGCCTAATTAGTGCAATAATGACAGGGGCTGGACCGAATGATCCAGACGGATCATAATTTTATTGTGAGCCACCTTGGGTTCCCTTATGAGGAGAAAGGTGGAAAATAATAAAACTAAAATTAAAACAACAACAACAACGGGGCAGCCCAATAGCACTGGTTCGCCTTCATCCTGTGCTACGCTTCTCCGCTAGTCTCAGTGAACGTTAAAATGGGAGAAAATACTTTAGGTAGACTAAATGTCACCCAGAAGAGATTGGGATGACGAACCACACTTCCCTTCCCCTCTCACGGCAGCGTCTGAAAATGGACAGCCCTACCTCCCGATTCGACAGGGAGGGAGTCCATCACGGGGACGGCCCTCCCGGTTGCCTTCTGAGGACTTTGGTCAGGGAGGCCGTTGGGGGAGTCATGGCTGTCGGTCGATCTAGGCCGATCCGCACTGGTGTCTCTTTCCAGGATCCTGTGCAGCTCCTCGAAGTAGGGGATTCTTTGGGGACTATTTCCCGGCTTGGAATTGTGCTCCACGGCGTTTTTGTACAGTCGGCGCATGGCTTTCGTTTTGCACCGGCACTCGAGGGGGGAACGCCTGAACCCCCGGCGTTTCATGGCCCTGGAGATGGCCACGAAGGTGTCCAAGTTGCGGTGGCTGGACCTCAGCTGCTCCTGCACGCGTTGTTCGCCCCAGATGGCCAGGAGGCACCGGGTCTCGTCCAACTGCCACGCAAGGCCCCTCCCCTTCTTCTTCCTCCGTCGCTCGTACTCCCACTCCTCCGCCGCGTATTCCTGATCTTCGTCGGAATATATACTACAAGCCAAAACAGGACGTGAAGATTGACATGAGGGGATAAACAGAAAGGACATGTACTGGTGGCAATTTTTAAAAAGGGGGTGATGGGACCCCAGATAGAAGGCCTTGGTCCCACTCCATGCCGATCAGTGGATTGCCAGCAGTACTTTCTGCCCGGCTGCTAAAAACTGCTGGATAGCTCAGGGGCTTTGGGTCTCTCACTGTGGAGCCAAAGGTTGGGAGATTAATTCCCCCCCCCCCCTTTGACTCCTTGACAGGGGCTAGACGTGACGATCCAGAGGGTCCCTTCCAGCTCTGCAGTTCTAAGATCATTAATATTAAGCTTCAGGGACATATCAGCCAATTATCCTCAAAATACCATGTGCAAGCCATCTCTATTTAAGGAAATGGACATAGGTGTGATCCAGAGCTTATCCCTCTGCATCGCTGTGGCACAAAGTTATTTTTGAGACTGTGATGGTATCTCTTTATGGAATTTATGTCCAAATGCCACATCACTACAGACGTATCCCTAAAGACTACTTTTAACCCAAGGCCGAAATACCATTTGCTTTCTCCTATTCGGTGACTTCACAGAATACCGATTGGCCTCACATATATGCGCCCTGGAGGCGCCACCCTAGCGATACAGCGCATACCAATGTACTGATCTTTATTGTTAATAGTTCTCCCCTTCTAGTTGGAGGCGTCAGAAGATCTGCATGAAGAGCAAAGTTACGGGAAATTAAAAAAAGGACCACAAACACAACCTCTTCGATGTCGGATCGTGCCCTTTTAAGACTCCCGTGAAGCCTTGCATGTGTTTGTGACCATGCCTTGAATAACTGCGGTGACCCCGGGACTGCCAGGGATTAGCAAGTTGAGGTGTGAAAAGATACGCAGGAGCCTGAAAGCCAGGACAGCGCATAGCCGTGAACTGGGGGGGGGGGGGGGGCGGCGGCTGCACATCCTGTCTTTCTTAATGAGCCCGGATACCGCTGATCTCTGCTGCCAAACTCCACGGAGCAGGGCAATCTCACTCGCCCAAACCAAGGCATCTCATCCCTAGAGATGGGCAGCAACCAAATTACAAATAATAATAATAAAAATACCCAGATGAAATGGGCTGGTTTGTGGTTCAGTTCATGCAAGCTGCTTTGCAAAACAAAACAAAATGGCAAACTTTTTTCCGCTCAGCGCTTCATTTTGTTTCAGCAAAATGGATGCCCCCCTCCACCCTCTTCCTGCTGCCCCCCAATGCGTCTCTACCTGGTCCTGCCACCTCTCCTGCTGCCTTGTCCCCCTCCACCTCATTCATTCATTCATTCATTCATTCCCCACCTTTCTCTTTAAAAGGACCCCAGGTGACTTCAGGGCAGGGCCTGCTGTCTCTGCGCATGCGCCCGCTTATCAGCTGATAGGTTTGCGCATGTGCAGAGAGCCGGGCCTGTTGTCTCTGCAGAACGGACAGGCGTGGGCGGACACAGCTGGCTCAGCTCCCGGACTCTCTCTGGAAGGTTTTTCCATTTGACATGTGACCTTGGACATGTGACCTCCGTGGGATCTATTATCCCACTGAGTTCATGTGGATAACGACCTTTTCCACCCTACCTGGAAACCAGTGGACTTTTATCCCCTATGTGTATTCTGGAAGACTGATTAAAAGCTGTAGAAAAATCTTCCGCGAGCTCTATACATTCCTTCTCTCTCTCCGCCGGGTGACCTCCCTGCTCCTTTCTGGACCGACCTCCTTCCTTGCGTATCTCAACTATCTTCAGGGCGTTCCTTTGGCTTAGCTGTGGCACAGTCCCCGGCAGATCTTCTTCCTGACTTCCTCCAAACTGAGATAGCGTCACCTCGAACTGATTTCCCATCCCAATACCTAGAGAGGTGAGAAATAAAGCCCTTCACAGTTTGGGACCATGTTACTTGTCGGAGCGAGGTCTCCCCAAAGTCACCTGCCCGACCCACCAGCTCTTCCCAGGCTATGCTCCTTGGGGTGGCCCACCCAAGGGAGGCCCGAAAGGGAGGCACCGACTTCATGGAACGAGTTCGTAGTGGAGCTACACCTGGCCCCCCTCCCTGTGAGCATTTAGGAGGCAACTTGAAACACACTGCTTTTCTAGGAGGCCTTGCACAACGACCCAGTTTGATTTTATTTTTATGCCTCTCATCTGACTGAGAATGGCCTCTGGGGCCATCTCTGTTTTATTTGGTTTAATGCTTTAAATTTTATTGTTTATTTGTAGTTCATTAGTACATGCTTTTATTTACTGTTGTAAACCGCCCAGGCTAGTGTGTTGCACTAATGGGGCAGTATATAAATCAGTGGAATAAATAAGCAGCCATTTTGCCCACGCACCAGTGACCTCTTTTTACCGCTCCTCTTTCTGCTGAAAATTTTGGGCCGAAGCAATCCTGTGCCACATTTGTGTGGAATAACAAAAAGTGCAAGCAATGAATATGAACGAACAACTATTATAGGGAAAATAACCCTGGGGTACCCATGGGGGGGGGAAGCACACAACATATAAAATACAACACAACATGTTGCATTCAATCAATATTTGGGGAAGAGACAGGATCTGAAATAACTCCTGTTGCAACTGGTTCCATATCCAGAAAAACCATTCCTCATGAAAAGAGTAAACACCGTAGGACCCCCTTATCCACAGAATCAGTATCTGCTGATTCACTTATACGTGGTTTGAATATATTAAAAGAAAAATCCCCCCAAATATTTTTAATCAAGAAGTTAACGGAACTGGCTACTAGAGGGCTACATTTTTCCAGCATCTATGAGGGGGGCTTGGAAACGATCCCCCCACAGATACAGGGGTCCTACTGCACATCTATATGAACATGCATTTAAAAATAGGATGTTTCTACCAACTCTAATTAAATAACGAATGGGTGGTTATTTAACCACATTCAGCCTTGAAATTACACGTGACATCCTTGGACATGGCTTTTCAAAATTTCAATACCAACAGGTTCTTGGTAGTTTTTTTTACAATTGGCGTAATGGGTCAGGGAGGCAAAGAGACACACAAGAAAATGCCGCACCACATGCACCAGATACCAACAACACATACCAAGGAACATCAGGCAACGCGTAGCAGCACAGCTCACAACAGCATCTCAGGACAGACAAAGGGAATATGGGTTTTCCTCCATAGATTCAAACCGGTTTGACTGGGTGAGCACTTAGAATAATTTTTATGTGTGTCTAGTAATACCCTTACAGGTTAAAAATTGCTTAAAACTACAATGCTTTTTACTTTTAATGGTTTATTTTAGAGTTGTCTTCTCTGCTTTTCAATATGATTTTTTAGGCTTTACGCTCCTGAATTTTTAGAAGACATGCGGTTGCCATTTTAAAGCATGGTGATAACAGGATTTAAGTCCTGCTCCCAACTTACGTTTTGTATTCAAATGCACTTTTGTTTGCTACTTCTCATAGCTGCAAGCATTTTTATAGCAATCACACTTGCAGCTTTACACAAGATGTAAAAATGATTTTCTGCTTCAACGTTTGTGCCTACCGTTTTTCAATGGCTGTAAGATTTTGGGATGTTTTTCACAACTCTGAAATATTTTTATGCTATGGAACATAGAAGCAATGTAGATAAATAAAGCTTTTAGAATTAGACAAGCCGATGTTGCCTAGAATAATTGTAACGACGCAACTTTTACCTGGATACCCAGATGCATTCTGATATGACTGGAAATGGTTATCCGGTTTCATCCTGGCATTAACCCTAAATGGGATAAATGCCAGCTGTGATATACACACACTTCTGTTTTTTCCCTAGAGGTCTATAAAGTTCTGTAGCTCTTAGAGAAATGTTCAGTTATCAGACTCTTTGACCTGACCTCTCCACCTAGTTGGTATCTTTTTTATATGAAAGGATCATGGAAACCAAGGCATGTAAAATAAAGACACATAACGTGTTTCCCTGAAAATAAGACAGGGTCTTATAGGGCTTATTTTCAGGGGATATTTTATTTTTTCATGGACAACAATCTACATTTATTCAAATACAGTTATGTTATCTTCTGGTTGCTGCACAAGGGTGGAGGGCGGGGTTTCACTTAACTAGGGCTTATATTTGGGGTAGGGCTTTATATTAGGAGCATCCTGAAAAATCATATTAGGGCTTATTTTCAGGTTAAGCCTTTTTTTTCAGGGAAACAGTAGATTCAACCCACACTTAATACTTGACTTCTCCCCACTGAAGCATCCTGAGCTTTATACTCCTACCTTGCGGGTCTTCAGCCAAGGAATCCACCACAGGGATGGGCACCACAACCGCTGGTTGGGGAACGTGTCGGGGACTTTCCTCCGTTGTGTCACCTTGGGAGTCACGGCTGTCAGTCGATCTAGGTGGGTCCACACTGGGGTCTCTTTCCAGGATCCTGCGCAGTTCCCTGTAAAATGGGATTCTTTGGGGACTATTTCCCGGTTTGGAATTGTGCTCCACGGCGTTTTTGTACAGTCGGCGCAAGGATTTCGTTTTGCACCGGCACTCGAGAGGGGAACGCCTGAACCCCCGGCGTTTCATGGCCCTGGAGATGGCCACGAAGGTGTCCAAGTTGCGGTGGCTGGACCTCAGCTGCTCCTGCACGCGTTGTTCGCCCCAGATGGCCAGGAGGCACCGGGTCTCATCCAGCTGCCACGCAAGGCCCCTCCCCTTCTTCTTCCTTGGTCGGTTGTCTGCCCAGTCCTCCTCTGTGGATTCATTCCCTTCCTCACGACGGATCCTGTAAGCCAAAACAGGATGTAAGCATTGAAAAGAGGAGCATGCAAGTCAAAATACCACGTGCAAATGTTACTGCCTAAGGAAACGGACCGTACGTGGATGCGATCACCAGCATCCACATACGAATCATCCATCAACACATATGTTTCTCACTTTGTAGCTGCATCTCTCAACAGAGTCAACATACTAATTGTGAACCACACTACAAGATAGAACATACAATGGTGCCCCGCTTGACGATGATAATGTGTTCCAGCAAAATCGCTGTTAAGAGAAATCGTCATCAAGTGGGAAAAAAAATCCCCATTGGAATGCATTGAAAACCGGTCAATGCATTCCAATGGGGGGGAATACCTCATTGTCCACCGTAGATTGCCCATACAGAACAGCCGATCAGCTTTTCTAATTCGCTGTAATGCGAACCTTCCGTCCAGAAAGCAGCCATTTTAAGAAGGGAGGGAAGCCATTTTGCGGAGCCGGAAAAAACATCATTTTGCAAACAAACGGTTTGCGAAGCAGGCTCCTAATCAACATAAAGCAGATTTTCCCCATTGGAACCATCGTTTTGCGATCGCAGTAGTGATCGCAAAAATGTCATCGTCAAACGATTTCGACGTCATGCGGGGTAAGCTTCTAGCGGGGCACCAATGTACTGTTAATACACAGAGAGAGAGAGAGCTTATCAGACTATGAATTTTGTAAGAGGATTTCTTCTGGCGTGCAAAATTGAAACGATCCTCCACAGAATCTTTCACACCGAGTTGAAGTTGGGAGGGATACTTTCTACCCTACCTGGAAACGAATGGATTTTTATCCCTTATGAGTACTCTGGAAGACTGATTAATAGCAGCTGAAAAACCTTCGGTGAGCTCCATATGTTCTTCCCCGGTCTCTGCTGGCTGATATCCCTGCTTGTCTTTGGGCCAAAATCCATCCTTGTGCATTTCGACGATCCTCAGCACATGCTTTGGGATTATCAGTGGGGCCTGGCTGGGCACATCTCCTTTATTTCCACCACACTGAGATTCTGCCATCTTACTCTGCATTCTCATTCCAACACCTATAGAGGGAAGAGAATGGCATTTTTGCTCATGCTCTGGAGGCATTTTTTTTCCCCAAGACGCAACCTGCTTTTCCCATTTCATTGGGCTTTTTTTGCATATAGAATCATAAAATTCCCAGACTGCAGGACACACCACAATGGGCTCAAGTTCAAGAAGCCAGATTTCAGATGATTATCAGTAAAAACTTTCTAACTGTTAGAGCAGTATGACAGTGGAACCAGTGACCTCGGGAGTCGGTGAGTGCTCCAACACTGGAGGCATTCAAGAAAAACTTAATCACCTGGCAGATGTGCTTTGATGGTATTCCTGCCTTCAGCAGGGGGATGGACTTGATGGCCTTGTAGGCCCCTTCCAACCTCACTCTTGTATGATTCTACGAAAATAATAAAGCTGGGCCTATAAGGCCATCGAGTCCAATCCTTGCTCAAGGTAGGAATCCAAACCTGTAGCTTGAGTTCATTGTTACGCGTTTATATACCACCCCATAGTGCTACAGCTACAATTGTTTGCTATATGAAGGAAGCCAATGTCATTTTATGTATACCAGGTAACCTTTGCACACGTCAGGAAATCCCACCGTTCCACTGTTGAGGCATTTTAGAAATATGGGAATTCCAGCAATCACAAAAAAAGTGAGTTGCAGAGATCAGCTTTGTTCCAGCATCAGAAGGCAGGCTGGCGTTAAATATGCTTCGCTTGTCAGACACAACAGGGAACAAACATATTTTGTTCTAGAGCCTTGTTTGGAGACACTGGCCAAAATCCTGCTGCTGAGTGTAGTAAGCCATACTGGAGTAGTTCCACTGAAGCAATGGGGATTTGGTGAGTCAACTCTCCCGTAAGTTCCACATATTCCAAAGGACCAACTTTTACTGTAACTTAATTTAGCATAAGTTCCATTGATTCGTTGGAACTTGACTCATTACTCTACTGCAATTTATTACTTTAAGCAACAGGATTTTGGCCACTGAGTCAGCTACGGCAGGATGTGGAGTGCTATCTTATCTGGAACTGAGGTTTGATCCCATGGACATCACTTTATAAACTGTGTAGCGGGATGTTAGTGCTCTACAGAGTCAGGAAGAACTCTGAGACATCAGTAATAGAGATGGACACGAACTCCCAGGAACCACAGCGGTGAGCTGAATTCCCAATCTCTAGCTCCACAGCGAAGTACATATACTTTGGTCTCTATTTCTGTCAAAATAACTGGAACGGGAGTAAAAACCCATACACGTCCTGTTTGTTTGGAGGTGTACTCAGAATTTGAAAGTGGGCCCCACTCTTTTTCTCCGTCAACCCTCTTTAGTTCTTAAAAGGGCCAATGAATCCGCTGACATTCGCCGGCTCTACTAGACTTGAGCTGAAAGCTTCCTTACCTAGAGGGTCTTCGTTCTTGCCACCCTCCTGCAGGACGGTCCACACCATGGTGCCTTTGCCCGGCTGCGTCAAGCTCCGCTTGACAACTTGCAAAGACAGGCTAGTTTCGCTGAGATCCCTTGGTTCCTGCCAGCAGGAGGAAGGGAAAAAAAACACTGAAGACACACCCCCATCAGATTTTGATGCAGAAAAAAAGGATACAGAAGTAAAACATCACATCTTAACTCTGTATCACAGAACCAACAATTTTAGAACTATGAGGTCGTCAGGAAATATTCTGTGCAACAAAGGGGAAAATTGCACATAACTGCAACATTAACCAGTATTTTTTTGCTGTGTTCCTAAGATGTGGAGGTACACATCTCTTCTTGGAACATACCATTTGTTTTATAGTTAAACGCAAAATAGAAATAAAAAGTAAAAACAAAAAACAAAAAAATGGGTTGGTACCTTAAAGATTAACTTTTATGTTTTCGAATGTGAGCTTTTGCAGACAAGTTACATTGAAAAATATAAAAATCAGTCTTTAAGGTACACATTTTTGTCTCTTTATACAATTTTTATTTCTTCTACTTTTTTATCGTAATCACATGCCACAGACCTGGGTCTGTCTCTCCATTAGAAAATGCATGTGACCTTGATTCTTCTCCTAGAACTCCAATGTTTCATGTCACAAACAGACTCGCTGGAATGGCACGTACCTCTTTCACCTTAGTTTGGTCTGTTCTCTGTCCTTCAAGAGGAAGCAGTGAAATGGTGTGACTCGAGCATTTAATTCCACTGCCTGCAATGGATGGAAGGAAGATTTTAGAAGGAGTGATGACAGTTTTGGGAGAAACCTGAAGGAATTGTTAAATACAGTTTTGTACTATGCAATAAGTATTTGTAAGGATCATTACTAAAGAAACAAGCAAAGCTAGAATTTATCCAGCTGAGTAAATTGTAACAGCTGAAAGAGCAATCCCAAGATTGGCTAACCCTGGGATAAAGCTAGCAGACCTAGCACATACACTCTGTGGTGGTGTGGGTTGGTGTCGTCGCGTTGGAGTATCCTGGGAGAAGCCGTGTCTTTGTGCTGTATATTAGAAGAAGAACTGTGGTTACTGGACTGAACATATGGTATTTGACTGCTGAACAAATTTATAAGGATTTTGACTCTGATTTATGCATTGAACTCTGCTGAAACTGCTGTGTATGACTTCGGGACTAGAAACAAGGACTAAGCTGTACATGTATGTATATATTCTGTAAATAATACAACTATTCTGCTATCAACGCTGCTTTATTGCTTGGTGTCTTCATCTCTCAGGGAAGTTCTTTTGGTTAGTGCCACCGGAACTCTGTCAAGTGAGCCCACCTCTTTAACCTTCCAAGTGTGAACATTTAGAATTTATCCCTGGCTTCCGTCTCCAAGACAACATATGAACTAAAATACATAATACAACACAACAGTAAACAAACATGAGAAGAAAAAATTAAAACAGCAGAAAGGTACTAATTAGAAAGAGAAGTACTGTATTACATTTAAAATAGCATGCATAAGAGACAGAACCTCTTCCCATCAATATATAATGAAAGCTCACCAGAAACCAAGAAGATGATCTAACTTTCCTTGTTTCAAGGCTTATGACCCCTAGCTTCCATTCCACTGCCTCATCTTACAAAAACATATTGATGATAAAATAGTTATTATCACACAGAGAAATATATACACTAAATATAAAATGGTTATTGTTCAGGAATGCTTTTCCGGGATCTGTTTTCTAACATTTGTTTCCCCCAATCTTGGCATATTTAGTGGCAGTTGGGCTATTCTAAGGCAGTCTTTAACGTAGCAAGCTCAGCTCTTGGTCACCTTCTTAATGATTTTGCTAAGATGCCAAAATATCGACTTAAGAGGGGCCAAGCAAAGAGAAAGCTATCAGGAGAAATTCTGGAAAATTAGGTCATTTCCAATCAAAGTGAGCTATTTATTCATTTGATTTCTAGTTCCACTTTTTTCCAAGAAAGATGGCTTATATACTATTATTTTTTTAAAGTATGGTTAAAAAATGGGGAAAATCCTCTTCTAGCAGTGTAACTGGATGTCAACAGGATTTTGGCTGGTATGCTATGAATCTTTTTAAAACACAAATCAGTTTTCAACATTAAAAGCAGAAAACTTTTAATAATAACTTTTAAATAATCAATTATCCCTTATCAATAGAAAAGTGCAAGATATCTTGTCAAGCCCTTATTTATGACAACCAGTGAGTTGCCCAAGGCCCATCTTTAAAAAAGGAGGATTTTTTTCATGCCACCAGAAGGACATTCAAGAGGTGGTCAGCCAGACCTTTTCAGGCAAGGAGCTCCCCAGTCTGGGGGAATTCACCCCCAAAAGGCCCTTTCTTGCATCTTCTGAAACATGCCCTGAAAATAAGCCCTAATGCAGTTCTTAGCAAAAACGAATATAAGACCTTGTCTTATTTTCGGGGAAACACAGTATGTTTAATTTTTAAAAAAAACAAGATTGTCAAATTTTAAGATTTCAGTATTTTGTGCTGCTTTTGCTGGCCATATGTGTTCAGTCTATTTGAAATGGTTTGAAACTGCTCGATAGCTCAGTGGTTTAAGGCATCTGGCTGCACAGGCAGAGAGAGGTTGGGAGTTCGATTCCTCGCTTGTGCCTCCTTGACAGCGGTTAGACTTGTTCATCTATAGGGTTCCTTCCAGCTCTGCAGTTCTACTATTATTAAGCATATCATCATCATCATTATTATTATTTGAAAGCTTAGTCAGTAAAGTAAAGTAAGCAAGCGCAGCAATCTCCATCTGTCCTGATTTTTCATCCAGTCACCCACAGCCTCCCACAGAAACGCAAAGGAAGCAGAACTCAAGAACTGAATTCATTCCTTACCCGGCACATTCACCTCCGAATCGCCATGTGGCTTGGCTTCAGAAGCATTCATGGGACCTTCCTTTGAATTATGGGAACCCAAAGACTCCTCCATCATTGGCCCCTGAAACATGGACAATGATTCAACTCAGAATTGGGGGGGGCGTGCATGATTGGTATCTACTACTGGCAGAAGATGGTTTCAGCTGACCCGGCCCATTCGTTTTTTGTACAATTCAAAGCACCATGTTCAATCGGATTGCCATCTGGGGAATTTGGAGGCCAAGGCAAAGACCTTGAACTTTTGGTTATGCTCCTCAAACCATTCCTGAACAATTTTTGCAGGGTGTATTATCCTGTTGAAAGAAGCCACTGCCATCAGGCAATGCCATTGACATGAAGGGGTGTACAGTACATGGTCTGCAACAATCTCCAGGTAGGTGGTACACCCATATGAATGACAGGACCCCTAGGGTTACCCAGCAGATCATTGCTCAAGAGCAAAACAATGCCTCTGCCGGTCAGCCTTCTTCCCACAGTGTATTCTGCTGCCATCTCTTCCCCAGGTAGATGACACATGTGTACCCAGCTGGGAGTTGCAGTCCAAAACTCCTGAGTAACCCAAGGTTAAGAACCAATGGTTTAAATGGGGTTTTTTCGTTTAATGATGATCGGTTCCCTGCTTTGGGAACCGATTTTTGCTTTACGACAATCAGCAAACAGCTGAAGAAAATGCCCCCCCTCTGTTTTCTAGGACGGATTCCTCACTTTACAGGCACTGAAAATGGCCGCCGTATGGAGGATCTTCACTGGACAAGCAGGTATTCAGCCCATTGGAACGCACTGAATGGTTTTCAATGCGTTTCAATGGGTTTTTTATTTCACTTGACAATGTTTTCGCTCTACAGCGATTTTGCTGGAATGAATTAACATCGTCAAGCGAGGCACCACTGTATATATATTTTCTGTATAAAGTAAGTGTTTCACTTTGTTTATCCTAATTATGGATAAATGATTCTCTTCCCCGAGGGATCGTCATAGGAAGAGAGAGAGAAGAGGATCTCGGGGCAGAAATTTGAATCAAATAAATAACTAAATCTGCATTTCTGTCCAGAAAAACTTCTTGAGTCTGCTGCAGAAAACATAAAACAAATGTGGAACAATTCTGGGCCTTTCCAAAGACCATTATAACAAAAAACTTGAGAGTGTTCTATAAAACTGACTTGGGTGTTTATTTAGCACAGTGCTCCTGTGTCATGTTGTTAGTTACTGCAGAAAAGCAGGAAAAAAAATGAAGAATTTCAGCTAGTCTTTGGGAGCTGATAGGTGGAAACCTAGGAATATAACAGTTTATCAAAATTGCTTTAACTATCCTCATTTTGTGCTGTATATCAGAGAACATGTTCTCATGCCTTCAAAGAATAAAGATCTTCTCATGGTCCAGAATTGGACAAAGGGGACAAACCAGGCTCAACAAGTACACACAGAACGCATAAACAGATTTCAGGAGATGGACCCGATTGTAATGGCTCAGCAAATCAACCGGAACTCATCCATTACAACAAATATACTGTACTGTATTCAACAAGGGGGGGAATCTAACAATGCATTTCTTCAAAACTGCACTATATTATTTGTTGTACTGTGTTGATTCTGCTGTAGAGAAGCACTTTTTCCTTTAATAGTTAAATCTTGGTTTTTGGTCCCCTGTTATAAGACTCCAGGATAAACGGGAAAAGCATACACACAGTTCCTGTGGGTCATCTTGCCGCTTCATTCTTGACTGAAGACAAAACAAGAGCAGGGAAAACTTCTCTGTAACATTGGTCTATCTCGCTTTTTTCTTAATGTTAATTGTTATTTATTTGCAAGCAAAAATGTGTGAACCCATTATGGACCAATAAACGTTACTTTGGGCAGATTTGTATCAGAGTGTGGAAGTAACTTCTATGTACAGTACATTTTATAGATTGGGAGCCCTACCATCTCTGATCATTTGTCTTCTGATGCCCATAAAGAAACAGAAAAGTCTATATCCCTGTGAAGTTAAAAAATTGCCACCTGTGAAGCCAGAGGATAAAAATTTTATTCCCCACCATCTCTCAGCCTGTTTGGCCTTGGGCAAGTGACACAGTCCCAGAGCGCTCCCCGGAAGGGAATGCAAACCACTTCCAAATACTCTCTACCTAGAAAACCCTGAAATGAAGCACCACAAGTTAGAATTGACTTGATACGACATGATAATTAATTTTCAGCTCATGAAACTTAATTTGGCCAGGGCCCAATTACCCCAGCCAGGAATAAAAGGGTTATTAATCATTACTGAAAAATGATTATTTTTAATTACTCTTTCTATAACATGCTTATTAGAATTTTATACTATCAGTTTTCTAGATGGATTATTTTTTAAAGCAGGGTTCTGAGATGGATACAGTATTTAAAAGTCTCTGTTTCTCTGCATTGGTTATGATATACTGTAAGAACCCCAGATCGACTGGGGACTGGCTCAAACTCCCCCATGGATAATGAAAACCATGGATAACAGCGAGTACAGTATTATACAGTGGTGCCTCACTTAACGGCGATAATCCGTTCC
Organism: Pogona vitticeps; assembly: GCF_051106095.1. Classification (NCBI taxonomy): domain Eukaryota; kingdom Metazoa; phylum Chordata; class Lepidosauria; order Squamata; family Agamidae; genus Pogona; species Pogona vitticeps. The sequence continues at coordinate 21,196,505 of NC_135784.1, forward strand.
AGGAAAATCGCTGTTAAGCGAAAACATTGTAAAGCGAAAATAAAAAGCCAACTGAAACGCGTTGAAAACTGTTCAATGCATTCCAATGGGCTAAAAACTCACTGTCCAGCGAAGATCCTCCATACAGTGGCCATTTTTTGTGCCTGTATAGCGAGGAATCCGTCCCTAAACACAGCGGGGAGCCATTTTAATTACCTGGCGGCCATTTTGAAACCGCCGATCAGCTGTTAAAAAAACATTGTTTTGCGAAGAATCGGTTCCTGAAGCAGGGAACTGATCATCGCAAAGCGAAAAAACCCTATTTAGACCATTGTTTTACGATCGCAAAAACGTCGTCGTGAAGCGGACTCATCGTAATGCGGGGTAATTGTAAAGCGGGGCACGACTGTATATAGATATATAGCACAGTAAAAAGAAAATAAACCAGAAAAAAATTACATGCATTACAAGAACTGGTCACTGGAGGCGCCAGAGACCTTGCTATATATTGTTCACTAACAAACATATCACATGGTTCCCTCTAATGGCTGGTTCTGGTAATACATGAAAAAATGTTTTTTTCTGGATTTTTTTCTTTTAATATCTTTAATATTTTTGGACTGTGAATAAGTGAATCAGTAGATATTAATCCCATGGATATATCTCATCAAGCACCATCTGACCTCCAGCAACCTTAACACCTTGAATAGCGTTTCCAAGGTATATGAGACATTTAAGGAGTGGACCTACCAGTTCCACACACACAGGAATTTAAATTCAGGTCTCCTGAGTCCTAGTCCATTGCCCTACCACTCTCAACCCACCAGCTTCCCATGCATTGTTAAAAAACACATAACAAGATACGCTAAAGATGTGCTATATAAGGTTGGATTTTAAAAAATCAACTCACATTATTTGCTCTCTCTGAAGTATTCTGGAGCTAAAAAGGGTATTTTAAAATACACAATAACATCAATAACTGTGCAAAGCCAGGAAAGTCAAAAATGTGAAAGTCAAATGAGAACGAAGCACTTTTCTTATGCACTAAAAGTGCTCTTATAGAATCACAGAATAATTGAGTCGGAAGGGGCCTCAAGGGTATAAAGTCCAACCCCCTACTCAGTCCTGGATCCTGTTTAGTCAATGATGCTAAGAATGTCCAGAGGGTTTCAGAAACGGCATTACCACTTTTTAAACATTCCAGTACACATTCTGAATTCTGTAAAAAAACTAAATTATAAAGCCTCACCTGCCACTTTCTTGTCTCAGCCCTTTGCCTGCTCAACAGGAAATCCTCCACCAAGGCTACAGCCTGGGAACACGTGCGCGGTCCACTTCCTCGGATCCAGCCCTGGAGGTCCGGGGGAAGGCTGGCCAGGAACTGCTCCAGGATCAGCACCTCCAGGATCTGCTCCTTGCTGCGTCTCTCCGGCCTCAGCCACCGGTGGCACAGCTCCTGCAGCTGGCAGTGAATCCTCCGGGGGTCTTCCACCACCTGGCAGGAGAAGTCCCTGAAGTGCTGGCGCTGCTTCTCCATCCTCAAGGCATCCCCTCGCAAGATGGCGGCCTTCACTTTCCCATAAACTTCTTTGTCTTGGGCGTCCAGGCTTCGAAAGGCCTCCTCCGCTTCTCCACTCAGTGCTGGCAAGAGCCGGGCCACCCATTCTCCTATGGGCCACCGGCAGGCTTTAGCCACTTGCTCGAAGGAGGCCAGGAAGGCCTTGGCATCATCCCACGGGGCAACCTCGGATCCAGCCAAGTCTCCCCTTCCTGCATCAATGGGCTGCAGGTTCTTCAGGAACTCCTGCCACTGGGTTTCCCAAAGATCTCGCATCCCTCTGCCTCCTTCTCCTCCTCGGTCCTCTTGCAACCTCCTCCATTCTGATCTCTCCACTACAGATTTAGGCTGAAGAAGGCTGGTGGCTTTTCCTGCACCAATCGCTCCTCCCAGCTGTGAGTCTGCAAAGTTTTCCTCCTTCATCGCTGTCCTGGTTTGATCTTTTTCAATCTAGAAAGAGAATTTTTTTTCCCCCGATTAGATTAACCTTGGCAAAGTTTCCTGTCGAAACAGGGTTATAATAACGTGATGGACAAAATGGGTCAGGAAGGGAACAGGCGAACGATTTCGTGATGCAAAGGAGGCAAACCCTTTGCGGTTAAAAACACATGCAAAGGATGCAAAGCCTTTGTGGTTAAAAACGCAGCACCCTGGGGTGCTAATAGGAGAATCTGGGGGGTTTCAAAGTTACAATTTCTCTGGAGGGAATGGTGGTAAAAATTCAGAGAGCTGATCCCAGCAGTTATAAATGAGATAAACAGAAGGCCAAGAACCCCGGTAGGTGAGTTTAAAAGAACCCTATATTCCTACTCCCTGCTCATATAAAGTGTATTTTAAAAAAAAGTGTAATTCTATGTGATCATAAATAAATAAATAAATAAATAATAAATATGTGGGTCTTCCCAGAAGTAAGTCTGAAGAGAAAAGCGAAATAAGCACCCCCAGATCTCTTAAAAGTGCTCCCCTCTGATCAACCCCCTCATACCAGACTGAATGCAAGCGAGAAAGGAAACGGGAGCAGGGAGGGGCCGTTACACGGAAGCCTGTAACGCAGGGCCGTTACTCCTAGGCCCCCATTCCCCCCCCCCAGGCAGAGTTAACTTCACCGGGCCGCCCTACCAGGACACAAAATAATAAATAAATTAATAAAGCAAGGAAAATGGGGTGGTTCCCCCCCCCACAGAAGACGCCGCTTTCCCCGACCAGAAAACGGGGTGTGTGTCTGTCTGGGGGGGGGGGGGAAGGCAGAGGAACTCACGACGGTCGTGCCGCCGAAGCGAGAGCCTTCCTCCCGAGGAGACCCTGCTTGGCAAGAGGCCCCACGACGTTCCTGCGGCCCCCCCCCCGGGAATCACCACCAAGTTCTAGAGAGGAAAAGACCGGTAATTCCCACCCTCCACTCCCCCCCCTCAGAAAAAAAGGCGTACAGGAAGAGACGAGGAGGCCGGTGTGACGCTCTGGGCGGCGAGGCTGGATTTTCTCCCCCCCCTCCCGCCTGCCTCCTCGCAGCTGGGTCTGGGCCTTTCTGTCAAGAGGGGGAACCCCCTCCCCACGGCTCTTGGGAAACCCTCTTGGGCTGGAAGGGAAGGCCCCCCCCCGGGATGCCCGCCTTCCCCCCCTCTATGTATTTCTCTTCCTTCCTTCCTCCTCCTCCTCCTCGCAGGGCCGCCCTCTCCTGGGCGACGCCGGGGACGCCCCTTCCTCGCCCGCCGCCGCTACACAAATTCGGATTAAATGCGAAGGAGGCGAAAGAACTCCCGACCGTGGTGATATGTCATCATCCTTCAACCCTCCGTCACGGTCCCGAAAGCGGTCACAAGAAAACTCGTCCCAAAACTCGTCAAGCCCGCTTGGGGCGACCCCGAATTGGGTTTTCCAAATTATTATTATTATTATTATTATTATTATTATTATTATTATTATTATTATTATTATTATTATTATTATTATTATTATTATTATTATTATTATTATTATTATTATTATTATTATTATTATTATTATTATTATTAATTACTATTATTAATTACTATTACTATTATTATTATTATTACTATTACTATTATTTATTTATTTATTTATTTATTTATTTCGGAAACAGAGAGCGGGGTTTGTGTCCGCATGAATTACAAGAGAAAGAATTTTTTAAAAAATATATAGGACAAATGAAAAAGAACCAAAATGTTGGGGCACCTGAAAGGCTGTGGGAGCTTTTGAGGACTTTCATCATCATCATCTTAAGAACTGCAGAGTAGGAAGAGACCCTGTGGATCATTGAGTCCAGACCCTCGGAGCAGTTCATTTATTTATTTATTCAGTGTCATTTGCTTATCAAATTTATAAAAAACATTGACAGGTATTATATCATAAATGCAAGTTTTAATTTTAAAAAGTATCTGTTAAATAGCGACATTAGATAGATAGATAGATAGATAGATAGATAGATAGATAGATAGATAGATAGATAGATAGATAGATAGATAGATAGATAGATAGATAGATAGATAGATAGATAGATAGATAGATAGATAATGTCCATATTTAACATACTTTTTTAAAATTTAAATTTGTATTTATTATACAGTATATGTGTGCTGTTCCTAATATTGCAATTTTTTGTTGCTCTGATGTTATTTCTGAAATCTGCAACAGCATGTAATACTGTGTGACATTTCTTGATATTATTCTCGCAATGGGAACCACTGAAGTGTGTTTCATCCACAAGCGAAATGTTTCGATTGCCAGATCTCTGTATTTTGTTAGTTTTTCCAATTCTTTACTTTCAGCTCTGGCATCCCCTGGAATTGCAATGTCAATGATCCAGAGACCTTTCTTCGTTCTATTACTACTATGTCTGGTGTGTTATGTTCAAGGTGTCTCTCCGTTTGGATCCGGAAATCCCACAAGATCTTGACTTCCCCATTTTATGACACCTTCTCTACCTGACGTTCCCCAGGGTTTTCAGAAGCTGGGGCGTTATTATTACTTTTTTGCATACTCACTACTAGTACATTAATTTTGCCACTGTATCATATCTAACTTTGTAGTCTGTGCAATCTTTGGACACTCACAGATGAGGTGTGACACAGTTTCATCTTTTTCTTGGCGATGTCAACATTCACTGTTATGTAACGCAATATGTAATGCGAAAAATCTGTCAACCGAAACGTGCTTTGCCATAGGAACGGGGGCCGCGCTATAAACCCCCAGACACAATGCAACCTAGGGAAACGTCCTTCATACTGCGGGGGAGAAAAACATAAAACATAAACTGAGGCATTATTTTCAATGGATTTCCGTTTGTAAACTGAAAATTACGCTAACCGAGGCGTTCATAAACCGAGGTACTACTGTACTTCAAAAGGCCAGATGCAGGGGAGGAGAATCAGGAGACAGGTCTCTAGTTGTCTCTTGTGCTCCCAGAGGCATCTGGTGGGGCCACCGTGAGATCCAGGGAGCTGGATTTAGATGGGCCCTTGGGCTCTTTTGTTCTTATGTAAGTCACAGCATCGGAATCCAAGGAACTTTTGGAGGACTTAACTCACCAGACCCTCACTAATTCAATGGGACTACTTTAGTGTGACTTACTACGCCAAGCAACAGGATTTCAGCCTACCATCTGCAGATGCAAGCCGCAGCCACCATCAGACAGATGTAGCACAGTCCACCAAGACACAAAGCGAATCGAAGTGGAAGCATTTTACCTCCTCCAACCTCACATCAGCCCTGATAAACAAACCTTTGAAAGTCAACATTGGTAAGAGCTGCTTCCATGTGAACTATTGTGGTAATGGATGGCTTAGGCATAAAGAAATATCTCAACCTAAGATTTATGGGATTCATGGCATATGTACAGTATTTTGATTTGCAACAGTGAGTAGATCAAAAAAGTTTCCATTTCCATTATTTGATTACTTCACTTCCCCAGTCCTCCAGTTCTACCTGCTGTTAAATACCCAGATTTGTGAGCCAAATGAGAAGTTGGCAACCATATAATGGATAAGGCTAGCATCCTTATTGCAGACCACTCATGGTTAATGTATTGAACCCAATATGTCTCCAACCTGCAGTTCTTAGGCAGTGGGTCCCAAACCTTTTTGACTCATGGCTCCCTTGACTTACTGGCCACTGCTCCCCAATACAATATTTTGAGTGGGGGGAGGAGAAGTGGCGGGGGAGAATTCCCCAGACCCTCTGGCTGGGTTTGGCAGTGTGCCAGTGCACCGTTTGGAAACCAATGTTCTTAGGAAATTATGAGATTGGACTGTTACAACAAACAACAACACTGGTAACATTTCTGTTGAGGAGGACACCGGGACCCAATTGTACTGTACTGTCTCCTGTTTTGTTTCAGATCAACATAATTTCAGCAGAATATACAAAACTTGCATGGATTGGGAAAAAAAGCAAACCCATTCACAGCATTCTGTCTTCCCTTCTTCCCAGAAATCTTCGTTCTAAAACAGGAAATGTTTTGAATACAACACATCCTTCCTCTGTAAGGGGGACAGGCGGCAATGCAACTGCTCGTTCTGTTGGGCCTGTTTTTAGGGACAGCCATCAAGGGGTAGGACAGTGGCCTGCAGGCCTTACCCAGTTCCACTTCCAAATCGGGAGTTCCTGTTTGCAACTGAAGATGGGCCTTTGACAGAAGGAAGGGGTCAAAGCCAGCCAAACGAATCTTCCCCCATGGAGAGGCATAGGATGTAGAAACCCATCTTGGCTGGGCCACCTTCCCAAATCGTGGCTCCTGAACAGCAATGGGAAACTCAGAAATAAAAGCAAGGAGACCTTCCCCCGCCCCCTGCAGAAAGGATCTGCTTGCTATATTTGAAGCCGATACTGTCGGCTAAAGAACTTCAATGCTACAGAGATTTGACCCTATTATAACCTCTCCACCCAACTCACAAATCTGGTGCAAGACCAAACATTTATGTTCTTTCACACCTGACAATATACAATCGGAAGAGTGTCTTAAACCTACGTTCAAAAGAGTGTCTTAAACCTACGTTCAAAAGCTTCCCACACAGAGTGAAGATGCTTGAATTATTCACAAAAATGTCCAATTCATTCATATCCATTTGCTCTGTGGCTACTTAGATGTTCAGTCCAATCGTATCCTCTCAGCAGCCTAGGCTAATCAGATTCATGCCTCTGTACATTCCCCTCCCCCCCCCCCGGACAAAAACATAGTTTGTGGGAAAGGATCCCTCCACAATAGGACTGGAATTCTCTCTAAAGTTTATGTGCTTGATCTGTCCAAACAAAACTCCCTACACTTGATCCATGTGTCTTGGATCAATCTGAGACAAAATTCTCCCACATGAGGGAGATCAGAACCATTCATCTCCTCGGTGGATTCTCTTGACAATCAGTCCTTGATTTAAGTTTTTCTCATATCAAGAATCTGCATATGGAGAGTACAATATTTTTGTTTAGTTTTTCAAATGTTTTCCATCACTGAAGCATTTTCAACATGAAGACTATCTTTTGATTTCTCTCTAGAATGGCTTCTCTGATGACTGATCAAGGCAACTTTCTGAATGTAGCTTTTCCCACAATGCGAACATTGGTATGGTTTCACTCCAGTATGAATCCTCTGATGGTTCTTCAAATACTCTACCATGCTGAAACATTTCCCACACTGAGGACATTCGTACGGCTTCAACCCTGTATGAATCCTCTGATGGTTCTTTAAATATCTTCTCTGATTGAAGCACTTTCCGCATTGAGAACATTGGTGTGGTTTGTCTCCAGTATGAATCCTCTGGTGGTTTTTCAGACATTGAGTCCGGCTGAATCTTTTCCCACATTCAGGACACTTGTACGGCTTCTCTCCAGTATGAATCCTCTGATGAATGGTCAGATTCCTCCTCTGACTGAAGCTTTTCCCACACTGAGAACATTTGTAGGGTTTGACCAGGGTATGAATTCCCTGATGTCTCCTTAAGGCTTGTCTAGAAGTGAAGATCTTCCCACACTCGGGACATTCGTGCAGTTTCTCTCCAGTGTGAAGCTGCCGGTGGTTCATCAAATGTTCTCTCTGACCGAAACACTTCCTACAAAAAGAGCACTCGTACGGCCTCCCTTCGTTTTGAATTCCTTGATTGCTCTGCAGTGGGGTATAACTAAAGCTCCTCCCATGCGCTAGAGATTTCTCAGGCGTTTCTTCCACTTGATGGCTCTGATGCCCATCCAAATGACTCTTGACCCCGTGCTCAGAGAGTCCAGCTTCATTCCCTCCCACGATCATTCTCTGATGCTTACTAGAGAAAGAACTTTGTGGGAAGGCCTCCACCGACAAGGGACAACGTTCATGGTCCTCTCTGCCTGGCACCGTAAAGAGCATTTCTTCCCTTTTATGTGCTGCAGAACTGGCTAACTGGCTAACTATAGAAGTAAGAGCTCCCGGCGGTTCGTCAAATTCATCCTCTGTCTTTAGGGTCAGTTTCCCTTGTTCCTCTTGAGGTTCACATCCTTCCTCACACATCTTCAGCACGTTCCCTTGGCTTCTCGGCGGGACGGTCCAGGCATCGGCCTCTGGTACACTGATCCGGTGTCCCCCCCACTGTGAATTCTCCACCTTGAGCTGGCTTCCTGCTTCATCCCCTGCAAAGACAGAAAGAGGATTTCTATCCATACGTTCAGTCCGTCTATTCATAACCTTCCTTTGTCCCAAAAAAATGTTGGAGGGCAGCTTTACGGACAGTCAGAAAGACAAACAGGTCGGTTTTAGATCAGATCAAGTCTGAACCCTCAGTAGAAGCTAAAGTGACTAAACAGAAACTTTGGTACCCTGGGCACACCACAAGAAGACAAGACTTGCTGGACAAGACAGGTCACGCCCAGCCAACCGGAAGAGGAAGACCCAACGTGAGATGGGCAGACTTGATAAAGGAAGCCATGGCCTTTCAGTGGCATGACCAGAGAGGGGGGTTGTTAAGGACAGAATCTTTGATCGGTCATAATTTCATAAGGTTGCTGTAAGTTAGAAAAGATTTAATGACATCTAGGATTAATGTCTATGAGCAATATAGGGTCCATGGAAGGAACATATTCAGACATCTCAGGACCATCGGTTGGAAGCTGGAGTAGGGGAAGACCTCCTGCTTTGAAGCCCCGCTTCTCGGATCTCATCTGACTGGCCACTGCTGAAAGCAGAACGCTGGGCTAGAACCACAGAATAATAGAGTTGAAGGGGGGCTATAAGGTCATCAAGTCCAAACCCCTGCTTAGTGCAGGATTCCAAATCCAGAGTAGATCTGACAGATCTACTGAAGTTTTTGGTTCCATTGTTGTACTGCTCTAACAATTAAGAAGTTTTTTTTTCTGACATTCAGCTTAACTCTGGATTCCTGGAGCTTGACCCCATTACTACATGCCCTGCACTCGGGAGTTCCAAATAGAACTGGAATTTTTAGCATGTATATATTACTGAAACAGCGACGTCTACGTTGGCTTGGGCATGTCATGAGAATGGCTGATGGTTGGATTCCAAAAGATCTCCTGTATGGAGAATTAGTGCAGGGAAGCTGCCCCCGAGGGAGACCACAGCTGTGATACAAGGATATCTGCAAGCGGGAATCTGAAGGCCTTAGGAATGGACCTCAACAGATGGGAAACCCTGACATCTGACCGTTCAGCCTGGAGGCAGGCGGTGCATCACGGCCTCTCCCAATGTGAAGAGACCCTTGTCCAGCAGGCTGAGGCAAAGAGGCAGTCACGAAAGCAGCAAAATCAGGGAGCTAGATGGGGTACACATTGGATTTGTCTCCAGTGTGGAAGGGATGGTCACTCTCGAATTGGCCTCTTCAGCCACACTAGACGCTGTTTCAAGTCCTCCATACAGAGCATGTTACCATAGTCTCTCGAGACTGAAGGATGCCTAATCTAATCTAATCCCATCTAATGTAAAGCACTCTGGAAGGACTGAGAACAGACCCCACCCTTCCTCAGACTGTATAGAAGCATCTATGGTGCTTTGTGGTGTTCAACAGAAGGAGATCACTGATTGGGGAGAAACATCAGGACCTCCACAGCCTCAGCAGGCATTGTACCAACCTCTACCATCCTCCAGGACCGATTTGCAGAACTGCCAATCCATCTACTTTGGTACACAGAAAGCGGCAGGAGCAGCAGCTACAGGGTGGGTCTTAAATGAGGGACTGAGGAGACAAAAGGGAGGGGAGACCTTCCTAGAAAACACGGTTTAAGGCTTGAGGTTCACTTGCCCAACCAGCGACAGTCCATATAATGGCCACTTTCCTCTGGGTTTTCCCAGCACTTTCCCCACCCTATATTCACTCACTGTGGAAGGAACTGGAAACTCTCGCAGCACAGTGGTTAAACTGCAGCACTGCAGGGAAAACTCTGCTCATTACTAGAGAGAGGGGCTTTGTATTGGTAGGCACGGGTAGCTGGCCAGATTAACACCTGACCCCCAGACCCCGCTGGACCATTTACTACGTGGTGTGCATGGCTGGCATCCTCATCAGCTCCTCAATGGTGGCCGTAGCCTAGCTGCTGCAGTACTGCCTCCCTGCTCACCCGGCCACTGTGCAGCTGAACAGGGAGACCCGTCCTTCCACTCCCTTGCTGGAGTGGTCGGGTGAGCAGGGAGGCAGGGCTGCAGCCGGGCTACTGCCACCATTGAGGAGCTGATGATGATGCCAGACATGCACACCACGTAGTAAATGGTCCAGTAGGGTCTGGGAGCAGGTGTTAATCAGGCCGGCCACCTGTGGCCACCAGGCCGGCCATCTCTACTCATGACCTGGGTTCAATCCTAAGTAGCTGGGTTGAGGTTCATTCAACCTTCCATCCTTCTGAGATCAGTAAACTGAGTACCCAGCTTGCTGGGGAAGGGGGCAAGGTGCGTGATGAAATAGTAATCCCCCCCCAGAGAGTGCTTTTAAGTGCCATGGGGTGGTAGATAAGCAGCATGCTTTGCTTTTTGCTTTTTTTAAATGCTTTGTTTCTTTCCAGAGGTAGGCATTTAGGATCTGAAAGAAAAACCTATGTCCGTCTCTCAATTCTTTCCACATTAATGAATGGCCAGTCCTTCCTGGATTTAGTGGAATGGAGTAACCGAGCCGCTTACCCAAGAAGTCCATGCTGCCTGAAGCCTCTTGCAAGACCTTCCAGACAACGGTCGGCTGACTTGGCTGGGGCCGGCTCTGACAGTCTCTTTGCGCCGGTGGGATCGTTTCCTTGCGATCCACTGGTTCCTGCAAAGAGGAGAAAAAGAAACAGCCACCCTTTCTCTGTCAGATTTGGTTACAGGAGAAAGGGGATACATCCCACACTAACCCAATCCCACCCTCAAATTAATTGATTGCCACAAATATACGGTGAAAAAGATTTTTTTTAAAAAAAAGCACATGGCTTCGTATTTTGGGATGAGGTCAGGTAAGTGACTTGGATGACGCTCAGGGCTAGGTTTTCTCTTCCTAAGAGCTACACAAGATCTAGAAAGTGTGGGGGGGGGGGGAGCTTTTAATTTTATTAGTTAAAATTTAATAGCTAAAAAAAAACCCAGCAATTGAATGCTGTTGTTCGCCAAAAGAAAAAGTTATTGATTTAGTTTTTTATTTGATTTATATCAACTGCTTTAGAACTACTGGATAGCTCAGCAGTTTAGGCATCTGGCTGTGGACCCAAAGGCTAGGAGTTCAATTCCCCACACGTGCCTCCTTGAGAGGGGCCAGACGCCATGATCCAGAGAACCCCATCTAGCACTGCAGTGTTATTACTTATTTACTTAAATATTATTTATTTATTTATTTTAAATAGTTTATTATTTCATCTCTCTCCTCTAGCGGGCATGCTACTCTGGGAGGTTTACAAATTTAAAAAAGGGGGGAAAGGAAGGGGAGGAGAAAAGGAGGAAGAGAGGAAAGTGGTAAAAATATGAGGAAAAATCAAAACAGGAAGTAAGGGGGCATCCACTGAAGCTCCCTCCTCAAGGCTAAATCTGCTGTGCTGGGATGCTTCCAGCGTCAGAAAAACACGTTACTTCCTCCAGATCTTCAATTTCTTTCCCTCAAGAAGTGGGGTTCAAGTGTGCCTGATCAGGACCAGCCTTGGGCCTGAATGCAGACTGTGAGTCGTGATCTGAATGAACAACTGGGTGTCAGGTCAGCAAGGCTGATGCTTAAGCACCTTCTTAAAAGCCCTATAGACATTTATAGACTTCTAGGAAAAAACAGAACCCTGTACGTATTCATCACAGCTGGCATTTATCCCTGGAATTAGCCTTTCACAGATAGACAGATTGATTGACTGACTGATTATTTATTTATTTACTTATTTAGTATATTTTTAACCTGCCTTTCCCATTTAAAAAAGGACCCAAGGCATGTTACATCATTAAAAGATAATATTTAAAGCTACAGACAGTAAGTAAATAAATACTAAAATGGATCAAGCAAACACCACTCTAAGAAATGGTAAATAAAAGCAATGCTAAAACACGTTTCTAAGCAGTAAGGCACAACCATCCATTTAAAAATCCCCCTCGGGCAGTCAGCCACTGAAGGAAAACTTGACTGATGAGAAAGGTCTTGATCTGCTTGTGGAAGGACAGCAAAGATGGAGTCAGCCTGGCCTCCAGTGGGAGGGAGTTCCAGAGTCTGGGAGCAGCAACAGAGAAGACTTTCTCCCGTATCTCCACCAAAAGCACCTGTGAAGGTGACAAAACTGAGAGAAAGTTCTCCCCTGATGATCTTCACATCTGAGCAGGCTTATAATGAGTGACACAGTCCTTGAGATCGCTTGGACCCAAGCCGTTTAGGGCTTTACAGGTTAGAACCAGCACTAAATGCCAGGTGTGACAAACACAGGCACCTGATTTTTCCTAGAGCTCTATAAAGGTCCACAGGACTCTTAGAAAGGTAGTCAAGCATCAGCTGGTCACAAATGAAAAATATAAAACATTGATCTGTACTGATCCTGTCTAGGTGGCAGGAGGATATGTCTCAACCTAACATCTATGGGGGCAGCCACACTGGTGCATATGTCTGGGGCCCCTAGATCCTGCTCATAACAAAATTGAATCACCACCATGTGATGTACCTCTTTCACACCAGTTTGGACCATCTCCTGTCCTTTAGGAGAAAGGAACGAACTGGATTGGCTTGGGTACTTCATTGCACTGCCTGAAAAAGTCAGAAAGAAGATTTCAGAAAGGGAAGCTCTTCACCCGTTCAACGCAGAATATCGAAACAAAGCGTCCAAATTTTAAAAGGGAGCAAACAAACTTTAGCAACAGGTGCAACTTCTTTTAAAAACCATTCATATGTTATTTTAAGGGACCAATCTAAATATTTCAATGGTACCACCTAAAATTACAGAGGTTATGGAGTTCGATTTCCATGAAAAATAGAAGCCAAGCCTTGTCTTCCGTAGTGGAGCGGAAGTCAGACATCTAGCTGGTCTGATGCCCTGTATGGCCCTCTGTGTTTCCCCAAATCTCTTCTGCCAACAGACTGATGGAGGTGCCTTGGCTTTACTCTCCACCTGGTCTGATATTCTGCAGCCCGTCGATGCAAATGAAGCAGAACACTCGACAGACGAATGAATCCTTACCTGACACACGAATCCCCACGTCACCATTGGGTTCCACTTCTTTGCAGATCTGTCCTTTTGCAGGGTTCGAGGGCTTTCCTTCTGCTTCCAGGAAATCCAAACACTCCTCTTTCAGTGGCCTCTGAAGTGTAAAGGAGAAGTAAAGAAACAGGAGGAACGTGGCTGGAGGAGGCTCTTGTATGGGCACAACTGTAGGTGTGGTTATATTGTGCTATATATATGGTAAAGGAGGGAGGGGGAAACAGGGGAAAAATTTACATGCATTATTGGAGCTGGCCACTAGAGGATGCCAGAGATCATGCTATGTACTCTTCTTCTTCATGGATTGCTGCCTTGTCGTGGCGAAGGGGCTTGAGTAACTCAGAGAAACTATGGGCTATGCCGTGTAGGGACACCCAAGACGGACAGGTCATAGTGGAGAGTTCCGACTAAACGCAATCCACCTGGAGTAGGAAATGGCAAGCCACTCCAGTATCTTTGCCAAGAACGCCCCATGATCAGAAACAAAAGGCTAAAAGATATGACGCTGGAAGATGGGCCCCTCAGGTCGGAAGGCGTCCAACATGCTACTGAGGAAGAGCGGAGGACAAGTACAAGTAGCTCCAGAGCTAATGAAGTGGTTGGGCCAAAGCCGAAAGGACGCTCAGCTGTGGACGTGCCTGGAAGTGAAAGGAAAATCCAATGCTGCAAAGAAAAATACTGCATAGGAACCTGGAATGTAAGATCTATGAACATTGGGAAGCTGGAGGTGGTCAAACAGGAGATGGCAAGAATAAACATCGACATCCTGGGCATCAGTGAACTAAAATGGACAGGAATGGGTGAATTCAGCTCAGATGATTATCATATCTACTATTGTGGACTAGAATCCCGTAGAAGGAATGGAGTAGCCCTCATAGTCAACAAAAGAGTGGGAAAAGCTGTAATGGGATACAATCTCAAAAATGATAGAATGATGTCAATACGAATCCAAGGCAGACCATTCAACATCACAATAATCCAAGTTTATGCACCAACCAGCATTGCTGAGGAGACTGAAATTGAACAATTCTATGAAGATTTACAACACCTTCTAGAACTGACACCAAAGAAAGATGTTCTTCTCATTCTAGGGGACTGGAATGCTAAAGTAGGGAGCCAAGAGATAAAAGGAACAACAGGGAAGTTTGGCCTTGGAGTTCAGAACGAAGCAGGACAAAGGCTAATAGAGTTTTGTCAAGAGAATAAGCTGGTCATCACAAACACTCTTTTCCAACAACACAAGAGGCGACTCTATACATGGAAATCACCAGATGGGTAATATCGAAATCAGATTGATTATATTCTCTGCAGCCAAAGATGGAGAAGCTCTATACAGTCAGCAAAAACAAGACCTGGAGCTGACTGCGGTTCTGATCATCAGCTTCTCATAGCAAAATTCAAGCTTAGACTGAAGAGATTAGGAAAAACCACTGGGCCACTCAGGTATAATCTAAACCAAATCCCTTATGAATACACAGTGGAAGTAAAGAACAGATTTAAGGAACTAGATTTGGTGGACAGAGTGCCTGAAGAACTTTGGATAGAGGCTCGTAACATTGTCCAGGAGGCAGCAACGAAAACCATCCCAAAGAAAAGGAAATGCAAGAAAGCAAAGTGGCTGTCCAACGAGGCCTTAGAAATAGCAGAGAGGAGAAGGGAAGCAAACTGCAAGGGAGATAGGGAAAGTTACAGAAACTTGAATTCAGACTTCCAAAGAATAGCAAGGAGAGACAAGAGGGCCTTCTTAAATGAACAATGCAAAGAAATAGAGGAAGATAACAGAAAAGGAAAGACCAGAGATCTGTTCAGGAAAATTGGACATATTAGAGGAACATTTTGCGCAAAGATGAACATGATAAAAGACAAAAATGGGAGGGACCTAACAGAAGCAGAAGACGTCAAGAAGAGGTGGCAAGAATACACAGAGGAATTATATCAGAAAGATGTGGATATCCCGGACAACCCAGACAATGTAGTTGCTGACCTTGAGCCAGACATCCTGGAGAGCGAAGTCAAGTGGGCCTTAGAAAGCCTGGCTAACAACAAGGCCAGTGGAGGTGATGGCATTCCAGTTGAACTATTTAAAATCTTGAAAGATGATGCTGTTAAGGTGCTACATTCAATATGCCAGCAAGTTTGGAAAACTCAACAGTGGCCAGAGGATTGGAAAAGATCAGTCTACATCCCAATCCCAAAGAAAGGCAGTGCCAAAGAATGCTCCAACTACCGTACAATTGCACTCATTTCGCACGCTAGCAAGGTTATGCTCAAAATCCTCCAAGGTAGGCTTCAGCAGTATGTGGACCGAGAACTCCCAGAAGTACAAGCTGGATTCCGAAGAGGCAGAGGAACTCGAGACCAAATTGCTAACTTGCGCTGGATTATGGAGAAAGCCAGAGAGTTCCAGAAAAATATCTACTTCTGCTTCATTGACTATGCGAAAGCCTTTGACTGTGTGGACCACAGCAAACTATGGCAAGTTCTTAAAGAAATGGGAGTGCCTGACCACTTTATCTGTCTCCTGAGAAACCTATATGTGGGACAGGAAGCAACAGTTAGAACTGGTCATGGAACAACTGAGTGATTCAAAAATGGGAAAGGAGTACGGCAAGGCTGTATATTGTCCCCCAGCTTATTTAACTTATATGCAGAATACATCATGCGGAAGGCTGGACTGGAAGAAACCCAAGCCGGAATTAAGATTGCCGGAAGAAATATCAACAACCTCCGATATGCAGATGATACCACTCTGATGGCAGAAAGTGAGGAGGAATTAAAGAACCTTGTAATGAGAGTGAAAGAGGAGAGTGCAAAAAACGGTCTGAAACTCAACATCAAAAAAAACTAAGATCATGGCCACTGGTCCCATCACCTCCTGGGAAATAGAAGGGGAAGATATGGAGGCAGTGTCAAATTTTATCTTCCTGGGCTCCATGCTCACTGCAGATGGAGACAGCAGCCCTGAAATTAAAAGGCGCCTTCTTCTTGGGAGGAAAGCGATGACAAATCTGGACAGCATCTTGAAAAGCAGAGACATCACCTTGCCAACAAAAGTCCGAATAGTCAAAGCTATGGTTTTTCCTGTCGTGATGTATGGAAGTGAGAGCTGGACCATAAAGAAAGCAGACCGCCGAAGAATTGATGCCTTTGAATTGTGGTGCTGGAGGAGGCTCTTGAGAATCCCCTGGACTGCAAGGAGAACAAACCTATCAGTTCTAAAGGAAATCAACCCTGAATGCTCACTGGAAGGACAGATCCTGAAGCTGAGGCTCCAGTACTTTGGCCATCTCATGAGAAGAAAAGACTCCCTGGAAAAGACCCTGATGTTGGGAAAGTGTGATGGCAAGAGGAGAAGGGGACGACCGAGGATGAGATGGCTGGACAGTGTCTGCGAAGCAACCAACATGAACCTGACACAACTCCGGGAGGCAGTAGAAGACAGGAGGGCCTGGCGTGCTCTGGTCCATGGGGTCACGAAGAGTCGGACACGACTAAACGACTAAACACACACACTCTTCACTAACAGGTCCTGTATTTTTCCGTGTATAAGACACTACTTTTACACTACAAATCGAGGGGCATCTTTTATACATAAGTAAGCTGAGATGGCTGAGGAGAGAACAAAAAGGCACATATCTTGCTTCTGTAAACAGGCTTCCTGCAGTCATGAGGCTTAGCTTCCCACAATCACAAGGCTTATCTTCCTCCAATCACGAGCCTTATGGAACTAACGTCAGCTGATGCTAATCAAACCAATTGGAACAGAACTCATTGGAGGTGGAGCCTGTGGGCTCAGATTCAACAGGGACTCATCATGTCAGAGCGTTCTGAGCCCAGAGGCTGAATACTCAAAGCTACTTTTTTCTTAATTTTGGGGTTAGCAAAGGGGGGTGTCTTATAAACAGGGACATGTTATAAACGTAAAAATACAGTATTCACAGTCTCTTGCTCCCTCTACTGGCATTGATACATGTGGATTTTTTTCTTTTTATGGATTTTTTTCTTTCACATTTTTTATATTTTCAGACTGTGGATAATGATCCCACAGATACAGATGTCTTACTGTATCTTCCTGTCTCTTTGTTTAATCACCAAAAGCTTCCCAAGCAATGTTCCAACTACAGTGGTGCCCCACTTGGTGACAATAATCCATTCCAGAAAAATCTCTGTTAAGCGAAATCGCTGTCAAGCAGAAAAAAAAAACCATTGGAATGCACTGAAAACTGGTCAATGCGTTCCAATGGGGAAATACCTCATCGTCCAGCGAAGATTGCCCATAGAGAACCGCCGATCAGCTGTTAAAAATCGCTGTCTTCCAAAGCAGGGGTTTGGAAAGCAGCCATTTTGCGAAGGGAGGGAAGCCATTTTGCGGAACCGGAAAAATCATTGTATAGCAAACAAACGGTTCGCGAAGCAGGCTCCTAATCAATGTAATGTGGATTTCCCCCATAGGAACCATCATTTTGCGATCGCAAAAATGTCATCGTTAAGCGATTTTGACGTCATGTGGGGTAAGTGTCTAGCAGGGCACCACTGTATCTCTTGTACCCTCCTATGCTAGGAAAATATCTCATTTATAAAGGTCCCTATTGCAAATAGCTTGAAAGGGCCAAAGACTCAACCAAAATATAGCATGGTACCTTTACATTTAAAAGTACAGGGTGTGGAATACCAAAAATTGTTACAGAATTAATATGAACAAATTGCGGTATTATGCGCATACAGCTATGGCACAGCTACCATCAATGCCAACAAATTGGAGCAAGTTTAGAGAAGAGCAACAAGGATGATCAATGGAAACAATTACTTAAGGAGGTGGTGAGCGCTCCAATGCTGGAGGCATTCAAGAGAAAATTGGATAACCATCTCTCAGGTCTGCTTTTATTTGGATTCCTGAAATGAGAAGGGGGTTGGACTCAATGGCCTTATAGGCTCCTCCCAATTCTATTATTCTATAATTCTCTGAATGACCATTTATTGATCATTGTTCATCATAATGGTGAATTTGGAAAGGAACATGGTAAAATGGGTTGTGTAGAAAATTAGGAATATATCTGTCTTCAGACTTCTGTATTAAGGCAAAATATGATTATAAATAAAACAGTTATTATTATTATTATTATTATTATTATTATTATTATTATTATTATTATTATTATTATTATTATTATTATTATTATTATTATTATTATATAATGATAATGATAATGATAATGATAATGATAATGATAATGATAATGATAATGATAATAATAATAATAATAATAATAATAATAATAATAATAATAATAATAATAATAATAATAATAATAATAATAATAATAATAATAATAATAAACAGGAATAACAACCACCAATAGGACCAATAAAGAAAAGTTAAATTTGTGTGTGGTAAATTTTGCAAGGGTGGAATTCTCTTCAGTTGGAGCATCTCAAGCACTCAAAAATGTTTAATGAGAGGAGGGTACAGCTGATGGGTCAGGATAATTTCTGTCTTGTCAACTGATATGAATCTATCAATTTTTAATCAAATATCTTAGACAACCTAATTCATCTCCTATGACCTCTTTGTGACTCTGAAAACTAATTATTAGAGCGTTACCTCCCACTTCCCTTTCTGTTTCTGTTGCTGGCTCACGAGGAAGTCGTCCACCAGGGCCACGGCCTGGGAACACGTGCCTGGCCCTCCTGCCCGGATCCAGCCCCGGAGGTCCGGGGGAAGGCTGGCCAGGAACTGCTCCAGGATCAGCAGCTCCAGGATCTGCTCCTTGCTGCGTCTCTCCGGCCTCAGCCACCGGTGGCAAAGCTCCTGGAGGTGGCTGTGAAGCCTCCGGGGGTCTTCCACCTCCTGGCAGGAGAAGTCCCTGAAGTGCTGGCGCTGCTTCTCCATCCTCAGGGCATCCTTTCTCAAGATCATGGTCTTCACTTTCCCATAATCCTCTTTGTCTTGGGTGTCCAGGCTTCGAAAGGCCTCTTCCATTTCTCCACTCAGTGCTGGCAGGAGCCGGGCCACCCACTCTCCTACAGGCCACCGGCAGGCGTTGGCCACTTGCTCAAACGAGGCCAGAAAGGCTTTGGTATCATCCCACGGCACTGCCTCCAGCATCACAAGGTCTGTCTCTCCTGCATTCACAGGCTGCATAGTCTTCAGGAATTCCTGCCACTGGTCTTCCCACTGATGCATTAAACCCTCGCATGGAGCCCTTTCACCCTCTTGCAGTCTTCCCTGTCTGAATCGCCCTTCCATGTTGTCAGGCTGAACTGTACTGGTGGCTTTTGCCGCTCTTAACTGGTCCTCTCTTGGGTTCCAGTTTGGCACATCGGTGCTCCTTTTCTCCTGACACAAGTCTCGTTTTATTCTTTCTAATTGCATTTTAAAAAAGAGAGCTAAATCATCTTAAGATTTCCTGAAAGCAAAAAGACGTGAGAAAAAAAAAGTCTACACTGAGGAAGAAGAGATGACCTTTCTGAATGATAGATGATCCTTTGCTCTCAATTCTTTAAAATCTTGCTAGAATTATGGAGGAGAGGGAAAAAACACCAGTCCCTCCCTCTTCCACAGGTGTTCTTGCATTGCTATAGGAAGAGTCAGCAAGGATGACAAGAGTTCCTCAGCAGCAGAAGCTCAGGTGAGGGATTCTTGAGACGAAAAGGAAGCTCACCCCTGAGTGAAAAAGAAAAAAATGGGATAGGGAAAACAGCAAAAGGAGAAAACCCTAGCGTTCCCTGGTAGGCTCCTATTTTGCTTAGCTTCCAAAATCTGATGGGATTGAGGGTCCTCATGGCAGTGTGGACACGGGTGTGTGTTGTTTTACATGCCACCAAGCTGCTTCCAATTTATGGTACCCTAATGGGGAGGTTGACCCAACTCCGGAAGGCAGTGGAGGATAGGAGGGCCTGGCGTGCTCTGGTCCATGGGGTCACAAAGAGACGGACACGACTAAACGATGAATGGAGTTTTTTGAGCTATGTGAGATGTTCAAGGAGTGGCTTATGATTTGTCAACTCCCCTTCCCCATGAGTTTCCTTGGATGAGCAGAGATTTGAACCTACGCTTTCTGAATATTACACTAACACTCTGTCCGTTACACTGTACTGGCTCTGGCACCACTGCCCTATCACACCAGAAGAAAACAGGAATGGGTAGCTATTACCCCCCATATCAGTGGTTCCTAACTTTGGGTCTCCAGATGTTCTTGGACTACAACTCTCAGAAATCCTAGCCAGCACAGCTAGTGGTGAAGGTTTCTGGGAATTCAAGGCCAAGAACATCTGGGGACCCAAGGTTGGGAACCACTGCTCTATAAGTCTCGTGAAAGTTATTTGATGTATTCTTGAAAGCTATTTGACTTGAAAGTTATTTGACTTTATCTCCCATTAGCTTCTGCAGAGGAACGTGGTGAAAAATGATATGTAATGGTGTGGAGGAGGGGACTACTTACCACCAGCTGTGCTAGTTCAAATTTGGTATGGGTTGGAAGATGGAAGGATATTTAAAAGAACCACTGCAGCTCTGTGGTAAAGAATAGGGTTTCCACACAGTTTTCAGCACAGGTTGAATCCCTGAGGCCTGTAGGTACAGCTAGGGAAAAGCCTACCTGAAATCAAGCAGAACTGCCACTAAATCAATGTAGTAATAAACATCATTGATTTTGATCAACGAGGTAGCCCCTTACATCCATGCTCCCTGAGGATGATGGCAACTCTAGCCAACGTTCAGAAGATTGATTCAGATGCCACAATGCTTAGAATCATCATATGGCAACTTCCTCTTTCTGTATATAAAATGCTACTTACAGTGGTGCCTCGCTAGACGATGATAATCCCTTCCACTGAAATCGCTGTCTAGCGAAATCATTGTCTAGCGAAAAGCAAATCGTCATCTAGCGAAAATCGGTTTGTGAAGCAGGAACCAAACGTTGTCCAGATAAATTCCCCCATAGGAATCACTGTTTTGCGAATCACTATAGCGATCGCAAAAAGTCAATGTCTAGCGAAAAAACTGTCATGCGGGGTAACTGTCTAGCGAGGCACCACTGTATTTCTTTTTAATTTAATTTTTATTGCAAGGTACTTTGGGGGTCTCCTCTTATCGTGATGATACAATTTACAAATATCCAAATAAATATTTTCCAACAAAAGAAAACATCTTGGGGAACAAACTATTGGGGGGGGGAAGTAATTTCTGGACTGTAACGGCAACGAATTACTCGTTACAAGTAACTGCCCCGAGCTACGAGCGCCCTTTCATCCCCTAGCTTCCAAATTTGGAGTCCCTTTTGTGACTCCCATCACCCACCCAGTCCCCTGCAGCCAGTCTGAAAGACCCGTAGCAGGCACCCCAAAATCATCGCATAACCTCCGTCTTCCGCCCATCCCTCTCAATGGGGGAGACCTCGCTTTGGGCACGGCTGGTCACCCCCTTTTTATGCCCGCTCACCTCCCAGCACTTCTCAATGGGAAAAGCTCCTTGTGTTTGCCCAGCATCTCCCCCACTTCCGGGAGGACGCTCTAGGAGCCGTCATCAGAGGGCAAGGAACCATAGAATTGACCCGACTCCGTGTGCCCAGATCGCTTCCTCGCAGAAGGCGATCTGGCAGCGTCACGTAGACGCTCTATGGTCTCTCCATCTGTCGCACCAGGAGGCCCTTTAGCAAGAAATATTAATAATACTTTATGGAAGGGAAAGAGAAACATTCCTTAAGGCGTAGAATTCATTGAAACACCCCGACTGGTGGAAATAGTTGGAGGGACACCTAATTAAAAGGCATGTCTACATTTAACTGGATTTGATTTAGATTTAATTTAAATCGAGAAGCCTAAATTCAGGGCTGGAGGTTGAAGACCGAAAAGGCAAAAGGGACAGAAATTGCTTTTTTTTTTTTTTGGAACGACAGTACTGCAATTAATGTCATCAGCAACCTTCCCCATCTCTGGTCAAATTTGTTTTAAAAGGGGGATGGAAATTAAAAAGGGAAAAACTGGTATCTGGTGTGCATATGACAGAAAGAGCTCTTGGTTTGAAGGGAAAGTAACAGTGGTTGGGATTGAAAGACCATAAGTCATAGATTCATAGGATAGTGAAGTTGGAAGGGGCCTCTAAGGCCTTCGGGTCCAACCCATTTCTAAATCTTTCATTTTCCCCTCATAGGGCTTGATTTCCAGCCTCCTGATCATCCTTGTTGCCCTTATTGGTGGAATATGGAGTACTTCTCATAGCAACAAATAAAAAGACTTCCTGTCAATGGGACTTTGCTACAAATTTAGTGGTGTGTTGTTGTTTTCTTGGCTTCAAACCATAACAGTTTCAGCAGAATACACAAAACCACTCCTGCTGTTAAAATACATTCAAAATACTTGATTTCCAGATATACCAAGAGATACAACCTGCCACCATGTTCCCCCCAAAATAAGACAGGGTCTTATGTTAATTTTTGCTCCAAAAACTGCATTCGGGTTTATTTTCAGGGGATGTTTTAATTTTTTCATGTACCACAATCTTTGTTCAAATACAGTCATGGCATCTTCTTCTGGTTGCTGCACAATGGTGGAGGGCAGGGTTTAACTTAACTGAGGCTTATTTTTGTGTTACCATGACAATTTCAGCAGAATATATGAAACTTTTATTTTTAAAGCATTCAAATTATTCCAGCTTCCCTTCACCAAAATTTCTCAATTACAAGAACGAAAATCAGAGTAGTACTTTGAAATCAGCCATTCCTTCTCTTGGGCATATTTACAGCTACCAACTTCTAGGATTGTGACTTGGTGGTTGTTTCACACTTGTAACCAAAAATCTCATCCCAAACGGCTCCACTCATATGAACTGTCAGTTCCCGTTTCCTATTGACGGTGGGCATTTTGCAAAGGGAGAGGGGTTATCGGTGCCCCCACACTGATGCATGATGTAGAAAACCTGACCATTCCCCAGTGATGGAGAGGTAAACTGAAAAAAGTACATGTTCATGATGACAGTCTCTGTAGCCCCCACCCCAGCAAAACAAGTCCCAAAATACAGACAATTGGACTGGTTCGTACCAACAAATGAGGAACATGAATTTTGTAAACCTAATGGCTCTTGACTGCTCATTTAAATTCAAATCACCTTCAAATACAGTACATAGCAACAGGGGCAGCTTACCATAATCTTATGTTCCTGAGAGAAATCCAATTAGCTTTTAGCTACTGTGAGAATGTCAGAGTGCAGAAAGGCCTAAGCAAAGTGATGAATGATGTCACATCCCTGCTGCTTAGAAAGTCCCATGACTGTGACCTTTGTAAGTCCTGGCTCCACTGCACTCCCATCCCTCAACCTTCCCCATCACAGCCATCTAATGTGAACAGTGGCCCCTGAGAATCACAGAAATACAGTAGAACCTCCTTATCCATGGGATCAGTATCCACTGAGTCACTTATCCACAGTCTGAAAAAATATTACAAATATTAAAAGAAAAATGTTGAGATATATACCAGAACTGGCCACTAGAAGGAGCCAGAGACCATGCTATGTACAGCATTTGCTAGCGAAATAGATTTCCATGTGGTCATTACCAGAAAGAGGAGAGTGCAAAAAACGGTCTGAAACTCAACATCAAAAAAACTAAGATCATGGCCACTGGTCCCATCACCTCCTGGGAAATAGAAGGGGAAGATATGGAGGCAGTGTCAAATTTTATCTTCCTGGGCTCCATGATCACTGCAGATGGAGACAGCAGCCCTGAAATTAAAAGGCGCCTTCTTCTTGGGAGGAAAGCGATGACAAATCTGGACAGCATCTTGAAAAGCAGAGACATCACCTTGCCAACAAAAGTCCGAATAGTCAAAGCTATGGTTTTTCCTGTCGTCATGTATGGAAGTGAGAGCTGGACCATAAAGAAAGCAGACCGCCGAAGAATTGATGCCTTTGAATTGTGGTGCTGGAGGAGGCTCTTGAGAATCCCCTGGACTGCAAGGAGAACAAACCTATCAGTTCTAAAGGAAATCAATCCTGAATGCTCACTTGAAGGACAGATCCTGAAGCTGAGGCTCCAGTACTTTGGCCATCTCATGAGAAGAAAAGAGTCCTTGGA
Organism: Pogona vitticeps; assembly: GCF_051106095.1. Classification (NCBI taxonomy): domain Eukaryota; kingdom Metazoa; phylum Chordata; class Lepidosauria; order Squamata; family Agamidae; genus Pogona; species Pogona vitticeps. Next base: position 21,220,718 of record NC_135784.1, read on the forward strand.
AAAAACCTTGATGTTAGGAAGGTGTGATGGCAAGAGGAGAAGGGGACGACCGAGGATGAGATGGCTGGACAGTGTCTGCGAAGCAACCAACATGAACCTGACACAACTCCGGGAGGCAGTAGAAGACAGGAGGGCCTGGCGTGCTCTGGTCCATGGGGTCACGAAGAGTCGGACACGACTAAACGACTAAACACACACACACAATTACCAGAACTGGCCACTAGAGGGAACCAGAGACCATGCTATGTACAGCATTTGCTAGTGAAATAGATTTCCATGCGGTCATTACCGGAACTGGCCACTAGAGGGAGCCAAAGACCATGCTATATAGAGAGTTCTATTAAAATGGTGTTCTGCATTTTTCAGTATCGAGAACCGATCCCCCAAGGAAACACGGGTCCTACTGTAAAACAACAGGTAGAAAGTAGTTTCATCCCCAGACATCTTTGAGCAGCAGGGGAGGCTGGCACCAGCAGCAATGAGGCGGTGAAAGAGAAATGCGAGCACACAACACGGGGCATGGTAGCAAAACAAAAGCTTAGGAGGCTGAGAAAGGAAGTGAAGGCAATACAAGGAGGGGCAGCATCCTGCAGACAGACTGCTAGTCCTGCTGTATTGCTGCTAGGAGGGCCACCCCACTCTGCTCAACAGCAGGGCTGGTCCCACAGCTTTTTGTGTCTTCCAGGACTTTCCTGCTGGGGAACCAGCTGGCTTTCTCCACCCATCCCTCAATGACAGTTTTTCAGAATGGTGAATAGAGACGCCGAGGTCTTCGTCTTGGAAGGGAAAACACCAGGCGTCCCCCTTTGCAAGGAGTCCATTTAGCTCCTTTTCTCTGGACTCCAGCAGCTTCTCTTCACGCTGTCCCTCACTGAGGAGGGCAAGGCGGGGTTCTGTGTGAAGCACGTACAGTAGGACTGCTATATCCACGGGATCAGTACCCATGGTTTCAGTTACCCACTGTTTGAAAATATTAATTTTTTTAAAAACTCACACCCAGAAATGCACATTTCCAAGGTGTATTACCAGAATTGGCCACTAGAGGGAACTAGAGACCAAATAGGGTTTGCATATTTGTGGTGTTGGTGGTTTTTTTTTTGGCATCCATTGCATGGAGCCGATCCCCTGCAGATAAGCAACTCTACTGTATTTTATTCTCCATAGGTCAGGCTCCCTTGGGTGAGTTGTTTAACTCGCATACCACTCTCATTAGTGCTGAGGTGCCACTCTGTGTGGTTTACAGCAGACACAACACGAAAAAGAAAAGAAAAAAAAATACAAAAACCAATTCGCACCTCACTATAAAAACAGATGGCAGAAAACCAATAATGCAGCAACAAAACTGGAGAAATAAATGTCCTTCCTCCTGCAGAAGAGGATCGGGAGACACATGAAGCTGCTTCTCCCCATTGCTCTGACTTCAGCCTCTACTAAGCTTCCTTCAGCTGAAGGTATTACCCTTATGAAATATTGATGCAGTACGATTACGTTTGCTCGTTTGTTAATGGATATTCTACCTCCCCCCCCCCGGGGCTCGGAGTAAGCCCAAGGCAGTACTTATAGCTGTCCTCTCTACGTTATTCTCACAGTAACCTTGTGGTGGCTGAAAGGAGCCGATAAGACCACAGAGTCCAAACCCCTGGGCAAAGATGGTGGAACAGAGCCCATCACCTTTTTTTGGTTTGTGTGTTTTTTTTGCTTGGGCCGTTTGGCTTCATCTTGGCTGGCATGCCCTCCAGAGGGTAATTGGGATGCCAAGGGAACTGTGCCAGCCTCCTATCCCTCCTCACAAGTTTTGTTTTCTGGCCTTTTAAAGTCTTGGGGGTGCAGTGAATAAACCAGACTCTACTTACTCCCAACCCGAGTTTGATCCCAACAGGCTTAGGAAGCTGGCACGAGATTGACTCAGCCTGCCATGGTCCCGATCCATCTCACAGGGGGCGGAGCAGGGGGGAAGGGAGGGAGGGACAATGTGTAGCCTGCATCATTACACTGTAAATTGTAAAGTGTCCAGAGAGTGTTTTTTAAGCTCTCTGGGATGGTATAGAGGCAGCACGCTTTGCTTTATTTATTTGAAATAGGAAAAAACCTTGAAGAAACCTGAAGGGGGCAACTCCAGCGAAGCAGGAAGATCCGCGTCCCTTTGTTGGCTTGCCTGAAACTGACACGGGATGCTTCCCTCCCTGCACTCAGGCCTGCCCTGACAATTAAGAGTGAGTTATTGGACCATCCCAAGTTGGTTTCCTCAGCCTGAGTTTTCACCTCCATGAAGACAAGTGGGATACGTGTCTAGTTCATTCCAGAGAGCAGGACATGTAATAATGAGCTCAAGCTACAGGAAGCCACATTTATGCTGAATTTTAAGAAAAACTTCTTAACTGTTAGAGCAGTATGACAACAGAACCAATTACTTTGAGAAGTGGTGAGGGCTCCAACACTCGAGGCATTCAAAAGAAATTCAGACAACCACCTGGCGGATATCCTTTGATTTGTATTCTTGCATTGAGCAGGGGGGGTTGGACTTGATGGCCTTGTAGACCCCTTCCAACTCCATTATTTTATGGTTCTGTTTCTAAATCAAGTGTATTATGTGCCTTGTATATTTTATCACAATAGACTTCCTTCAGTTTATTTATTTATTTGTTCGATTTATATCCTGCCCATCTGGTATATTTTACCACTCTGGGCGGCTTACAGCATATTACATTCAACCCTGACAACGATAAGAAAAATGGAAGAAGCAGCAAATCAGTAAGAGTTAATTTTGTTAATATCAGGGAAGAAGTTACACTTGGAAATCACACAGGATGATGACAGGAAAGAAGTGTGGCTTACCGAGAGAGTAAGGGAGAGAAGACATGAGAGAAAAAGAGAGACTTGAAAAATGCATTGGCTGTTAGCTACACAGGAGGATAAACTGGGCGACAGTTCGTCCCTCAAACTGAAAAGCGTTTCAGCCAATTTATGGATCTCCGATAATGAGTGAAAGTGACAATCCTTCAAAATATGCCCTCTGACCCCTAGAAGAAAACAAGGAGGGGCTTAAGGCTGAGAATTATTAAACTCACTGCACCTGAAGCAAAACTGACTTAGTCACAATGACACTCTCGTTTAAATCAACTTCATTATTGCATTTTTCCAAATGAAGTTCTTCCCACCTTTGTGGCATGAATAAGTTCTGTCCTTTTTCGGTTCTCTCATTTTGAATCCACTTGAGAGAAATCTCCCAGGCTCCAGAGAATGGAATCATGCCTTCCTGCACGAATTCTCTGATAACCACTCTCACTGAAACTCTCCCATAATATGGACCACTACGTAAGCAGAAAAAGCTGACCACTGCTTCTCCAAATTGCATTATCAGTTCAAAGCACTTTCCACACCCAGAACATCCGTATGGTTCCTCTCCGTATGAATTTTCTGATGATTTATCAAGGCTCCTCTCTGGCTGAAGCTTTTCCCACACATTTGTATGGCTTCAATCCCATATGTATTCTCAGATGGTTTTTCAAATACCTCTTCTGATTGAAGCACTTCCCACACTGCGAACACGCGTACGGTTTGTCTCCGGTATGAGTTCTCTGATGGTTTCTCAGACACTGGCCCCGAACGAACCTTTTCCCGCACTCAGAACATTTATAAGGTTTCTCCCCGGTATGAATTCTCTGATGGATTTTCAAATACCTTCTCTGATTGAAGCATTTCCTGCACTGGGAACACACATAGGGTTTCACTCCTGTATGAGTCCTCTGATGGTTTTCCAAATTTCTTCTCTGATTAAAGGATTTCCCACACTGGCAGCACACATATGGCATCCCCGGAGTATCTGTTTCCTGACCTCTGGTTAATGTTTCTCTAAAAGGCTCCCCTTGACCAAGCTCGGGCTGATGCTGACTTTTTGACTCAGCGTGGAGCTGATGATGATCGGCCAGCTCTCCTTTGTCCAGGAAGCACTTCCTACAGTGAGAACATCCATACGGTCCCCCTTCACATTCAACACCTTGATTTTTCTTCGACGATTTCATATACTTGAAGCTGGAAGGATTATTAGGCGTCTCATTTTTGCGGTTGCTCAGCAATCTCTTCAAAATATGCCCTTTCCCATCTGTTGCCAATTCGGATTTATTTTCTCCTTTACCCATTCTCTGATCTTTATCAGAGTACAGATTTTTCTGGAAATGTTCCTCTGACATTCCGGGACATTCTTGATGACCCTGCTGGGCATGTAGCCCATCAAATGCTAATTTGTGGTGATATTTTCTATCGTTCTTGCTCAACATGGGCATTTCGCCCACAGTATGGACTTCCAAAGATTGATGAATCACAGCTTTAAGGCCTTTTGAGAGCTCCTTATGTTTGTTCTCACTCTTCTCCAGTTCCATTGTGGGCTCACATCCTTCATCAAACGTTTCATCAGCCTCTAGCAGAGGCCCCTGGCTCATGGTGGTATCCTTTGGTTCGGTTCCCTCATGCTGAGAATTCGCCATTTTGACTTCCCTTCCCTTCATGTAACCTGCAAAGAAAGGGAGAAGAAATTGGCCCCTCCTGTGATGATTTTTTAATATGCTTGTAACTAGGCATGGTTTTGAAACTATAGCTCCTGGAGGATTACAGGTATTCTTCCAATTTGGGGGGATTTCAGCCAAAAAAGCAAAAACAAAACGCCAGTCCTTTCAGATCTTTGTGATCACCTTCAGCAAAGAAATAAGGGCTCCCCTCAGACTTGATGAAGATGGAAAAAGCGGCAAGGCAGGGGGGCAGGCTTGATGGGAATTCCAAGAGATTATGGGTCTGGTCATTTCCTGACAGGCACCCTGCATGCTACATAATAGACTGCCAGACCCATAATGCCTTGCACCTCGCATGGAACTTGGCCCCAGCCACCCACTTCCTCCATTGTTGCTATGTCTAAGAGAAGCCATAACTTCTCGGCTGAAAGGGTTTGCAGACACCTGAAAGGATGGGGTTTGGGGTTTGCTAAATCCCCCAGAAGTCTGGCTGAGGGAATTCCTGCAGACCTCTGGGGGGCTTTAGTCCATCAATTCCAAAAGTCCCAAGTCTACTTGCAACTTCTGTTTCTCTGCTCAATCCACCTTTCTTACCTCCTCTATGAACCTATAACCCCTCTCCCTTTTCTAAGGCTTTTAAGTCAGCCAAGACCTAGTATAATATCAAGCCCATTAAATTAAAAAAGGGGGAAGCCGTGTGTTCGATACCGATGCAAGAATAGGCGATGGGCAATACCTTTATAGAGCCCTAATCAAAAAACTTAGAATCATACAATATGCAATCGTACAATATGGGCAAATCCTGCTTCTTCAAGGCCATGTGCCAAAAGTCCAAAAATGTTCATGGCCAGATGGATTTCACCAGACACACTGTTCTTAGATGTAATCAGGAAAGAAGCAGTAATCAGTATAGTTGTTTTAAAATCACGGCTGAGGCAGCCGTGGACTGGATTTCACACCCCAGTTCTTCCCCTCTAATTCTTTCCAGGAATTAATATTCCTAATATTTCAGGAATATTACCTCCTAAAAAGAGCATTTTACGTTTCAAAATATCGCTAAATAGAAACTTGTAAAACTCCTCCATGGATTTCTCATGCAAGAGATATGAAAAATGAAAGGAAAAGTGGATTATGTCCAAACCGCCGGACAGATACCACTAGCAAATCATATCCCAAAATCTCAGGCATATAGATATATATTAATTCAAAAATACATATTTCTAATAAGGGCTAGATTTTATTTGTAATAACTAAGAACCCATGGGTGTTTTCATATTTGCTCACAAACCACAGGGGGTGATTATCACTGCTTAACCTCATGGCATGAGCAGATACTATATTTATTCTTGCCTTCATCTTAGCTGTATTTGCACGCTGGCCAAGGCATATAGGAAGTTTCCAAAAAAGGGCCATATTTAATAATAGAGAGGTGCCATTCAGAGAAAGAGACCTACCCCAGACACCTAAATTTCACTCACCTAGAGAAGGGCCTTATTTCAGAGGCTTCATTACAATCTCAGGCCTGCTTCCTGTTGTTAATGTTGTTAAGTAAACTGCTGTTGTGATGGGTGTTGCAATTCTTCAGGAGGCACCTTCAACTGTGCCTAAAGGACAAGATCCTTTTCAGAACATGATCAACAGGAAGTAAGCCACCCAGCCTCTGAGAGAAGGCCCTGCTGCAGGTGAGCAAAATTCCCAGGATTCTACCAAGGGAATTCATGGAGAATTCTGGGAGTTGGAGTCAAACAAATCTGAATGGTACATCCCTACTTAACATCACTGGTTAGGCCTCACCTTGAGTACAGTACTGTGTCCATCCTTCAAGAAGGATGCTAACAAATTGAAACAAGTTCAAAGGAGGGCAAAAAGGAGGATCAGGGGGCTGGAAACCAAGCCTTATGAGGAAAGGCTGAAAGAATTGAGCATGTTTAGCCTTGAGAAAAGAAGACTGAGGGGTGATGTGATAGCACTTTTCAAATATCTGAAAAGCTGTCATAAAAAGGAGGGGCAGGATCTGTTCTCGATCATCCCAGAGTGCAGGACACGCAACACTGGGCTCAAGTTAAAGGAAGTCAGATTTCGGTTGAATATCAGGAAAAAACTCCCGTTAGAGCAGTGCGACAGTGGAACCAGTGACCTCGGGAGTTGGTGAGGGCTCCAACACTGGAGACATTCAAGAAAACTTGGATAATCACCTGGCAGATATGCTTTGACTGCATTCCTGCCTTGAGCAGGGGGTTGAATTTGATGGCCTTGTAGGGCCCTTCCAACTTCACATTTCTATGATTCTATGATCGCAGGCAGAGGCTGTGAGCAAGGACAAGGGGGGCTGAAGGAACAGAGAGAGGAAGGAGCCAAAGGAGGAAAAAATAAGGGAAAGCTACCTATGGAAGGACATAATGCATTAGGCATCCTTCAGTCTTGAGAGACTATGGAATCGTGTTCTGAATGGAGGTCTTGGAACAGCGTCTAGTGTGGCTGAGAAGGCCAATTCGAGAGTGACAATCCCTACCACACTGAAGACAAATACAATCTGTTCCGTCCAGCTCTCTGATTTTGTGGCTTTCGTGACTGCCTCTTTGCCTCGGCCTGCTGGACAAGGGCCTCTTCAAATTGGGAGAGGCCATGGTGCACCGCCTGCCTCCAGGTTGACTGCTCAGGTGTCAGGGTTTCCCATCTGTTGAGATCCATTTCCAAGGCCTTCAGATCCCGCTTGCAGGATCAGGACCATCATCATCAGCAGCAGCAGCAGCTTAGCACTGCAGAGCTGGACAGGACCCTATGGATTATCGAGTCCAGCCCCTCTCAAGGAGGCACAGTGGGGAATTCGAACTCTCAACCTATGCCTAAACCACTGAGCTATCCAGCAGTCTGTGGTCTTCACTATCCTTCACAGCTGTAGCAGCATGCAGTGTCCACTTTTCCATCGCTCTTTGTAGCATTTGGTTTGTATTTCCCTCAAAATAACTAGAAATGGAGTAACAGCCTGTACCGTGGGTGAGAGTGGACCTCCTTGACTGGAGGTTTGAGACAGAAGCTGGAAGCCCCACGCCACCCGCCACCCCCACCCCCACCCCCCCCCCCGCTGTGGGATCCCTGCATCAGCAGCAGGATGGACTGGATGAGCCTCGGAACGACTTCCAACTCTGCCATTCTATGAGTCTACATCATGTTTCATATTTCTACCAGTCAAAATAAGATCTCTCCATCCAGGTTCCCATCCTTGAGTCCCCAGAGGTTCTTGGACTAAAACTCCCAGAAGCCTTTGCCACAAGCTGCACTGGCCAGGGTCTCTGGGAGTTGTAGTCCAAGAACCTCTGGAGACCCAAGAATGGGAACTATTGGTCTAGAAATGACTTCCAAGGCTAGAAATGAGAATCTGAATGGAACCACATTTTCTAGATCTGACGGGCGTGAGCCAAAGAAGGTCCTTACCTTGAGGACAGACATTCTCCTCATCCTCCTGCAGGACTTGCCAGATTATAGGTTGATGGCCAGGCTGAGGTAGATTCTGTTTCACTCTTTGCAACAAGTGGCCGGCTTCCTTGAGCTCCACCAGTTCCTGCAAAAAGAGAGAGGGGTCCCGTCCCGTTTGGTTGCCATAGGAAGACAATGGAAAGCAAAACTTGACAGGCTCACTTGAAACCTGGAACAATTTGTGATTGCCAGAACACAACGAAAGAAATAAAAAGAAAAATATAACCCCCCCCCTCCACCACACCAGAAACGAAGGACCATGTCTCTTCATAAGAAACCTGTCTTTAATTTGAAAGCTTCAAACGAGCCTCCCCTCCCCACCCCCAGTCCTATCACCTACCCATGTATGAAGACAGGAGAGGGCCTTCTCTGTGGTGGCTCCCAGGGCGTGGAACTTTTTTCCAAAAGGAACTAAATTGCCCTAAATTGTGGTATTTTTAAAAATGGTTTTTGAAGTACATCAATTTGAAACTTGTCTTGTTGTGTCTCTTTGACAGTTCTGTATATATATAGTTTTATTGTGCGGTCATGGACCCATTCATACAAAGAGAAAATAGATAAAAGAAATACATAACCTATTATAAAATCTTGCTACAGCGTTCTGAGAGTTCTCATAGCCGAAAATAAAAACTTAGCCACTAACTGTGAATTTATTTGATTCTCTCTGGACAACAGAAACCTCAGATAGCTTGTGGGAGATAGACTAGTACATTTAGTTGTAAGTGAAGATACTGAATACAGTACGTTCGAGCCTATATAGGCTACATTCTAAAATGATGAGCACCAAGGTCTCAATCATTTATTTCCTGCAGGGACAAATCCTTTCACCGTATGAGGTGTTATTAAAACACCCTTTAAAAAGGGCTGAGGGAAAGCAGTTAAACCTAAGCCCTTGAAAAGGCAAAGCGATATCTTGGTGCTGTAATTTGGGATGAGTAGTTAGCTGGCTTGGGGAAGTTAAAATTTAGGCCAAAACAGAATGGTGAACAAGTCCTGTCTGCACAGGCTAGAGAGTACAGAAGGTCTATATCTTTAATACGTTGAATAAGTATTGGTTTAATGCTACCTTGAGGCTGTCTCAGTAGGAAATCCATAGAGAACCCTAAGAGATACAGTTTTTCAGTAAATCCCTTATGCCATGAGCTGGCAAAGACCTCTTTCTGCAAATAGTATAGGTAGCCACAGGTTATTGGAGCACAGACCACCTTTAACCAATAACGAAATACATGTGGCCACACTTGACATCCTATTCAGAGCATATCAGCTACGAGCCACAGACCAGCTTCATAAGCTTCCTTGAGTCTCCATGGGAGAAAAGTGAGAAAAACATTTTGAAATGTTCCCCCTCTCTGTTGGATCAGTATTCGCTGATTCGTTTAACCGCTGCCTGAAAATACTAAATTAAAAAAATCACAGAAATATGTACAGTGGTGTCTCGCATTATGACGTTAATTTGTTCCAGCAAAATTGGTGTAGAATGGAAACGTCGTAATGCAAAAATAAAAAGCCCATTGAAACGCACTGAAACCCCTTCAATGCGTTCCAATGGGCTGGAAACTCACCGTCCAGCAAAGATCCTCCATAGGGTGGCCATTTTTGGTGGCTGTCTTGCAAGGAATCCATCCCAGAAAACAGCGGGGAGCCATTTTATTTACCCGGCAGCCATTTTGAAACCGCCGATCAGCTGTAGAAAAATCGTCGTTTTGCGAAGAATCGGTTCCCGAAGCAGCGAACCAATCATCACAAAGCGAAAAAACCCTATTGAGACCATCGTTTTGTGATCGCAATTGCGATCGCAAAAAGATCGTCATAATGCAGTTTCGTCATAATGCGGGGCAATCGTAAAGCGAGGCACCACTGTATTAATATGTATTTCTAGGGTGTATTTACCAGACCTGACCATAGAGGGAGCCAGAGACTATGCACCGCACAGCAGTCAAATCTTCCATGTTTTCGGGTATCCACGAGGGGGGAATCGAACGGATCCCCTGCGGATAGTGCAATTCTACTGTAAAATAACTTTAATCAATACTGGCTAAAATCTTGCGTAGTGATACAGATGATGCAATATTTGGAAGCAAATTGATGTAAATTAAGAAATCTTAGACAAATGTCACATACCGTTTTTACACCAGAATGGATGATTTCTTGTCTTTCGGGAGAGAGCGATGAACTTGTGCAACTGGGGCCTTTTGTTCCCCTGCCTAAATAGAAGGGGAAATTGTGAGGAGAACGAAGCCACCTCCCATCATTAGAATTACAGCATACATGTATTGATTATTGTCATTTATATAATTTATAAATTATTTATAAATTAAATTATTCTTTGTAAATTACACTAGGACCCTCGTATCTGCTGGAGATCAGTTCTAAACCCCTCTGTTGATGCAGAAAAACATGGATTATAATGAACATTGTACATAGTGTGGTCTTTGTCCCCCTCTTGTGGCCAGTTCTGGTAATGACATAGTGGAAATCTTATTTCTCTAGTGCAGTGGTTCTTAACGTGGGTGATAATGCCCCCCAAGGGGCGATTTCATTTTTCAGGGGGGCGGTAAAACGAAAAGGGGTGGCGTGGGGGCGCTGGAGCAGAAGGGGGGCGGTAGGGGAGCGCTGGAGCAAGCCAAACCTGTGAAGATGGCTGCAGCCTTTTTACAGTGTGCATGAATATATATTTTCCTCCAATCTTAATTTAGTTTCAGAGTTTTTGTCTTGAAATTTTTATTTCCTGCATTGTGGTTTGTTTTTATGCCCTTTTAATATTTCTTTTTGCATCTTAAAATTCACTTGCAACTAAATCATTAAATGTTACTTTTTTGGGGCATTTCATTTTCTTGGAATTGAATTTTGTTTTCAGGGGTCATTGGATTTAAGTGTCTTAAATAAATAAATAAATAAATAAATAAATAAATAAATAAATAAATAAATAAGTAAGTAAGTAAGTAAGTAAGTAAGTAAGTAAGTAAGTAAATAAATAAATAAATAAATAAATAAATAAATAAGGTATCAGCGCGGGGAGGGGGGCGATGATAACTTCCTCAATGGCTCAAGGGGGCGTTTCTTTCAAAAAGGTTAAGAACCACTGCTCTAGTGAACGCTACACACAGCATGGTCTCTGGACAGTTCTGGTAACTTCATTGTTAGGAAAAAGATATTTATGAGATTTTTTTTTAATATTCCCAGAATGCAGCTATGTTCAAGAGCTGCCTTCAATCAGCTGAGGCGCATTGTCCAACCCTGCCTTTTCCTGGACGAAGGATCCCTCAGGGCCTTGGTGAATTGCACTGGTCAGCTCCTGTATGGACTACTGCCAAGCTCTCTATGTGGGGCTCCCCTTGGGACTGACCCAAAGACTGCGGCAGGTCCAGAATGTAGCAGCCAGCTGGGTGGCTGGTGTGAACGAGTTCAATCACATAACCCCAGTCTGGTGGTGCAGGTTCTGGGGGGGGGGGAAGCACTTCATAGCTTAAGGACTCCTTACCTGGCACAGGGATCCCTCCATCGCAGCTTGGCTTGGCTTCCTCGTAGATCTCTTCGTTTGCAACGTTCAAGGACTCCTCTGTCTCCAGGAAATCCGTGCTTTCCTCTTTCAATGGTTCCTGAAACAGGGAGGAGGATCAGACAGGGCAGAAGGACCCACCAGCTGAAAGAGTAACTGCAGAAGGTCGGGGGGACTTTGGTCAACCATGTCCTTCAAAGATCTCAGTTACATCCTGCTTACAATTGAGGTTCCTGTTAAGCTACTTAATTCTGAGCATGACACACCTGCTCTGCCCACCCACAACTATCACAGTTCCTAGAACGGCAGTCTCATTATCAACCTACACACCGGGCAAAGCTTCAGCTGAAAAATTTCACCCCATCACAAAGGTCTTGGAAACAATTTGCCACCCCCCAAATAAAATGCGGGAATCATAACGAGGATAATCATCATCTCAGGACTGCGGAGCTGGAAGGAACCCTATAATCTTTAACAGTTTGAGGTTTTAGAGGGAAGTAACAATGCCGTTTTCAATGGCCAGAATCATCTTGGTATCTGCCTAAGTTTTGTGTAATTTGCCACAACAACAACAACAACAGAACTGAAGAGCTAGAAGGCAACCTATGGATAATTACATATTTTTCTGTGTATAAGACGCCCCCATGTATAAGATATCCCCCCAGTTTTCTAACCCAAAATTAAGAAATCTAAGTGGGGTTTATCAAGTGTAGGGAGGAAAAGGATCAAAGCCCTGCAGGATCACTTTGCTTTCCCCTCTACTTGTTTTTTTTCTCTCTCCTCAGCTTACTTCAGTGTATAAGACGACCCTCAATTTTTAGTCTAAAGATTTCAGACAAAAGTATAGTCTTATACATGGAAAAATACGGTAAGTCCAGATCCTGTCTAGGAGGCACAAGTGGGGAATTGAACTCCTAACCTTTGGCTCTGCAGCCAGAGACCTAAACCACTGAGCTAACAAACCATGGCTAATGGTGACAAATTAATGAGTTTCTGACTTCTGTGTCTGGCGATCGTAAGCCCAATCCTGCAACAGAGGGCACCCAGGCAGCTCAGCAATTAGCTGCCTTTAGCTGCCATGAGTTACACAGGCCTTACACAAATGCCAATAGGATACCAGTCAATAATTTTTAATTTGCAAATGAGGAATAGGAGCTGTCTACACTGCATACAAATTATGTGTAGTTGTGTATCTATTCTTGTTATCATTCAAAGAAAATGCACAATTAGCACATGAACAATATGTAACAAGTGTGCTGCTTGTATACCGCCTCATAGTGCTTCAAGCACTCTCTGGGTGGTCTACAATTTAATTATGCAGGCTCCACAGTGCCCCACCCCAGCGAGGTGGGTACTCAATTTACCTACTTTGAAAGGATGGAAGGCTGAGTCAACCCTGAGCCATCTACCTGAGCTTGTTGGGCATGCATCATATGATTTTAATTGTTTGAATCAGACACAGGGAGCTATGCTGTCCACCAAGGATGATGGACCTCCCAGCATCACTTACTACAGTGGTGCCTCGCATTACGACGTTAATTCGTTCCAGCGAAATCGCTGTAGAACGAAAACGTCATAATGCGAAAAGAAAAAAAAACATTGAAATGCATTAAAACCCATTTAATGCATTCCAAAGGGCTGTAAACTCACCGTCCAGCGAAGATCCTCCATAGGGCGGCCATTTTCGCTGCCTGTACAGCGAGGAATCCGTCCCAGAAAACAGCAGGGGGCTGTTTTGTTTACCCGGCGGTCATTCTGAAACCGCCTATCAGCTGTTGGAAAATTGGCATTTTGCAAAGAATCGGTTCCCGAAGCAGGGAACCTATCATTGCAAAGCGAAATTCCCCCATAGGAAACATTATTTTGCGATCGCAAAAGCGATCGCAAAAAGTTCATCATAATGCGGTTTTGTCATTAAACGGGGCAATCGTAAAGCGAGGCACCACTGTATTAGTTGACTAGTCATTAGTAGTCAACATGGACTGCCACCTCAGTTTGAATCTACCATTTGCTAGCTGGGAACATTTTACAGCAAGGCATTACGTAATTAATAATCCTGCGCCATCTCGTCACTTCCAACATGGTGACCATTTTTCAAGGGTTTTCCATGTAGAAAAAACTCAGAAGTGGTCTACTACGTATTCTTTTCTTCCAGGTGAATCCCAGGACTGTGAAGCTTACCCAAGGCTACACAGACTGGTTCTTTTCCTGAAAAGCACAATGGATGAACTGAACTCTCAACCTCTGGCTCTATAGCCAGATGTCTAACTCACTGATCTATCCAGTAGCCCTAGGATATAATTGCATGCAATAAAATTAATTGATTCAAACAACAGCAATAACAAGGGGAAACAATTGGTACTGTATATATTAATATGATTCGGTTTTTTTTTTTACAGCTGGGGCATTTTTGGGAAGCATTAAACCAACTCTTATTTGGAATGGCATTCAGTAGATGATTTAAGTAGATTGAGAGGGTTTCACACTCTCCAGTTTCTAAATTAACAAATCCAGATTTTTTTCAGCACCCCAACCTACCTTCTGCAATGTTTTACAGTCTGGGAATTAAATATTAGAATCTCACCTGCCACATCTCTTCCACAGAGGCTTTCTGGCTCACGAGGAAGTCCTCCGCCAGGGCCACGGCCTGGGAACACGTGTCGGGCCCTCCTGCCCGGATCCAGCCCTGGAGGTCCGGGGGAAGGCTGGCCAGGAACTGCTCCAGGATCAGCAGCTCCAGGATCTGCTCCTTGCTGCGTCTCTCCGGCCTCAGCCACCGGTGGCAAAGCTCTTGGACTTGGCTGTGAAGCCTCCGGGGGTCTTCCACCTCCTGGCAGGAGAAGTCCCTGAAGTGCTGGCGTCTCACCTCCATCCTCAGGGCATCCCCTCGCAAGATGGCAGCCTTCACTTTCTCATAATCCTCTTTGTCTTGGGCTTCCAAGTCTTGGAAGGCCTTCTTTGCTTCTCCACTGAGAGCTGGCAGGAGCTGGGTGGCCCACTCTTCCTTTGGCCACCGGCAGGATTTGGCCACTTGCTCAAAGGAGGCCAGGAAGGCCTTGGTATCGTCCCACGGGGCCGTCATCTCCTCCATCACTGGATGTTCCTCTCCTGTGTGGACGGGCTGCAGGGTCTTCAGAAAACCTTGCCACTGGGCTTCCCAGTTCTCTTGCATCCCTTGAGGCAGCCTTCCTTCAACACTCAGCAAAGGTCCCGATCCAGGTGGCTCCTGTAAATGTTCAGACTGGAGTACACCTGGTCTGCTTAAACATTCTTCCAGTTCTTCTCCTGCAGACATTTCCTGCTTCATTGCTTTTTCCATTCTTCTCAGACCTAGAACGAAGAGCATTTCCCAATGAACCCTCTTCTTCCAGAATACATATATTACTAATCTGTAGTGTTTCAGTTAAGGGCTCAGCTGAGACCAATGTGTAATGACTGAAGGGTCCTTGCTAAGGACTTCAGCTGAGAGCAATGTAAAGGCATGGACTCCCCATATAAGGCAGGCTCCCCTGAGGAATTGGTTCAGGAAACAACTATTGTCTTCACCTGCAATTTGCCTTGGTATCTCCTGGTGCTATCCTGACCCTTGGACCGGACCTGGCCTTTTCTTTGCGATTCCTTCCATTATTACTGCTGGTTCTGACTGATTTTCTGGCTTCTGACCTTGGACGGGGTTATTGGCCTTTCGTTTACTGAAGGAAATCACGACGTTGCCGTCAAGTCCCTTCTGACTTGCGGTGACCCTTTCCAAGGCTTCCTAGGTACTTAACACTCAGAAGCGGATTCCCATTTCCCTTCTTCTGGGGGACGCCCCGAGACTGGGCAGCTTGCCCAAGGCCACCCAGGCTGGCTTGACTCACAGATGGCCCGGTGGGGGGACTCGAACTCGCAACCTCTGACTACAGCCAAATACCTAACTCACTGAGCTGTCCAGCCTGCTGCAGGATATATTAAGAGACCCCCCCAAGAATTTTTTTAAAAATATTTTATTTATGTTTTAATTGCAAAAGAAGTCCCCCCCCCCCAAAAAAGCACCAGAATTTTACTATCAGACCTCTTATGGACTATTTCGAAAAGAGGGGACAGAATTCAACAAGTGTCATGTTATGAACCAATGGGTTAAAAAAAAAGTAAAGTAAAAATGGAATTCTATGCCTATTGTGGGAAATTTGCAAGCCATTTCTTTTTGAATCCAATGGTACAACAGCATGGGTATCAGTGCAGGATAAGCCATGAGGGCTGATCACATCCTTTCCCAAGTACTGTAAGTGATGACCTTTCTTTTCAGGCAAGCTTTCTCTCAATGACCTGAGCGTGATCTTTTTAAAGGAATCCTGCATCACTGTTTTGGCTGTGTTTTTAGTATTGCTTGCGTTTCCCACTTCTCAGAGGAGTAACTTAGTTCCTTTTAACATATTTTGATACTTACTGTTGTTAGGTGTAAATGTTACCTTTTAACAACGGACGTACACCACCTTTGTATGCTCATTGTTTTGTTCTTAAATCTCGTTTTTCAATTATGTAAGCCGCCTTGGCTCCTTTTCCTAAGGGAAAAGGTGGGGTAAAAATATTACAGATACCCTGTAAACGAAAACCTAGGTTGGTTCTAGGGTGGGACTGGGATAAGCCAGCCTTGAACTGGTTATCCCCAGACCGCAGCTGGGGGACTGTGTGTGCAGCAGGCAGGAACTCACTGCAACCTTAAACACTCCTCCTACTCAAGAGGTAAGCCTGGTGCCTAAGTAAACGTGGGGGGGGGATGTTTACGTGAAGTAAACAGGCCTTAAGGGCAGCCCTGCGACAGACACGTGAAGCGTCTCCACCTCAACCCGGTCCCAGGAACCACAACAGAGCTCCACGAAGCGCCCGCCCCCCAAAGCTGGCATACCGGAAGAGACGAGGAGGCCAGTGTGATCCTTGGGGGGCTTGCTTGCAAAGTCTTGGCTGGAGTTCTGCACTGTTTGGGCGCCTTGCTTGGAGATCGCTCCGGAAAGGGGAAGGTCCAACCTTTGGACACCCCCCCCACCCCTGGCCCTGGCCGGACGGACAGCTGGCTGGCTGCCTGGCTGGAGCAGAAACCGGAAGAATCTCCGCCTCTCTCTCCCTCCCTCTCCTTAATCCCTCCTCATCCTTGGAGGATCAGCGGCGGAGAGGCCGGAGCTCACGACCGCCCCCTCCTGGGCGACTCTATCGTTACGTCTTAAATAAAAATTAAAGTAGAAAAGGCGAAATGTTGTTTAGTCTTTAAAGTGCCACAGTGTCTTGTATTCCATTCTCCCTTTTTTTCTCCTTTTGCCTCATAAAGCTTTGCCAAGATGGTGAGACAGCCACCCCAAAGAAGAGGGTTCTGTCATCACCTAACGAAGTGTAATCTCCGTACAAATTTCCTCACAGTACCTACATTTCGTTAAAGTACTCTTTAAATATTGACCAGATTAGAGTAAATACAAAAACAACAAAAAACAACGAAAAAACAAAAAAACCCCCAACTTATTATGTTTTTAATTTTGCTCTTGTTAATATGTTGTGATCAGCCTTGGGTCCCCTTATGAAGAGAAAGGCTACCCATAAAGTAAAACGAATAATAAAGTCCTCTTCGTGAATACAATAAAGTCCTCCATCATCGTCGTTTAGTTGTGTCCAACTCTTCGTGACCCCATGGACCAGAGCACACCAGGCCCTCCTGTCTTCCACTGCTTCCCAGAGTTGGGTCAAGTCCTCCATAGGTTCTACTGATCCAAATTGGCCTGTTCTAGTGCCATTTATTATGCTAAAAACAGGATTTCAGCTAACACTCTCCAGTTTCAAAAATACTGCATGAGATTACCATACGTTGGGTTCTAGTTCTCATCAACTCCTCACCAGCTATCTAGAAATCTGGGATGGGGGGGGGGGGGGAAACTGGTGATACAAATCTCGATATCAGACATAAGAAAAAAATAAAGAAGGCAAAAAAATTGTAGCACTTTAAAGACGCACTGCTATATTTTAATGTGAGCTTTTGTGGATCACGTCCACTTCCTCAGTCTCCACAAAAACCCACATTAAAAATAACAGGAGTTGGTCTTTAAGGTGCCACAATGTTTTTATCTTATTTTTAAAGTTTTTTTTTTAAGTTTTGCCAGATACACTAGGATAGACTAACATGGCTACCTTTTTTGAAACAAACTGGATCTCTAGATCTCAGGCTTTGTTCCAAACCAGAGATTTTCCCTGAAGCACAGCCAGCTAAAGATGGGGAATAGACTCACAGGACTTGCTGTCAAGTCAGACTTAAGTCCCACCGGTGACATGACTCAGTGTTTGTTTTTTTCAATGACTCAGATGCAACTTGTCACTTGGAACCCATCCACACTCCCTTTTTTCTGGGGGGAAAAGCTTGTTTTTTACAGGAACTTGGGTTTGGGATTCATGACTTGGTAACAAAGGCTCAGACTCGGGATTTGGTGCCAAGGACTTGAACTCAGGACTTGGACCCAAAGACTCGCCTAAGTCCAGTGTGATTCATTACGCTAAGCAATAGGACTTTGGCCATTGGCTGAAATCTTGTTGCGTAGCATACACAGTCTAGTTATACTTATTCATTATGTGATTTATTGTGTCACATTTTGGTTCATAAAGCGCCTCCTCCCAGTGGAGAGACACAGATTAAAATCGAACAGTGACCTGCTAGCATCCTCTTTCGGAGCTCCGCCACTGTAACAGGAGTGATGTTGCTAGCTGACTTCTTAAAACAATCCTTTTTATCCCATTTCAGGTTATGCATCAGATTTTCTTCCTCAAACCTTGGGTCAGAGTCCTCTCCGGCACACAAAAACACACAAAGTGGATCCTGAAGCTTCCCATCATGCAGTCATAATATGCCGAAAACAGAGGTGGTTGTAAAGAGACCCAGTGAAGACTCTTCGGGGAAGTTGATTTGAGGCCAAATCCTTTCCATCCGAATCCTGCTGCAACAACGGGGAAGAAAAAGCCCTAGGATCTCCCTTCCGCTTGGGGACTTGTAGCCTTCCAGAGTCAGTCAGATGTCTTTGGTGATTCGAATTTTGAAATGCCCTCCCCACGCACAGCTTGGCTCCCTCTCCACTTGGGTGCCCCCCAGATCTGTGGGAGTACATTTCCCATCTCTGAACCACTATCCTCCTCGCTTATACCTTCACTGCTTTTCCTTTCTTGCTCAAATTTCTCCAGTGGTCTGGAAGCCAGAATTAACCCTTTGAGGTGTAGGAAACCAGGGTAGAGAAGCCAACTTGTGTGTTTGCGTGTGTGTGTGTTCCTAGAGGTAGACAGGGGTGCATTTGCACAATCAAAACTAGTGTG
The DNA here is from genome assembly GCF_051106095.1 of Pogona vitticeps. Classification (NCBI taxonomy): domain Eukaryota; kingdom Metazoa; phylum Chordata; class Lepidosauria; order Squamata; family Agamidae; genus Pogona; species Pogona vitticeps. The sequence goes on from NC_135784.1 coordinate 21,239,519, forward strand.
CCAGCTGCGACCGTTCCTTGGGAGGTCTCATCCAGCCATGGTGACACATGCCTTAGTAACACACATTTTATGTGGGGCTGCTGAGGGAAACAGTCTGGAAAGGTCGGCAGGTCCAAAAGGCAGCAGCCAGATTGCAGACTGGAGGTGGGCACCGGGATCAAACAACTCCCCTCTTTACGGCAGCTCCTCTGGCTGCCCATCAGTTTCCGGACAGAAATCAAAGCGTTGGCTTTAACCCATAAAGATCTAAGCTGCTTTTCTAAACTCATTGTTTTTAGCTTTAAAAATTTCCTTTCAATGATGCAAGCCTCCTTGGGTTTTTTTAAAGTAGAACGGCAGGGTTAAAATAATTTAAATCAAACAAAATAAATAAAAAATAAACTTGCTAACTTCTTCCTCTCACTAGAAATACACTTCACCTGTGCCTTGGGACCAGTGGACGCTCCCTCCCTCCCTCCCTCCCACTGTTGTTAATCTGTGATATTCAATGTGCCCTGAAAAGATTAACAAACAAACTACTCAGATGCTGAGATTTTCTCTGTACAGTTTAAAAGCACCTCAGCTGAAGCAGAAAGTCCATCCAGTACATTTCAGGGAAGGAAGGACCTGGTTACCTGCCCCAGGAGACCCTTGCAAAGGGCAGCTCTTCAATAAGAGCCATACGAGAAAGGAACGCCACTGCTGGAAAGCACTTTTGCAAAGGAAAGCAACCGTCTTCCGGTTTTCCAAGCCTTAGACATTTCTTTCCTTTGAGAAGTAATGGCAGCACGGCTCATAAGGAATTGTTTAAATCAAGAATATCATGTCTGTAGAGATTTAGCAACACTGTAAAGTGAGAACTTTTTATAATGGAAACATTTTATTTTTTAAAAAAATGCAAAAGTGGTATGTGCCGATGCTCCCTATGCCCAGTGAGGCAAAAAAATATATCCTGTACAAGATTCATGGTAAAAAAATATTCAAAGAGTGTGAGACAGGGGGTAAGAGTGATGTCCCTCTCGCCCATACTGCCGAGAAAGAGATACAGACCTTGCCCACTTCATCCCCCAAGAGAACAGAACAGCAACGGACAGATACTCAAGTATTAGAAGGAGAAATACAAAGGTTAACGGTTAAAGGAACTCGGGGGGAAAGGGTTGAAATAAAAGGGGAGTGGAGATAGAGGCGGGAACAGCAGATATAAAAAGGAGGGAGGAACAGTTACCTCCAGCTTGGGAATGGGTCTGGATGGAGGATCCCTGGATCAGAGCTTGGGAGAGGCTGAGAGGAGGAAAATTATAGGAGGAGAGATCCCCCGAGACCGTCTTATTGGGGAGAAGAGGAAGCCAAGGAGACAAAGGCTAAGATTGGAAAAAGAAAAAGTAGAGACAGAAAGGAGGGAGAGTTTGGAATGGAGAGTGAGTGAAATGAGGAAGAAGGGATACCGGGGGGAACCTGGAAGACCCCCCACACCCGTTGGAGGCTCCGTGCGAGTGGATGATCAGAATGAGGACACTGTGCCCCTCCTGGAAGGTGAAGCGGGACATATGGTAGACCCGAACTTGTCTATAGACTGTCCGGGTCCATGGAACGCTGGGGAAGGGAACCCGTTCCTGGATGAAGAATGGAAGCTCATTGCTGATGGGTTGTCGGAAGGAGAAAAACGTTGGAATAACTTTGTTGACACCGGTTATTTGTTGAACACTCCAATAAACACCACACCTGTTTCTAAAGTACAAAAATTTCCTGATTTATTCGAACAAAGAAAAGAGCCACAAATCAAACCCTCACAGAGGGGCAAGGCTCAGAACCCACACTCCAGGTTGAAAGAGTTATGGACAGTCAAGGGTTTGGAAGTTATTTTCCATAAGTAATTCATTCCTATTACTCACTAACAGCGGTCGAAAAATTGTTCTACATTACAACACTGGAAAAGGATTTTGTTACATTTTCTGGTGCACTGCTCATTCTTATTTCGCATTTTCTGTAAGTTTGGGGAGGAAAAGAGTCCTTATTGATAAGGTAAGAAATAGGTTCTTTTTACAAAACAACTATTTCAAAGTATCTCAAAGTGCCTGTCAGATATAACTTTTGACATAACTTCTGTAATGGGGCATCCATTACAAGAATGTACAACTTCCATTCTACAATACTTTTGAAAAGTAACATTATATACTTTGTTTACCCAGAACAGTATTTAGTTACAGATCTTGCTTATAGCTAGTTACTTCCAACTCTTGATTCTAAGGACCCATTCCATCTCTCCATTTGCAAATAGTGTCACTTCTTCCACCATTGTTCAATTCAATTATTCCTTTTTTAAAAAATTCTCAACTTCATTTTCTTAACTGCAACGACCTTGCAGTTTTCACTGGCAGGTTCCCTAAGGAATATCCTTTGGGATTTTCTCTGAAATTTAGAGCTAAATATAACTGGGAGTCCCAGCTCTAGAACACCCAAGAAATGAATGGGGTTTACTTAAGTGTTGAACTCACCACAGGGCAATTGATTCAGTGGACTTACTCTAAGTCAGTGGTTCCCGACCTTGGGGCCCCAGATGTTCTTGGACTAAAACTCCGAGAATCCTTCATGACTAGGTGTGCTGACCAGGATTTCAGGGAGTCATGGTCCATGTACATCCAGGGACCCAAGGTTGGGAACCTCAGCCACTGGGCCTTTCCAGCTGTAGGATATTCAAAATACAGTAGGACCCTGCTATCCGTGGGATCAGCATCCACTGGTTAATTTACCTGCTGTCTCTAAATCCTAAATACACGGACCGAATACTTATTGATATGCATATCCAGGGTGCATTTACCGGAACTGGCCACTAGAGCAGGACAGACGATGAAATGTATAGCGTTTAATATTTCGGCTTGGAAACGATCCCCTGTGGATAGCACAGTCGTACTGTAGTACCATCCCGTAAAACTCAGATAGACTATCCAAAAAACATTTTTCTGATGCTCAAGGCATCTGTATGGCCCTTGTCCTACAACGATTCCCAGGTGATCATTCAGGTGAAGTCACTAACTGAAACATTTCCAATGTGGAGGGCTTTCATATGATCGTTATGATTTTTTTCATGTTTCTTCAAGTATTTTGCCGCTTTGAAGCTTTTCCCACACCAAAAGCATTTCTACGGCCTCTCTCCAGTATGAATGATCTGATGGGTTTTTAACTGGTTGATGCGCTTGAAGCTTTTCCCACACTCCAGGCATTTGTGTGGTTTCTCTCCAGTATGAATCCTCCAGTGGTTCATCAGGTTTCCTTGCTGATTGAAGCATTTCCCACACTGAGAGCATTCGTACGGTTTCTCTCCGGTATGAATTATCTGATGGATTTTCAACTGGTTGCTCCGCTTGAAGCTTTTCCCACACTCCAGGCATTTGTGTGGTTTCTCCCCAGTATGAATCCTGCAGTGGCTCCTCAGGTTTCCTTGCTGGCTGAAACATTTCCCACACTGAGAGCATTTGTACGGTTTCTCTCCGGTATGAATCCGCTGATGGACCAACAACCATTTTTTCTGGTTGAAGGACTTCCCGCACTGAGAGCACTTATAAGATTTTGTTTCGCCTCCAGGATGGATGCGTTGGTGTACTTTCAAATATCTTCCAAGGCTGAAGCATTTTCCACATTGAAAACATTTGTATGGTTTAGCTCCAGTATGAATCCTTTGATGTGTATTCAGATTTCTTCTCTGACTGAAGCACTTCCCACACTGAGAGCATTCGTATGGTTTCTCTCCGGTATGAATCCGCTGATGGACCAGCAAAGCTTTTTCCTGGTAGAAGGACTTCCTGCACTGGGAGCACTTATACGGTTTTGCTTCGGCTCCAGTATGGATGCCTTGGTGTGCTTTCAAATATTTTTCCAGGCTGAAGCATTTTCCACATTGATAACATTTGTACGGTTTAGCTCCAGTATGAATCCGTTGATGTGTATTCAAATTTCGTCTCTGACTGAAGCTCTTCCCACACTGATAACACTTGTACATTTTCTCTCCAGTATGAGATTTCTGGTGGATCATCAAATTTCTTCTCTGAGGGAAGCCTTTCCCACACTGAGAACATTCAAACAGCCTTCCCTCACTTTGAATTCCGTAACATTCCCCACTCGCATAATCTTTAGGGTCCTCTTCTGCACGATCATACCGATACACGTCCAAATGATCTCCTTCCACATTTTCCAAAAATTCAGGTTTTATTTCTCCAGTTACCACCCTCTGTTGTTTATCAGAGTATACATTTTCCTGGAATGCTTCTTCTGATGTGACACATTCATTATGGTTCTTTCTGGTATGGATCCTGTCAGGTTCTGATTTGCAAGGAAACTTTGGGCTGTATTTGAGGGTTGTGGGTGTTTCCTCCCTCGTAGGCATTTTGGAAGGCTGGCATACTGTAGCTGTAAGATGGTCCCTGAACTCATTAGGTTCCTTATCTCTCTCTGCTGACTGATCCTCTTTCAATCCACATTCTTCCTCACCTATCTCAGTTCTCTTCAGCAGGTTCACTTCGCTTGCCGGGGCAGCGGTTCTGGGGACATCCATCGGCTCATTTCTTTCCCACTGAGGATTCTCCATCTTGACCTGCCTTCCCATCGTGTCATCTGCAAAGAAAGAATAATTTTGCTCATTCTTAGGACTCCAGAGAAAGGCTCTGTAGCAGCGGTTCCCAACCTTGGGTGCTCAGATGTTTTTGAACTATAGCTGCCAGAAATCCTGTCCAGCACAGCTAGTGGTGAAGGCTTCTGGGAGTTGTAGTCCAAGAACATCTGGGGATCCAAGGTTGGGAATCAGTTATTTTTGTTAATTTTTTGGTGAGTGCACCAACGTCAAGAAAGGGACACAGCTGGGCAATCCGCCAAAAAAGGAAATAGGCAGTGCGGACCACGGACGCCACCTGCGTTTCCATGGTGAGAGTCGGGTCCAGATGTATCCCCAAGCTGCAAACTTCATTCTTAGCAGTGGGAGTCACCCCCCAAAAAAGAGAGGGAGTTTCCCAAACCACTGACAGTGCGTCCACCCACCTTCAGGACCTCTGTCTTGTCCAGGTTCAGCCTCAGCCCATTTTCCTGCATCCACTGCTGTATAAACGGCAGACAGCGCTGCAGAGACAGAACAGCATCCTCTGTGGTTGGAAAGAAGGAGATGTAGAGCTGAGTGTCATCAGCATACAGATGGCACGATGCTCCACATCCCCTGATGACCCCACCAGCGGCCTCATATAGATGTTAAACAGGTTTGGGGAGAGGGTCGAGCCCTGCGGAACCCCACAGTTGAGGCTCCACGGGGCCGAGACCCTCTCCCCAAGTTGTACTCTCTGAAGACGATTCCCCAAGAAGGATCGGAGCCAGTCCAACGCCAGTCCACCAATTCCCAGCTTGGAGAGCCTCCCCAGGAGGATGCCGTGGTCGACGGTGTCAAATGCAGCTGAGATATTGAGGAGGACCAACAGAGACATTTTCCCTCTGTCAGACTCCCTCAATACCTCATCTAACAGGGTGAACAATGCCATTTTTGTACCATGGCGTGGCCTGAAGCCCGACTGGAATGGATCCAGGGCGTTCGTTTCATCCAAATGCGCCTGAAGCTGATCAGCCACCACCCTCTCGACCACTTTACTAATGAAAGAAACATTGGCGACGAGCCTATAATTGCCAATATCGTCCGCTGCCAAATTCAGTTTCTTTCTTATGGGTCTCCTTGAGGGCGGGGGGAACCCTGCCATCACGGAAAGACCCATTAATTATTGCTGTGGCCCATTCTGTTGTTATAGGCCTGGCTGCTTTGATTAGCCAGGCTGGGCAAGGGGCAAGAGTAGAGGTGGTGGCCCAGCAGTGGTCAAGCACTTTGTCTACAATATCTGGCGTCACAGGCTGAAAGAGATCAAAACTTACTGGGCAAGGCGGAGGGCTGGATGTCTCTGCTCGATCCACTGTATCCAAAAAAGGAGAAAGCTCCAGGCGGATGGTCTCCACTTTAGATTTTAAAAATGCTGCAAATTGGTCGGGTGAGATACTAGAGGGAGGGAGGCCCGTCACTTCGACCAATTCCGGATAGGTTGCGGACTATATGGAAAAGTTCCGCCTGCTGATTTGAAGCCTTGCTTATCCGGTTAGCGAGGTGAGCTCAACTAGCAGCCCTTATCTTGGCAAGATAACGGTTAGTCACGACCCTAACAGCTATCTTATTGTGATCCGTTGGTTTCTGTCTCCAAATGCACTCTAGCCTTCTCATGGTTTTTGCTTCATCGCTCGTAGCTCCTGATTCAACCAGGGTGCTGGCCGAGCTCTGCATTGGAGAGGGCGTTTAGGAGCGATCGTGTCTACAGACCTGGTAGCTGCTGTGCACAAGCCATCAACCAGAGCCTCGACAGGAGCGCCAGCCAGTTCAACCGGAATCCTCTCTTTTGGTTAATAAAGGAGGTGGTCGATTTGCCCCCTCATTTGTAATAGTCAAAATCCTATTAATTAGGGTCACTGGGGTATCAAACTAATCCCTGTAAATTCTGGGAGGTGAATTTATCCTCTCACTGAAAGGTCGAATCTGCATTTCCCATAGGAATGCATTGAAAACCATTTAATTCGTATCTGCTCTTTTCCGTCCATAGAAACTAATGGGAAGCTGCTATTCCGCCTTCTGCCACTAGTGGGGGATATTTTTTTCTTAGGTCAAGAAAAGTTCAGGAAAGGAGGAGGGGCAGGGAACAGTTTTAAAAGCATTTTTGAAATCTTTTTTTTTTTCAATGAAGCCAATTTTAAAGCATGTTTTAAAAAGCATGTTGTGCTGATTGACCCAGGCTTTGCTAGCCAGAATGCCTGACCCACAGAATTATTCAGCACAAAGAAACACAGGCAGGAGTCTTTTCGGTTTGTACGTCGATTTTTCGTTTGCAAGTCGAAATGGAATTTTGCGACCAGAGAAGTACGTAAGTCGAAAGGTTCGTATGTAGAACCGTTTGTAAGTCGAGACCCCACTGTAATTTTTAACAGTCAAAATCCTATTAATCAGGTCCACTGGTGTATTAAGCAATCCCTGTAAATTCTGAGAGCTAAATTTATCCTGTCACTGAAAGAATGTCAGTGTAGGCATTGCCTGTTGTGCGCTGATTCAGCTTGGCACACAGCGAACACGTCTGCTGACTTCTTCACTTCCAGCAATTCACCACTGAGATTTACAACCACGACACCTGGTTCCCATCCTTCTCTGCTACCTGTTTCCTTACTTAACAACAACAATAATAAAGAGACCGAAAATGGTCTATTTCTGACACCGGTTCATCGTCCTGGCAGGGGTAGCCGACAAAGCTGAAGGGCTGAGGGATGAAAACAGCCAGGATCCTGCCTTCAAGGGAAAGATGCCTGAGGCAAAGCCAGAAGATGATGACTAATATTCATCATCCCACTCTTATTCTGTCAATATTGTTGCTTTTCCACACACATTTCCACAGGAGAGCTATATTTTAAGCAAAAAAGCCTGGAACGGAATATAACTCATGGATGTATTGGTTCTTTTCAGGTACAGGAGAATTCCCATATCCAGAGGGAGATCTGGTTCCAAGACCCCACCCACCAAGAGAGGCTGAAAAACAGGGATTATACTGAACACTACTACAGTGGTGCCTTGCAAGATGAAATTAATCCGTACCACGGTTAATGCCGTCTAGCGAAAATTTCATCTTTTGAAGCGCGTTTTCCCATAGGAATGCATCGAAATTTAATTAATGCATTCCTATTGGGGGGGGGGGGAAGTCAGAAACAAAAAAAAGTCAGCAAAAAGTTACTTACCAGGTACAGTGGACTGAACCAGCTCCTCATGGTGCCTTTGTAGCCCCGGAACAGCCTGAAAAAAGACTGCCAAACAGAGGAGACTCGGGCAAACAGCAGGGAGCCGGCAGCCATTTTGTGGTCGTCTCTGCTCCTGTCCTCCCTCTCCCCACCTCTCAGCTGATGGGTGCTGGGTCTAAGAGGCTTTTTCCCTGCTAGGCAAGCCTCTGGAAGACTCTTAGACCTAGCGCCCATCAGCTGAGAGGCGAGGAGAGGGGGGGCAGGAGCAGAGATGACCAGAAAATGGATGCAGGCTCCCTGCTGGTTGCCGAGTCTCAGCTGTTTGGTACTCTTTTTCAGGCTGTTCCAGGGCTACATGGTAAGTGACTTTTTGCTGACTTGTTTTTGTTTCTGACATTTTTCCCCATAGGAACACATTAATTAAATTTCAATGCATTCCTATGGGAAACGTGCCTTGCAAGACAAAAAATATCACAAGACAGCCCATCTTGCGAGGCACCAAAAATCTCTCAAGACCCCTTCATCTTGCGAGGTTTTTTGTCCTGCAAGGCACCACTGTATAACAGTGAAAGCTATGTACAGTGGAGTCTCGACTTACGGTTGGTTCCACTTACGTACTTTTCGACCTACGGACTTCTCCGGCCGCAGTTTTACTTCGCCTTGCGGCTGGAGAATCGACCTACGGAGGCGGAGAAAGGCTTTCCGTTTTCCCGCCTCCCCGTTCCAGTCTGCAGGCCGTAGATTGTGCCTTGGGATATCTTCCAGGGCTGCTCCGCTGCCATGGAAGGCATCTCGGAGGCCCCCCCCTCCCACCGCTGATAGTGCTTCGGAGCCACTATCGGCGGCGGGGGGGGGGAACCTCCGGATGCCTTCCAGAGAAGCCTTGCAAGGCATCCAAAGGTCACCCCCTGCCGCCGCTGTTGCTGAAAGCCGAGCCGGGCAATCCCAGCCATGCTCAGACTCCCAGGAATCCAAGCATGGCTGGGATCCCCTGGTGCGGCATGGCTCCCAGCTGCAGCGGTGGGAGACCTCCAGATTCCTTCTAAGGCTTCTCTGGAAGGCATCCGGAGGTTCCCCCCTGCTGCCGCCGCTGGGAGCCTTTGGAGGTATCAAAGGGCTTTCCTCCTGACATCGGGAAGCCGTTTGAGACCTCTGAAAGCAAAAAGGCAGGGAGAAGGGGCGGGAAATTCAAATTTCCTACCCTTTCTCCCTGCCTTTTTGCTTTCGGAGGTCTCAAACGGCTTCCTCCAATGTCGGGAGGAAAGCCCTTTGAGACCTCCGAAGGCTTTCAGCGGTGGTGGCGGGGGACCACCGGATGCCTTCCCCGCCTCCATGGGAGGCCTCCAGAGGTCCCCCCCCCCCCACTGATGCAGGCTTTCCCAGGGTGGACGGGCCTACCAGGGGAGGGTGTTCCCCTGTAGGCCCTGTCTACTGGCTGGGAAAGCTTGGTAGACCGGGCCTGCCGGGGGAAGCCCTCCCCTGGTAGGCCTGTTCAACCTGGGAAAGCCTGCGCCGGTGGGGGAGCTCCGAAAGGCCTCCGGCAGCTGCGCCAAAGCCCTTGGAGTCCTCCAGAAGTGGCGATAGCGGCAGTGGGGGAGCTCCGAGAGGCCTCCGGCAGCAGCGCTGAAGCCCTCGGAGTCCTCCAGCAGCGGTGATGGCGGCAGCAGGAGACCCCTGGAAGGCTTCAGAAAAGTAAGCTTTCATTTCTAAAATGTTATTTCAACTTTGTGTGGGGGAGGAGGTTTCTTGGGCGGGTTACGGATTAAATGGTTTTCAATGCATTCCTATGGGGAATGCATTTTCGACCTGCGTACTTTTTAACCTACAGACTCTGTTCCAATACGGATTAATTCCGTAGGTCGAGACCCCACTGGGGGATTTTTCTTTTATTTCTTTTAATATTTTCAGACCGTTGATAAGTGAATCTATGGATACTGACTCAATGGATAAAGAGTCCTACTGTATATGGGCTCAGAATTGGAACAGAGGTTCTCTTCTTTTCGCTTATCTGCTTCCCCCCCCTTAGTTCTACAAATGGGAAATCAAATGAGCAGATGTGGAGGAGACCAGAGCAAAAATATCCTTACCCAAAGAGTCGACAGTCTCACCCTCTTCCTGAAGAACCTGCCAGAATACGGTCTGACTGCTTGGCTTGATCAGATCCTGGTGGCTCTTGAACAAAGACGGGCACGTTTCCTTGGCGACCATCAGACCCTGTACAGATGGGGGAAAATGGGAGCCATTTCCTTTCAGGTAAGACTTTGTCATGGGAGGAGGAGGAGGAGGAGGAGAAGGAGAAGGAGAAGAAGGAGAAGGAGAAGAAGAAGAAGAAGGAGGAGGAGGAGGAGGAGGAGGAGGAGGAGAAGAAGAAGAAGAAGAAGAAGAAGGAGGAGGAGGAGGAGGAGGAGGAGGAGGAGGAGGAGAAGAAGAAGAAGAAGAAGAAGAAGAAGAAGAAGAAGAAGAAGAAGAAGAAGAAGAAGAAGAAGAAGAAGAGGAAGAAGAAGAAAACAAAACACAACAGAAAACCATATAATTGACAGCAGGAAGCCCGCCTAAAAGCATCCATGGAACAAATATTTGAAAAAGATGCGTTTACTCATGATTTTTGCAGTCCCCTAGGCATGAGGATGGCTAATCTTCCCTGCATCCTTTCAGTTTGAGCCTCCAGCCGCAACCGTTTAAAGAGGAAGGATAACGGTACCCTTGAAACCTTCTCCCTACTATCTCAACATGGCTCCAACCCATGGAGATAGATCTACAAGAGGACCGTGGTATCCGTGGGGGATCAGTTCCAAGCCCCGATCTCCGTAGATGCCGGGAAATCGTGGAAAATACAGTGGTGCCTCGCTTAATGGGCGCCCTGTTTAACGATGAATCCGCATAGCGACAAAGATTTTGCGATCACATTGTGATGTTTTAAATGGGTAAAAATCACTCTGCGATGATCGGTTTGCTGTTTCTCTTACCGATTACCGCATAGCGATGATTTTCCAACAGCTGATTGGCGGTTCCAAAATGGCTGCCGGGTAAAAAAAATGGCCGCCCGTTGTGTTTTCGCCCGGATTCCTCGTTTACCAGGCAGCGAAAATGACCGCCATATGGAGGATTTTCACCTTAAGGTGAGTTTTAAGCCCACAGGAATGAATTAAACGGGTTTTAATGCATTCCTATTGGCTTTTTATTTTCGCATAGCGACGAAATTGCTTTGCAGCGATTTTTGCTGCACGGATTATCATCGCTATGCGAGGCACCACTGTACCATATGTTATACATACGGTAGCATGGTTTCTGGCTCTCCCTAGTGTCCAGTTCTGGTAAATACACAATGGAAATACATATACAGTGGTGCCTCGTATAACGAGTGCCCCGTTTAACGACAAATCCGCATACCGATGCGGATTTTGCGATCGGAAAAGCGATCGCATAGCGATGTTGCCTATGGGGAAAAATCGCTTTGCGATGTTTTCCCCATAGGCACCATTTTCCCCCAGCTGAGCGGCGGGAGCCTCCCAAGGAGCGCTCCCGCAGCTCAGCTGGGGGAAAATGCCTGCGGTGGCCTCGGAAGGACCCTTCTGAAGGGTCCTTCAGAGGCCACCGCCGGGATTCCCCTTCCCCGCGGTCGGCTTCCCCGGCCATGGTCGGACTGTCAGGAGTCCGACCATGCCTGGGGTAGTCGGCTGCGGGTGGGATCCAAGCCGCGGGGAGGGGGTGGAAGGCTCTTCAGCAACTGCCGAGGCTCGGATCCAAGCCTCGGCGGCTGCCGAAGAGCCCATCTATGCCTCCGATCCTCTCCCCACAGCTTGGATCCAAGCCGCGGGGAGGGGGTGGAAGGCATGGCCGGGCTCTTCAGCAACTGCCGAGGCTTGGATCCAAGCCTCGGCGGCTGCCGAAGAGCCCATCCATGCCTCCGATCCTCTCCCCACAGCTTGGATCCAAGCCGCGGGGAGGGGGTGGAAGGCATGGCCGGGCTCTTCAGCAACTGCCGAGGCTTGGATCCAAGCCTCGGCGGCTGCCGAAGAGCCCATCCATGCCTCCGATCCTCTCCCCACAGCTTGGATCCAAGCCGCGGGGAGGGGGTGGAAGGCATGGCCGGGCTCTTCAGCAACTGCCGAGGCTTGGATCCAAGCCTCGGCGGCTGCCGAAGAGCCCATCCATGCCTCCGATCCTCTCCCCATAGCTTGGATCCAAGCCGCGGGGAGGGGGTGGAAGGCATGGCCGGGCTCTTCAGCAACTGCCGAGGCTCGGATCCAAGCCTCGGCGGCTGCCGAAGAGCCCATCCATGCCTCCGATCCTCTCCCCATAGCTTGGATCCCAGCCATGGGGGGAGGGTCGGAAGCATAGCCGGACTTCAGCCGGCTAAGAGGCCAGCGATCGGGCAGGAGGAGGTGGGAAGTTTCCCCCAACCCCTCCTGAGCGAACGCCGGGTTTTCAGCCGGCTAAGAGGCTGGCGATCGGGCAGGAGGTGGTGGGGGAATCTTCCCACCTCCTCCTGCCTGATAGCCGGCCTCTTAGCCGGCTGAAGTCCAGCTATGCCTCCGATCCTCTCCCCACGGCTTGGATCCAAGCTGCGGGGAGGGGGTGGAAGGCATGGCCGGGCTCTTCGGCAACTGCCGAGGCTCGGATCCAAGCCTCGGTGGCTGCCGAAGAGCCCATCCATGCCTCTGATCCTCTCCCCACGGCTTAAAGCCTCCCCGCTCCGCCTACCCCGAATGTTCTCGGACACCTGGAAGTCCGAGAACGGCTGGGGAAAGCGGCGCGGGGAGGTTTCAAGCATCGGGGACAGTGTGGGGGGGATCGGGAAGGCTTGAAGCCTACCCGCGCCGCTTACCCAGGCCGTTCTCGGACTTCCAGAAGTCCGAAAACGGCCTGGGTAAGCGGCGCGGGTAGGCTTCAAGCCTTCCCGATCCCCCCCACCCTGTCCCCGATGCCGGTAGCCTACCCCAGCCGTTCATCCCACCCGCCGCCGGTTACCCTTGGGTAACCGGCAGCAGGTGGGATCCAAGCCCAGGATGCCTGAAAGGCATTCCAATCCCACCACCCTCCCCCCGCGGCTTGGATCCGAGCCGCAGTGGTTACCCCAGCCATGGCCGGACTCTAGGGAGTCAAGCCATGGCTGAGTTAGCCGCCCTGGGTCAGATCCAAGCCGCGGAGGGAGGGAGAAAACCGGATAATCCATTCCTATTGGAACGGATTAACCGGTTTCCAATGCATTCCTATGGGAAATGGTGCTTCACATAACGATGTTTTCACATAACGATTTTTTTTTTGGAACCAATTAACATCGTTATGTGAGGCACCACTGTACATACAATGGTGCCCTGGATAATGAGCGCTTCATTTAACGACGAATCCGCATAGCAATGTGTTTTTTGCAATCGTTGTTGTGATCGCATTGCAATGTTTCGCTTACCGATTTTCGCATAGCGATGTTTTAAGAATCGCTGATCAGCGGTTCCAAAATGGCCGCCGGGTTAAAAAAATGGCAGCCTGCTGTGTTTTCGTGCCCTTTCCTCGCTTACCAGCGAAAATGGCGGCCGCATGGAGGATTTTTGTAGAACTGTGAGTTTTTTGCCCATAGGAACACATTAAACGTGTTTTAATGCATTCCTATGGGCTTCTTTGTTCCGCATAGCGACAAATCCATATAGCGATGATTTTTTCGGAACGTATTATCGTCACTATGCGGGGCACCACTGTATTTGTTTTTAAATTTATTTAATATTTTGAGTCAGCGGATAAGTGGATAAGTGGATACTGATAATCACAGACAGTTGGGTCCTCCTGTACATCCAAAACTCAGAAGGGCAACTGGTGTCCAAGAAGCCACATGTGCTCTCTAATGGATCTGATCTAATCTGATCTTGAGATGTCTAATCTGGCCATGGCGACAGATGCCTTAAATTCCTTCCAATTTGGATTACTGCAATGCGTTCTATGTGGAACTGTTTTAAGCAAAAGACCGGTAACTTCAGAAACTTGAAAATGCTGCAGCCAAATGGTTAACTGGAGCTGGTGGCTAAAGGGACACATAACTCCCCTGTTACGGTAACTCCACTGGGTACCGGGCCATTTCCCGAAGCAACTTGAGTCCAAGCTACCTGGGATTGTATCTCCTTATATGAACCTGTGTGGGTTGTAGGATCATCAGGGGAGGCCTTTGGCTCAGCCCCACCACCTTCATGGGCCCACCTGATGAGGACCTTCTCGGTGGCTGTTCCCAGACTTTGGAACTGCCTCCCACTGGAGGACAGACTGGCCCCTCTTTGCTATCCTTCCGCAAGCAGGCCAAGACCTTTTGATTCACAGTCTTTCTCTCAATAACTGGCTGCCTACAAGGGCTTTGAGGGAAGGGGAAAGAAACGGGTCTGTAATGTTTTTGTGGGGGTTTTCAATGTGCTTTTCAAACTGTTTCAAACTTGCATGTCTCTACCAGTATTAATATTATGCTTGTTTAACTATTTTTAAGACTCTAACCATTAATTGTTTTGTAGCTTTTCACTGAATCTGTGAATAACGGAGTGGGAAGGGACCTCTAAGGGCATCCAAATCAAAGCAGATTTGACAGAGCGTTGCCCAATTATTTCTTGAAAATTGCATCCAGTGTTTGTTTTAATAAGGCTTGGGTCCTTTTCAAGAGAAAGGAGAGGTATCCATATTTTAAAATAAAAATATAAATAAAAGCCATATTTACTAAAATGGCAATCCACGCAATAATAAAAATAGAGAAAAAAAAATTGTGTATGTAGCAATTAGACCAAGGTAACAAACTTCATCTTATTTGGAATGGCGCTTAACAGGTGATATTGAACTGACCTTGAAGTAGTGTTATAAATTTTGTTATCCTAATCCACGTTCTGTGCTCTCTTAAGCAATACACAGGATCTCACCTGCCACTTTGCTCTCTCAGCCCCTTCCTGGCTAATGAGAAAGTCCTCCACCAGGGCCACAGCCTGGGAACACGTGTCTGGCCCTCCTGCCCGGATCCAGCCCTGGAGGTCCGGGGGAAGGCTAGCCAGGAACTGCTCCAGGATCAGCAGCTCCAGGATCTGCTCCTTGCTGCGTCTCTCCGGCCTCAGCCACCGGTGGCAAAGTTCTTGGACTTGGCTGTGAAGCCTCCGGGGGTCTTCCACCTCCTGGCAGGAGAAGTCCCTGAAGTGCTGGCGTCTCACCTCCATCCTCAGGGCATCCCCTCGCAAGATGGCAGCCTTCACTTTCCCATAATCCTCCCTGTCTCCGGCTTCCAGGCTCTGAAAGGCTTCCTCTGCTTCCCCATGAAGTGCTGGCAGGAGCCGGGCCACCCACTCCCCTTTGGGCCAATGGCAGGCGTTGGCCACTTCCTCGAAGGAGGCCAGGAAGGCCTTGGCATCGTCCCACGGGGCAGCCTCGGAGATCACGGGCTTTTCCCCTCTTCTAGAACTGGGCTCCAACATCTCCAGAAACTCCTGCCACTGGGCTTCCCAGCGCTGCTGGAGCCCCTTCTCGGCTTCCTTCTTGACCTCTTGCCATCTTCCCCAACAGCCTGCCTCTGCCATAAGCTCAGCCCGGACTCCGAACGTAGCTGCTGCTCCTATCCTTCTTTGGCCTCTTCACTGCTTTTCTGTACCATCTAGAATAAGAGTATTTGCAAGTGAGATCTTCTGTTGCAGAATATCTTAGAGAATAACTGAAGGCTCATAGCCTTTGGAAAAGAATATTTCTGAAAAACCAGAAAAACATTCTAACCCATTTTCTACTTTAAAGGAATGACACAGAGTAACAACCAGTGGAAAGGTGCATGGTCCAAAGGGTAAGTAATAATTATTATAATAATCTTAGAACTACAAGAAATTAACAGGAAAGATGGGAGTAAATTATTGGGAAGATGAGTCATGAAGTTGAATCTTCACAGATATAGTAAAGTAAATGGTGGAAAAAACAAATAATGGATAATATGTCTGTAAGTTTTAAGGGAAATTGTTGTTAAATAATGTATAGATGGTATTGACCACCAGTGAAGTTTAATATGTTAAATAAAAATGTATCATCTCTGTGCTAAAAGTGCAAATAAGAAAAAAGGCTGTATTTACATACGTGGTGGTCCTGCAAAATAATGGATAATGATTTCTAAAGAGACTAGGGAAATAATTAGTGCCGATATACAAATGTCTTCAATAACTGCCTTCTTGAACATGATTAATAATAACAAAGGGAAGAAAGAAGGAAGGGAATTAATTATCATAAGAATGTCTTTGGTGAGGTTGATATTTGCAAAGAATTGGAAAAGTCATAACCAAGTTAATGTTGAGGAATGGTACATAGAATGTGGAATAGGGCCATTCATGATAAATTGACTTGTGACATGAAAATCAAAACAGGAATATCAAAAAGTAATAATTTTAAAGAAAAATGGAATACATTATAATACAGGATATGTGTTTCAGGAAGGAAAGGGGCATAGACCAGGAGAAGAATCCGTGTGTTTCTGGAAAGAAAGGGGCAATGTGGAATGAAAAAAATAAAGAATATGAATCTGATCCCAAGGGGGAGGGTGGCACAGGGTTGAGAAATGAGAGTATGTTTAATTTTGTTTAACTTTAAGTAGATTTAATGTAGTGCGCTGTAAATTTGTGGTTTTATTACTTTCTTTTTCTCTTTTAATTAAAAAAAGAACTGCAGAGCTGGAAGTGAACCTGTAGATCATCAAGTCCAACCCCTCTCAAGGAAGCCCAGTGGGGGAAATAACCTCTGGCTCCACACCCTGAGGCCTAAACCACTGAGCGATCAAGATTGATGCTGGGTCCCATGGCAGAGCTCCTTGGTTGAGAGAAGCCAGAGGTTGGGAGTTCGATTCCTCCCTGTGCCTCCTTCGGGAACCGCCAGCCTGGGTGGTCTCGGACAAGCTGCGCCGTCCCAAGAGGGGCCCCCCCAAAAAAGAAGGGAAGGATCCACCACTTCTAAATCTTCTCTCTCTCTCTGGAAACCCCTGAAAATGGCTGCCATAAATCAGAATAAACAGGGACTGTGTGGAAGAGGGTGAGTCCCCGTGGCCTGCCTGGCCAGCTTGTTGTCCGCCCTGACTCTCTCGGAGGCTGCTTGGGGCGCCCCCTCAGGCAGTGGGGTCACCTCCGCAGTCCTGGGAAAGCCCCACATCGCTTTTTACTCGCAAGGAAGTTTGGCTCCCAACTCAGGGCAAAGCAAGGCCTGCCCGAGTTTCCCCGGGAGGGGGGGAGAGGGCGAATAAAAGGGCGAAAACGCCTCTCCAGCCCCCTCTGGCGCCTCTCTGGGCCCGTCGGAGCCTCCCTGTGTCATTGAAGATCCTACCGGAAGCGACGAGGAGGCTTGTCTGACTCGGTCGGCTTGCTTGCTTGCTGGCCTGTTGTCTCTTCCTCTTTCTCTCTGGGCTCCTTAGCTTCGTCGGGGTGGCCACCCGAGGCTCCGAACCTAACCGGGAAGGTGGCCCCTTCCTGGGCTTTGGAGATGGGGAGGCGGTGACTCTTCCCTGCTGCGGAAATCCCCGCCTTTTCTCTCTCGCCTTCCTCCTCCTCCTCCTCCTCCTCTTCCTTGGTACAGAAAGGCCTGTCAGGCTTCACACGGGCGCCCCCTCTTGGGCGACGCCATCGTTACACCTTCCCTCTCCTTTTCCCTCTATTTACCTAAAAAGGTGCAAGACTCACACAGAAATATATATTTATTTCCCAAACTCAAGCCTTGGTGACTGCGAGACAGGAGGGAAGAAGGATTCCCCCCCCTCGCTGGAGAGCCGTCCCTCCTTCACATTGAAGAGAAGGAAAAAGTAATCCAACCAACCTCAGGACCCACAAAGACTCAGCAGCAGCGAGGGACAGACACGGAGGGGATGGGAAAAGAGATGCAAAGGATGACATTAGGAAGGGCTCAGGGGGAAACGGCAGGAAAAAAGAGGAAGAAGAGTGTGGGGGAACCCACTCAGTGGATATGGGGGTCTACGGTCTTACACAGGAATGAATGCCCCAGAGTTGAAGCAAATCAAGAGGATTTCAGCCTTTGCTGCGTGTTAACTTGTTGTTGTTGTTTAGTCATTAAGTCGTGTCCAACTCTTCGTGACCCCATGGACCAGAGCACGCCAGGACCTCTCGTCTTCCACTACTTCCCAGAGTTGGGTCACATTCACGTTGGCAGCTTCGGTGACACTATCCAACCATCTCATCCTCTGTCGTCCCCTTCTCCTCTTGCCTTTACTTTTTCCCAGCATAAGGGGCTTTTCTCTTCTCATGAGATGGCCAAAGTATTGGAGCCTCAGCTTCAGGATCTGTCCTTCCAGTGAGCACTCAGGGTTGATTTGATTCAGAATGGATAGGTTTGATCTCCTTTTGGAGTGCAGGAGACTTTCAAGAGTCTCCTCCAGCACCACAATTCAAAAGCATCAGTTCTTCAGCGGTCAGCCTTCTTTATGGTCCAGCTCTCACTTCCATATATCACTACTGGAGAAACCATAGCTTTGACTATGCAGACCTTTGTTGGCAAGGTGATGTCTCTGCTTTTTAAGATGCTGTTTAGTTACAACTGTAAAATCTTTAGTTAACACAAATTAAATATTGATTCATATGTTGACTTCTGAAGACTGTGGGATTTAAAACACAAAGCCTCACTTGCCACTTTCCTGCTTTGGTCCCTTGGTGACTCATGAGGAAGTCCTCCACCAGGGTAACACGTCTGTGGCCTTCCTGCCCGGATCCAGCCCTGGAGGTCCGGGGGAAGGCTGGCCAGGAACTGCTCCAGGATCAGCAGCTCCAGGATCTGCTCCTTGCTGTGTCTCTCCGGCCTCAGCCACTGGTGGCAAAGCTCCAGGACTTGGCTGTGAATTTTTTGGGGATCTTCAGCTCCCTGGCAGCAGGTGCCGGAAGTGCTGATGCTGTTTTTCTGTCTTCAGGGCATCCCTTTGCAAGATGGCGGCCTTCACTTCCCTGTAATCCTCCCCGTCTCTGGTTTCCAAACTTTGAAAGGCCTCTTCCTCTATGCCATTGAGTGCAGCCGGGCTGCCCACTCTTCCCTTGGCCACTGGCAGGCTTTGGCTACTTGGTCAATGGAAGTCAGAAGATCCTAGGCATCATCCCATTTTGTAGAAAGAGGCAGCAATGTCTTCAAGAACTCCTGACACTGGGTTTCCCAGCGATGCTGCATCTCCTTTTACAATGCCCTTTTCCTCTTTGGCACAGCACCCCAACCTAGGAACTGGGCTATCCTGGGGACTTTTCTTGCTCTGACTGGTCTATATTGATCTTCTGGGCGTGCTGATCTTTGCTTCTTTCGTGCTTCGGAGTTTCTTCCTCAAACCTTGGGTCAGAGTTCTCACCAGGGTGCAAAAGCAGGCAAAATGGATGCTGAAGCTTCCCATCATGCAGTCACAATTATGCTGAAAACAGAGGTGGTTGTAAAGAGACCCAGTTAAGACTCCTCAGGGAAGTTGATTTGAGGCCAAATCCTTTCCATCTGAATCCTGCTGCAACAATGGGGAATAAAAAGCCACAGGATCTCCCTTCCCCTTGGGGACTTCTAGCCTTCCAGAGTCAGTCAGATGTCTTTGGTGCCTCGAGTTTTAAAATGCCCTCACCACTCACAGCTTGGCTCCCTCTCTTTAACTCTACTTGGGAGCCCCCCAGATCTGTGGGAGTACAATTCCCATCTCTGAACCACTATCCTCCTTGCTTATACCTTCACTGCCTTTCCTTTCTTGCTCAAATTTCTCCAGGGGACTGGAAGCCAGAATTAACCCTTTGGGGCACAGGAAACCAAAGAGAGAGAAGGCAACTTGGGTCTGTGTGTGTTTGTGTTCCTGGAGGCCTAGGTTTTGACATTGCATTTGCACAATTAAAACTAGTGTGCCAGCTGCGACCGTTCCTTGAGAGGTCTCATCCAGCCATGGTGACACATGATTACTAAGACACACTCTATGTGGGGCTGCCGACGGAAAGTCTGGAAAGGTTGGCGGGTCCATAAGGCAGCAGCCAGACTGCAGACTGGAGGTGGGCACCGGGATCAAACAACTCCCTTCATTACGGCAGCTCCTCTGCCTGCCCATCAGTTTCCGGGCACAAATCAAAGTGTTGGCTTCAACCCATAAAGATCTAAGCTGCCTTTCTATACTCAGTTTTTAGCTTTAACTGTTGCCTTTCAACGATGCAAGCCTCCTTGGGTTTTTTTAAAGTACAATGGCAGGGTTAAAATAATTTAATCCAACCAAATAAATAAAAAATGAACTTGCTAACTTCTTCCTCTCACTAGAAATACACTTCACCCGTGCCTTGGGACCAGCGAACCCTCCCTCCCTCCCTCCCGCTGTTGTTAATCCGTGATATTCTATGTGCCCTGAAAAGATTAACAAACAAACCACTCAGATACTGAGATTTTCTCTGTACAGTTTAAAAGCACCTCAGCTGAAGCAGAAAATCTATCCAGTAAATTCCAGGGAAGGAAGGATCTGGTTACCTGCCCCAGGAGACCATTGCAAAGGGTGGCTCTTCAATGAGAGCCATACGAGAAAGGAACGCCACTGCTGGAAAGGACTTTTGCAAAGCAAAGCAATGGCCTTCCCGTTTTCCAAGCCTTAGACATTTCTTTCCTTTGAGAAATAATGGCAGCACGGCTCATAAGGAATTGTTTAAATCAAGAATATCATGTCTGTAGAGATTTAGCAACACTGTAAACTAAGGGAAGACTCAAGACATTTTTATAATGGAAACATTATATTTTTTAAAAAATGCAAAAGTGGTACGTGCCGATGCTCCCTATACCCAGTGAGGCAAAATAAATTACCCTGTACAAGATTCATGGTGATTTAGTTTTTTTAAAGTGAGAGGGACAAGGCTCAGAACTCACACTCCAGATTGAGAGAGTTACTGACACTCAAGAGTTTGGAAGTTATTTTCCATAAGTAATTCATTTCTATTACTCATTTATAGCATTCGAAAAATTGTTCCACATTACAACAGTGGGAAGGGGTTTTGTTACAGTATTTGGTGCTCATTGTGTTTTTGTAATTTTCTGTAAGTTTGGGGAGAAAATGACTCCTTATTGATTCTGGATGCTCATTCAGGTGACGTCACTAACTGAAACATTTCCAACATGGAGGCCTTTCATATGATTGTTATGAATCTTTTCATGTTTCTTCAAGTATTTCTCCACTTTGAAGCTTTTCCCACACGAAAAGCACTTGTACGGTCTCTCTCCAGTATGAATTACCCGATGGGTTTTCAACTGGCTGCTCCACCCGAAGCTTTTCCCACACTCCAGGCATGTATGTGGTTTATCTCCAGTATGAATCCTCCAGTGGTTCATCAGGTTTCCTTGCTGACTGAAGCATTTCCCACACTGAGAGCATTCATATGGTTTGTCTCCGGTATGAATCCGCTGATGGATCAGCAAAGCTTTTCCCTGGTTGAAGGATTTCCCACACTGAGAGCACTTATATGGTTTTGTTTTGGCTCCAGTATGGATGCCTTGGTGTCTTTTCAAATATTTTTCCAGGATGAAGCATTTTCCACATTGACAACATTTGTATGGTTTGGCTCCAGTATGAAGCCGTTGATGTGTATTCAAATTTCGTCTCTGACTGAAGCTCTTCCCACACTGATAACACTTGTACGGGATCACTCCAGTATGAGATTTCTGGTGGATCATCAAATTTCTTCTCTGAGGGAAGCCTTTCCCACACTGAGAGCATTCAAACAGCCTTCCCTCACTTTGCAGAATCCTTAGGGTCCTCTTCTGGACGATCGCACCGATACATGTCCAAATGATCTCCTTCCACATTTTCCAAAAATTCAGGTTTTATTTCTCCAGTTACCACCCTCTGTTGTTTATCAGAGTATACATTTTCCTGGAATGCTTCTTCTGATGTGACACATTCATTGTGGTTCTTTCTGGTAAGGATCCTGTCAGGTTCTGATTTGCAAGGATACCTTCGGCCGCATTTGAGGGTTGTGGGTGTTTCCTCCCTTGTAGACATTTCGAAAGGCTGGCAAACTGTAGCTGTAAGATGGTCCCTGAACTCATTAGGTTCCTTGTCTCTCTCTGCTGACTGATCCTCTTTCATTCCACTTTCTTCCTCACCTATCTCAGTTCTCTTCAGCAGGTTCACTTCGCTTGCCGGGGCAGCGGTTTTGGGGACATCCATCGGCTCATTTCTGTCCCACTGAGGATTCTCCATCTTGACCTGCCTTCCCATTGTGTCATCTGCAAAGAAAGAATAATTTTGCTCATTCTTTGGACTCCAGAGAAAGGCTCTGGAGCAGTGGTTCCCAACGTTGATTGCTCAGATGTTTCTGAATTACAGCTGCCAGAAATCCTGTCCACCACAGCTAGTGAGGAAGGCTTCTGGGAGTTGTAGTCCAGGAAAATCTGGGGATCCAAGGTTCTGAATCAGTGATTTCCTTTAAATTTTTTGGTGGTGTTTACATCACAGGATGCCAAACACAATGCTTTGAATAACCCTTTTTCCTCAGGTGAAATAAGAGAGAATTTAAAAGCTCTCCCTGACATCAGTTTTAAAATAAGGAACTTAGTTAGTTAGGCATCCTTCAGTCTCGAAAGACTATGGTGTCGTGCTCTGTATGGAGGACTTGGAACAGCGTCTAGTGTGGCTGAAGAGGCCAATTCGAGAGTGGCAATCTCTTCCACACTGAAGACAAATCCAATCTGTCCCCTGTCCAGCTCCCTGGTTTTGCTGCTTTTGTGACTTCTTCTTTGCCTCGGCCTGCTGGACAAGGGTCTCTTCAAATTGGAAGAGGCCGTGAAGCACTGCCTGCCTCCAGGCTGAATGGTCAGATGTCAGGGTTTCCCATCTGTTGAGGTCTATTCCTAAGGCCTTCAGACCCCGCTTGCAGATCTCCTTGTATCGCAGCTGTGGTCTCCCTCTGGGGCGATTTCCCTGCACTAATTCTCCATACAGGAGATCCTTTGGAATTCGACCATCAGCCATTCTCACGACGTGCCCAAGCCAAAGTAGACGTCGCTGTTTCAGTAACGTATACATGCTGAATATTCCAGCTCGTTCTAGGACTACTCTGTTTAGAACTTTGTCCTGCCAAGTGATGCCAAAAATCCGTCGGAGGCAATGCATATGGAAGGTGTTCAGCTTCCTCTCCTGACGTGCACAAAGGGTCCAGGACTCACTGCAGTACAGGAGTGTGCTCCGGACACAGGCGCTATAGACCTGGATCTTGGTATGTGTCGTCAGTTTCTTATTGAGCCATACTCTCTTTCTGAGTCTAGAGAACATGGTAGCTGCTTTGCCAATGCGTTTATCCAGCTCGACATCCAGGGAGAGGGTGTCAGAGATGGTTGAGCCAAGGTACACAAAGTCATGAACAACCTCCAATTCTTGTGTGGAGATGGCAATAGAAGGAGTTGAGTCCACACCCTGGCCCATGACTTGTGTTTTCTTCAGGCTGATTGTTAGTCCAAAGTCCTGACAGGCCTTACTGAAATGATTCATGAGTTGTTGGAGGTCTTCAGCAGAGTGAGCAACAATGGCTGCATCATCTGCAAAGAGGAAGTCCCGCATGCATTTCAGTTGGACTTTGGTCTTTGCTCTCAATCTGGAGAGATTAAAGAGCTTTCCGTCTGATCTAGTCCGGAGATAAGACACCTTCTGTTGCAGTTCCAAAGGCATGCCTCAGCATGACAGCAAAAAAGATCCCAAAAAGGGTTGGTGCGAGGACACAGCCATGTTTCACTCCACTTCGGATGTCAAAGGGATCTGATGTTGAACCGTCAAAAACTACTGTGCCTTTCATTCCCTCATGGAAGGATCTGATGATGTTAAGGAGACGAGGTGGGCATCCAATCTTGGGAAGTATTTTAAAAAGGCCATCCCTGCTAACCAAGTCAAATGCTTTTGTAAGGTCTATGAAGGCCACTAAGAGTGGCTGTTGTTGTTCCCTGCATTTCTCCTGCAACTGTCGGAGGGAGAATACCATGTCAGTGGTGGATCTATTAGCTCGAAATCCACACTGTGATTCTGGATAGACTCTGTCTGCAAGCATCTGGAGCCTCTTCAGCACCACACGGGCAAGCAGCTTCCCTACAATGCTAAGAAGAGAGATGCCACCGTAGTTATTGCAGTCGCCCCTGTCTCCTTTGTTCTTGTACAATGTGACAATGTTTGCATCCTTCATGTCCTGTGGTACTCCACCTTCCCTCCAGCAGAGGCAAAAGATTTCATACAGTTCGGTAGTGATGATCTCCTTACCACATTTCAGCACTTCAACAGGAATGTTGTCCCTTCCAGGTGCCTTGCCGGAGGTGACGGCATCCAAGGCCGCAGTTATTTCTGCTAGGGTTGGTTCGCTGTCCAGCTCTTCCAAGACAGGCAGACACTCAATGTTATTTAATGCTTCTTTGCTTACTACATTCTCTCTGGAACTACTTACAAATAAAAAAAATCATGCATTGTCAAGTCCATTCTGACTTAGGCAACCGTTTTCAGGGTTTCCCACATAGAGAATATTCAGAAGTGCTTTACCCTTCCCTTCCTCTAGAGGGAGCCCTGTGACTGTGCAGCTTGCCCAAGGACACCAAGGCTGGATTTCTTGGGATGCACGGGAGGGAATCAAACTCCCAGCCTCTGGCTCTGCAGCCAGATACCTAAACCACTGAGACATCCAGCCAGATAAGGAACCAATGTCTGCCTAATAATGGATTATCATTTTATTTCTTTAAATGAAGCAACCAATTGGAAAAAACAACAAAGAATGAAGAAAAAAAGATGTTTTATATCAAATGATGATCCTCCATCAGCATAATGGGCACTCCTGGCAGAAAACAGCCCTGCTAACATTTCACAAATCTTCCTTGGGGAGGGAATTTGCAGTCCCTTTTGGTTAATAGAGGAGGCAGTTATTTTTACAACTAATTTGTAATAGTCAAAATCCTATTAATCAGGTCCACTGGTGTATTAAGCAATCCCTGTATATTCTGGAAGCTAAATTTATCCTGTCACTGAAAGAATAAAATGGTCATTGTCCTGGCAGGGGTAGGCGACAAAGATGAAGGATGAAAAGAGCCAGAATCCTGCCTTAAAGGGAAGGATACATGAGGCAAAGCCAGAAGATGATGACTAATATTCATCATACCAGTCATACTCTGCCAATTTTGTTGCTTTTCCATCCAAATTAGAAGGAGAAATACGAAGGTTAACGGCTGAAGGAACTCAGGGGGAAATGGCGGGAATAGAAGGGAAGAAGAGGGTGGAGATAGAGGCGGGAACAGCAGATATAAAAAGGAGGGAGGAACAGTTACCTCCAGCTTGGGAATGGGTCTGGATGGAGGATCCCTGGACCGGAGCTTGGGAGAGGCTGAGAGTGCCTAAAGAGGAGAGAAATCCCCCGAGACTGTCTTATCGGGGTTGAAGCGGAAGCCAGACAGTGGAGGCAAAAGCTGAGCGGAAAAAGAAGTAGAGAGAGAAAGGAGTTTGGAATGGAGGGTGAGCGAAATGAGGAAGAAGGGATGCTGGGGGGAACCCGGAAGACCTCCACACCCGTTGGATGGTCCGTGTGGGTGGACGACCGGGAGGATGACACCATAACCCTGCTGGAAGGTGAAGCGGGACATACGGTAGACCCGAACTTCTCTATAGACTGGCCGGGTCCAGGGAACGCTGGGGAAGGGAACCTGTTTCTGGATGAAGAATGGAAGCCCCTTGCTGACTCACTGTTGGAAGAACAAAAACGTTGGAATAACTTTGTTGACACCAGTTATTTGTTGAACACTCCAATAAACACCACACCTGTTTCTAAAGTACAAAAATTTCCTGATTTATTTGAATAAAGAAAAGAGCCACAAATCAAACCCTCACAGAGGGACAAGGCTCAGAACCCACACTCGAGAGTTACTGACAGTCAAGAGTTTGGAAGTTATTTTCCATCAGTAATTCATTCCTATTACTCACTAACAGCGGTCGAAAAACTGTTCTACATTACAACAATGGAAAAGGTTTTGTTACATTATCTGGTGCACTGCCCATTCTTTTTTCTCATTTTCTGTACTTTTGGGGAGGAAAAGTCTCCGTATTGATAGGGTAAGAATTTTTTTTTTACAAAACTACTATTTCAAAGTATTTCAAAGTGCCTGTCAGATAGAACTTTTGAAAGCTACCTGAAGAGGCACCATGTTCTTGGACTACAACTCCCAGAATCCTTCACTACTAGGTGTGCTGACCAGGATTTCAGGGAGTCATTGTTCAAGAACATCTGGGGAACCAAGATTGGGAACCAAAGCTCCAGTTGGCCCAGCCACTGGGCCTTTCCACCTGTAGGATATTCAAAATACAGTAGGACCCCGCTATCCGTGGCATCAGTATCCACTGGTTCATTTATCTGCTGCCTGAAAATCCCAAATACTCCAATGAACACCTATTTACAGTACAGTGGTGCCTCGCTTAACGGGCGCCCCGTTTAATGACAAATCTGCATAGCGATTACGTTTTTGCGATCACAAAAGCGATTGCATTGCGATGGTTTATATAGGAAAAAATCGCTTTGCGATGATCAGTAAGCTGTTTCGCTTACCGATTTTCGCATAACCATGTTTTCTCAACAGCTGATCGGTGGTTCCAAAATGGCCGCCGGGTAAAAAAAAGGCCGGCTGCTGTCTTTTTGCGCCCGTTCCTCGCTTACTGGGCAGCGACAATGGCGGCCATATGGAGGATTTTTGCTTAAAGGTAAGTTTTTTGCCCATAGAAACGCATTAAACGGGTTTTAATGCATTCCTATGGGCTTTTTTTCGCATAGCGACGAATCTGTATAGCGACGATTTTTACTGCAAAGATTATTGTCGCTATGCGGGACACCACTGTATATGCATATCCAGGGTGCATTTACGGGAACTGGCCACTAGAGGGGGCAGATTATGAAATGTATAGTGTTTAATATTTCGGCTTGGAACCAATCCGCTGTGAATACCACAGTTGTAGCGATCAGTCTCGCTCTCACCTGTCTGTCACAGATGAACAGTGAAGGAGACTATGAGTGGACGGAAGGCAGAGCCAAGTGTGAAACTTAAAAATGAACTAAGAGTGAGTTAGAGATCTGCAAGAACGCTGAATGGAAGAGAGAGTTAATAGAGTTCTAAAGATAAAGAATTGGTTCAAATACAAGTGATTAGCAACCTGTGATTTACTTATTGACTATTAATCAGATGTTAACTTCCCTGATCTAACAAATGACTTAAGTTTTAAAAGCACAAATGTTTCCATGATTAAATGGTATTAAGGCAATAATACCTGGTGGCAGTGAAGAAAGAAGAAGAGCGAGAACCTAGTGAACGCCTGGGGGAATAGGGACTTCAGGGGAAATCGCTACAACAGTCCTACTGTAGTACCAACCTATAATACTCAGATAAAGACAGACTATCCGAAAAACATTTTTCTGATTCTCAAGGCATCTGTATGTCTCTTCACCTACAGCGATTCCCGGGCGATCATTCAGGTGAAGTCACTAACTGAAACATTTCCTACATGGAGGGCTTTCATATAATCATAATGAATATTTTTTTCAAGTATTTCATCACTTTGAAGCTTTTCCCACACTGAAAGCATTTCTATGGCCTCTCCCCAGTATGAACTATCCGACGGGTTTTCAACTGGCTGTTCCGCCCAAAACTTTTCCCACACTTAAGGCATGTATGTGGTTTCTCTCCAGTATGAATCCTCCAGTGGGTCATCAGGTTTACTTGCTGACTGAAGCATTTCCCACACTGAGAGCATTCGTACGGTTTCTCTCCAGTATGAATTATCTGATGAGTTTTCAAGTGGTTACTCCGCCCGAAGCTTTTCCCACACTCCAGGCATGTGTATCGTTTCTCTCCACTATGAATCCTCCAGTGGCGCCTCACGTTTTGTTGACTACTGAAGGACTTCCCACACTGAGAGCATTCGTACGGTTTCACTCCGGTATGAATCCCCTGATGGACCAGCAAAGCTTTTTCCTGGTTGAAAGACTTCCCACACTGGGAGCATTTATACGGTTTTGTGTCGGCTCCAGTATGGATGCCTTGGTGTTTTTTCAAGTATCTTCCCAGGCAGAAGCATTTTCCGCAATGATAACATTTGTACGGTTTAGCTCCAGTATGAAGCCGTTGATGTGTATTCAAATTTCTTCTCTGACTGAAGCTCTTTCCACACTGAGAACATTTGTACGGTTTCTCTCCAGTATGAGATTTCTGGTGGCTCACCAAATTTCTTCTTTGAGGGAAGCTCTTTCCACACTGAGAACATTTGTATGGTTTCTCTCCAGTATGAGATTTCTGGTGGCTCACCAAATTTCTTCTTTGAGGGAAGCCTTTCCCACAATGAGAACATTCAAACAGCCTTCCCTCACTTTGAATTCCGTGACTCTCCCCACTCGCAGAATCCTTAGGGTCCTCTTCTGGATGATCGCACTGATACGTGTCCAAATGATCTCCTTCCACATTTTCCAAAAATTCAGGTTTTATATCTCCAGTTACCACCCTCTGTTGTTTATCAGAGTATACATTTTCCTGGAATGCTTCTTCTGATGTGACACATTCATTATGGTTCTTTCTGGTACAGATCCGGTCAGGTTCTGATTTGCAAGGATACCTTTGGCCGCACTTGAGGGTTGTGCGTGTTTCCTCCCTTGTAGACATTTTGAAAGTCTGGCAAACTGTAGCTGTAAGATGGCCCCTGAACTCATTAGGTTCCTTGTCTCTCTCTGCTGACTGATCCTCTTTCAGTCCAATTTCTTCCTCACCTATCTCAGTTCTCTTCAGTTGGTTCACTTGGCTTGCCGGGGCAGCGGTTCTGGGGACATCCATCGGCTCATTTCTTTCCCACTGAGGATCCTCCATCTTGACATGCCTTCCCATCGTGTCATCTGCAAAGAAAGAATAATTTTGCTCATTCTTTGGACTCCAGAGAAAGGCTCTGGACTGCAGTGCTTCCCAACCTTGGGTGCCCAGATGTTTTTGAACTACAGCTGCCAGAAATCCTGTCCAGCACAGCTAGTGGGGAAGGCTTCTGGGAGTTGTAGTCCAGGAAAATCTGGGGATCCAAGGTTGGAAATCACAGTGATTTTTGTTAATTTTTTTTGGTGGTTTTTACATCACAGGATGCCACACACAATCCTTTTGGTAACCCATTTTCCTCAGGTGAAATAAGAGATAATTTAAAAGCTCTCCCTGACATCATTTTTAAAATAAGGAACTAATTAAGATTAATAAAAATCATACATTGTCAAGTCCATTCCGTCTTAGGCAACTCTTTTCAGGGTTTCCCATGCAGAGAATATTCAGAAGTGCTTTGCCCTTCTCTTCCTCTAGAGGGTGCCCTGTGACTGTGCAGCTTGCCCAAGGACACCCAGGCTGGATTTTTTGGGATGCACGGGAGGGAATCGAACTCCCAGCTTCTGGCTCTGCAGGATGTCTCTCCACTGAGACATCCAGCCAGATAAGGAACTATTGCTTGTCTAATAATGGATAATCATTTTATTTCTTTAAATGAAGAAACCTCTTGGAAATAACAAGAAAGAATGAGGGGAGAAAGAGGTTTTCTATCCAATGGTCTTCCTCCAACAGCATAATGGGCACTCCTGGCAGAAAACAGCCCTGCTTACATTTGACAAATCCTCTTTGGCGAGGGAAATTCCAGTCCCTTTTGCTTAATAGAGGAGGTGGTTCATTTTCCAACGAATCTTTAATAGTCAAAATCCTATTAATCAGGTCCACTGGTGTATTATCCTGTAATACTCAGATAAAGAAAGACTATACGAAAAACATTTTTCTGATGCTCAAGGCATCTGTATGGCTCTTCTCCTACAGCAATTTTCAGGTGATCATTCATGTGAAGTCAAAAAATGAAACATTTCCAACATGGAGGGCTTTCATATGAGCATAATGAATATTTCTTCAAGTATTTCACCATTTTGAAGCTTTTCCCACACTGAAAGCATTTCTATGGCCTCTCCCCAGTATGAATTATCTGATGGGTTTTCAACTGGCTGCTCCGCCCAAAGCTTTTCCCACACTCCAGGCATGTGTGCGGTTTCTCTCCACTATGAATCCTCCGGTGCCTCCTCAGGTTTCCTTGCTGACTGAAGCACTTCCCACACTGAGCGCATTCGTACAGTTTCAATCCGGTATGAATCCGCTGATGGACCAGCAAAGCTTTTTCCTGGTTGAAGGACTTCCCGCACTGGGAGCACTTATATGGTTTTGTTTCGCTTGCAGTATGGATGCGTTGGTGTTTTTTCAAATACATACCTAGGGTAAAGCATTTCCCACATTGAGAGCATTTGTACGGTTTATTTCCGGTATGAATTATCTGATGGATTTTCAACTGGTTGCTCCGCCCAAAGGTTTTCCCACACTCCAGGCATGTATGTGGTTTCTCTCCAGTATGAATCTTACAGTGCCTCATCAGGTTATCTTGACTACTGAAGCTCTTCCCACACTGAGAGCATTCATATGGTTTCTCTCCGGTATGAATCCTCCAGTGGCTCCTCAGGTTTCCTTGCTGACTGAAGCACCTCCCACACTGAGAGCATTCGTACGGTTTCTCTCCGGCATGAATCCGCTGATGGACCTGCAAATCTTTTTCCTGGTTGAAGGACTTCCCGCAAAGAGAGCACTTATACGGTTTTGCTTGGGCTCCAGTATGGATGCATTGGTGTTTTTTCAAATAATTTTCCAGGCTGAAACATTTACCACATTGATAACATTTGTATGGTTTAGCTCCAGTATGAAGCCGTTGATGTGTATTCAAATTTTTTCTCTGACGGAAACACTTCCCACACTGAGAGCATTCATACGGTTTCTCTCCGGTATGAGATTTCTGGTGGATCATCAAATTTCTTCTCTGAGGGAAGCCTTTTCCACAATGAGAACATTCAAACAGCCCTCCCTCACTTTGAATTCCGTGACTCTCCCCACTCGCAGAATCCTTAGGGTCCTCTTCTGGATGATCGCAACGATACGTGTCCAAATTATCTCCTTCCACATTTTCCAAAAATTCAGGTTTTATATCTCCAGTTACAGCTCTCTGTTGTTTATCAAAGTATACATTTTCCTGGAATGTTTCTTCTGATGTGACACATTCATTGTGGTTCTTTCTGGTACGGATCCGGTCAGGTTCTGATTTGAAAGGATACCTTCGGCCGCACTTGAAGGTTGTGGGTGTTTCCTCCCTCGTAGACATTTTGGACGGCTGGCATACTGTAGCTGTAAGATGGTCCCTGAACTCATTACGTCCGTTGTCTCTCTCTGCTGACTGATCCTCTTTCAATCCACATTCTTCCTCACCTATCTCAGTTCTCTTCAGCAGGTTCACTTCGCTTGCCGGGGCAGCGGTTCTGGGGACATCCATCGGCTCATTTCTTTCCCACTGAGGATCCTCCATCTTGACCTGCCTTCCCATCGTGTCATCTGCAAAGAAAGAATAATTTTCCTCATTCTTTGGACTCCAGACAAAGGCTCTGGAGCAGTGGTTCCCAACCTTGGGTGCCCAGATGTTTTTGAACTACAGCTGGCAGAAATCCTGTCCAGCACAGCTCGTGGTGAAGGCTTCTGGGAGTTGTAGTCCAAGAACATCTGGGAATCCTGGGTTGGGAATCACGGTGATTTTTGTTTTTTCGTGGTTTTTAAATCACATGATGCCAAACACAATGCTGTTGATAACCCTTTTTTCAGGTAAATTAAGAGACAACTTAAAAGATCTCCCTGACATTATTTTTAAAATAAGGAATTAATTAATAAATATAAAATTCATGCACTGTCACGTCCATTCCGACTTAGGCAACCGTTTTCATGGTTTCCCAGGTAGAGAATATTCAGAAGTGCTTTACCCTTCCCTTCCTCTAGAGGGTGCCCTCTGACTGTGCAGCTTGCCCAAGGACACCCAGGCTGGATTTTTTGGTGCGCTGATTCAGCTTGGCACACAGCGAACACCTATGCCGACTTCTTCACTTCTAGCAATTCACCACTGAGATTTACAACCACGACACCTGGTTCCCATCCTTCTCTGCCAACTGTTTCCTTACTTAACAACAACATTAATAAAGAGACCAAAATGGTCTATTTCTGACAGAGTTCATTATCCTGGCAGGGGTAGCCGACAAAGCTGAAGGGCTGAGGGATGAAAAGAGCCAGGATCCTGCCTACAAGAGAAAGATTTATGAGGCAAAGCCAGAAGATGATGACTAATATTCATCATCCCACTTATATTCTGTCAATATTGTTGCTTTTCCATGAAATTTCCACAGGAGAAGTATATTTAAGCAAAAAAGCTGAAAATGGAATATAACTCGTGGATGTATTGGTTCTTTTCAGGTACAGGACGACTCCCATATCCAGAGGGGGATTTGGTTCCAAGACACCCCCACAGAGGCTGAAAAACAGGGATCACACTGAACACTACTGTATTATAACAGTGAATGCTATACCTAGCATGGTTTTTGGCTCCCTCTAGTGCTAAGTTCTGGGATCGCCATAATTAAAAAAACATTTGGGTTTTTTAAAAATTCTTTTAATATTTGAAGACCGTGGATAAGTGAATCTGTGGATATTGACTCCATGGATAAAGGGTCCTACTGTATATGGGCTCAGAATTGGAACAGAGATTCTCTTCTTTTCGCTCATCTGCTTCCCCCCCCAGTTTTACAAATGGCAAATCAAACGAGCAGATGTGTATGAGACCAGAGCAAAAATCTCCTTACCCAACGAGTTGATGTTCTCGCCCTCCTCCTGAAGAACTTGCCAAAATACGGTCTGACTGCTAGGCTGGGTCAGATCCTGGTGGCTCTTGAGCGAAGATGGGCACGCTTCCTTGGCGACCATCAGTCCCTGTACAGATGGGGGGGAAATGGGAGCCATTTTCTTGGAGGTAAGACTTTGTCATGGGAGAAGAAGAAGAAGAAGAAGAAGAAGAAGAAGAAGAAGAACAACAACAACAACAACAACAACAACAACACCAACACCAACAACACCAACAACAACAACAACAACAACTAAGGCAAAACACAACGGAATACCATATAACTGACAGCAGGAAGCCCACCAAACACATCCATGGAACACATTTTTGAAAGAAGATGAGTTTTCTCATGATTTTGCAGTACCCTTGAAACCTTCTCCTTACTATCTTAAGATGGCTCCAACCCATGGAGATGGATCTACAAGAGGACCGTGGTATCCGTGGGGGATCAGTTCCAAGCCCCGCCCTCCATGGATGCAGGAAAAATGTGGGAAATACCATATATTATACAGTCGTGCCCCGCTGGACGATTACCACACTCTATGACGAATCTGCATTACTTAGATGTTTTTGGGATCGCAAAATGATGTTTAAAATAGGGGAATTTCGCTCCACGTTGATTGGTTCCGTTTCGGGAACCGATTTTTCGATTTACGATGATCAGCAAACAGCTGATCGTTGGGTTTCAAAATGGCCACCGGCTTTCAAAATGGCCGCCTGCCTTTTTCTCGGCCGGATTCCTCACTTTACAGGCACCGAAAAAGGCTGCCATATAGAGGATCTTCACTGGACGAGCAGGTATTCAGCCCATTAGAACACATTAACCGGGTTTAAATGCGTGTTTTATTTCATTTGACGATTTTTTCACTCTACAGCAATTTCGCTGGAATGAATTAACATAGACAAGTGAGGCACCACTGTACAAATGGTAGCATGGTTTCTGGCTCCCACTAGTGATCAGTTCTGGTAAATACACCATGGAAATACAGTGGTGCCTCGCTTAACGAGCGCTTCGTTTAGCGACAAATCTGCATAGAGATGAAGATTTTGCTGTTTCGCTTACCGATTTTCGCATAGCGATGATTTTAGAACAGCTGATCGGCAGTTCCAAAATGGCCGCCGGGTTAAAAAAATGGCTGCCTGCTGTGTTTTCGTGCCCTTTCCTCGCTTACTGGGCAGTGAAAATGGTGGCCGTATGGAGGATTTTTGCTTAAAGGTGAGTTTTTTGCCCATACCATAGGAACGCATTAAACGGGTTTTAATGCATTCCTATGGGCTTTTTCTTTTCTCATAACGACGAATCTGCATAGCAACTATTTTTCTGAAATGAATTATCGTCGCTGTTACAGACAGCTATGACATCACCTGCCCGTCACTGCTGAAGCTATGTGTCATCTATAAATGGCGTGACGGAGGGTGGAACTTAAGGGGTGGAGCTGTTGTATATAAGGGGAGTGAATGGTGTGAGAGAGTTAGATAGGGTTTGGTGATAGGGCCAGATAGGGTTTGGTGATAGGGTCTGATAGGGTTTTAGAGATAGGAACGGTTAGGGCTTGGTGATACTGTGCTATATAGTGAGAGTCTGTGAGTGTGTGAGTGTGACAGTTATATTATTATAGTGATTGACTTATTATTTACATACAAGTGATTTACCATTCCTTTTGTTTGTATTCAATAAATCTTATTTTTATTTTGAAATCATACTTTGGCCTGAAGCTTCATTTGAGAGAATGGTTGGTGGCAGTGGTACTGAAGAGTGATTGTGTGTGATGTAATAGCCCCTTTGTGAGGTATAAGGAGGCTGTTACAATAAAATTGGTGGCAGCGGTGGGATGCGAGTAGTCCAGCAAAGCCTTGGCAAAATCATGCCCAGAGCAAGGGGTCTCCGGTTAGGGTCATCTGAAGTGGAGAGCATGGGTCACCTTCTAGGGCTTTGGCTCAAGGGGAGCAAAGTCTAGTAGAGGGGCGCTAAAACTTCAGAGTGAAAACAGAGACAGGGAAGCTCTGTGGAGAGTACATATTGTGTATGTGTGTGTGGAGTGGCCCAAAGCAAAGGCTGTGGTGGTTTGGCCAGCGTGTCCAGAGTTTAGGGAGACTCTGAGGGGATGGACAGTGCGAAGACCAAGGGCAGCAAAGCTGAGGGATCTCCAGTTAAACAGCTAAACCTAGCTCAAGGTAGAGCTGTGTGAATTTAAGATTGGTGCCAAAGGCAGAATAATAAGTGAACTTTGTTTGGCAAGAGGCCCAGCTTAAGGGGCAGAAGCCTAGCCTAGTTACAGTTGCTAGCTAACAGTGCTGGAGAAGGCTGCAACTGTATTTCACAGACCAAGAGCACAAGAAAAAAGTGACTTTAAACCAAGGCTTGAAAGTTGATTTAGGAGCCTTTGGTGAAATAAAATGCCCTTAACCCGTAGTAGAAAAGATGAACCAAGACCATCTGAAATGGCAGTTAGTTCTGATGAAGAGACAAGTGGGGTAGAGGAAAGATTTTCCTCAGCTCAAGAGGAAAGGTCCTCTAGAGAAGATTTAACAGACCTCAGAAAGCTTGAGTTAGCGCAAGCACATGAATACAGAATGAAACAGCTAGAGATGGAGGAAAGAATAAAACAGCTAGAATTAGAAAAATTGGAAAAGGAGGAAAGATTAGAGAGAGAGAAGATTGCCCTAGAGAGAGAGAGAATGTCTTTTGAAATCAGGAGAATGGAATTAATGAACCAGAACAATAACAATAATAGAAATTCCAACTCTTAAGAAGGGCAGTTGTCAAAAACAGATCTAAATAAATTCCCTACTTTTAAACAGGGAGACTGTCCAGAAGCATTTTTAACTCTTTTTGAAAGAGCGTGTGCTGATTTTTCAGTCAGAGAGTCAGACAAAATGATTATTCTGAGATCTCTAATTAGTGGAAGCCTCACTGAGGTTTACGCAGAGATGCCTATTGAAATGATTAAAGATTATTCTGAATCAGGCAGGCGGTACATCACGGCCTCTCCCAATTTGAAGAGACCCTTGTCCAGCAGGCCGAGGCAAAGAGGAAGTCACAAAGGAAGCAAAACCAGGGAGCTGGACAGGGGACAGATTGGATTTGTCTTCAGTGTGGAAGAGATTGTAACTCTCGAATTGGCCTCCTCAGCCACACTAGACGCTGTTTCAAGTCCTCCATACAGAGCACGCTACCATAGTCTTTCGAGACTGAAGGATGCCTACCTATTCTGAATTTAAAAAGTTGGTGTTTGCCAGGTATGGCATCAATGCAGAACATCTGAGGCAAAAATTCAGAACATTAACCAAGAAGCCTGATGAATTTTACACACAGCTAGGTGCCCATTTGGCTAGATATTTGGATAAATGGTTAGCACAGGAAAATGTACAGACAATTCAGCAATTTAAAAATATTATAGGATTGGAACAGTTTTATTCCCTTCTACATGGTGAAATCAAATATTTGGTAAAAGAAAAGAAACCTCTAGATTTGAAACAGGCAGCTGAGATTGCAGATTTCATCTCACAAATCAGAAAACCTATGTATTCTGAGGGAAAGAGTATGAGAAAAACATGGGAGGACTACAATAGAAATCCCAAGGGACAAGTTAAAAGCCAGCAGAAAGTGGGCGGCCATTTTGTTGGAAAGCCTTCAGAACAGGGCCAAGCCAGAAGCCAGAATTTGGAGGGAAAAGGAAAAGGGGCTGAAAAGGGTCCATGGAGTGATAGAATTTGCTTCATTTGCCATGAAAAAGGCCATATTGCGTCCCAATGTCACAAATCTAAAGAAAATAAAGAAATTTTACCTCAGAAAATGAATTTAAACAAGACTAAATCTGTGTACTGTATTCAGAAGGGACAGATAGCTTCCCCTAGGGAGGAGTTGGTTGCCATAGCAACACCAGCAGAGCTCTCAACAGAAGCAGATAATAGTGAAGATAATACTGTATTCCTGTGGCTGAGATCAGACATTGTCTACTTATAAGAACTGATCCCCAATTATTTGAAGCAGCTGGTGATAATATAGGAATTTTAGACCACAACTATTTAGCATTAAGAGACACGTGCTCTCAGGTCACACTGTGTCACCCTGATATCATACCACAAGATCACATTATACCAAATGAGAGTATGACAATTAAAGGAATAGGGGAAGAAATAGTTGTTTTGCCTGTAGCCGAAGTGTTAGTTCGTTATAAGGGCTGGCAAGGAAATTGGCACGTTGGAATTTCATCGCAACTGCCTTCAGCTGTACTTATTGGGACAGACCTCTCTGAGCATGTTAAGAAAGTGTTAGTTCTTACATGTTCACAACCAGATCAAACAGAGGCAGCTGAAAAGGATACTGACATTCATGAGGGAGAAAATGAAAATATACAACTAGCTGAGGCATTCTCACTTGAAATACCCCAAAGCAGTATATTTCCACAGGAACAGCAAGCAGATCCCACTTTAAAATGTTGTTTTGAGAAAGTGTCAAGCATGGAATTATCCCCTGAATGGTTTGTTATTAAACAGGGTTTACTGTATAGAGAAACACTGATGATCATTTCAAAAGGGGGACATGAGATGCGAAGCCAATTAGTAGTGCCTGCTAAATATCGCCAAATGATTTTAGAAAGGGGACATTCTGATATATTTGCTGCACATTTAGGGATAAATAAGACCAAGCAAAGAATATCTCAAAACTTCTATTGGCCAGATATAGGAAAACAAATTAAAATTTTTTGGCAGAAATGCGATGTGTGCCAGAGACAGGGTAATAACCGTGATAGGACTAAGGCTAAACTGTGTCCATTACCCGTAATCTCTACAGCTTTTAAATGCATTGGCGTGGACATTATAGGGCCGTTGCCTAAGGTCAAAAAGGGGAAACAGATTTATTCTCACTATGGTTGACCATGCCACAAGATATCCTGAGGCGATTCCTTTAAATAACATTGAGACCCATACAGTGGCTGATGCACTATTAAGTTATATGAGCAGAATGGGTTTTGCTTCAGAGATTATAACTGACTTAGGTCCATTGTTTACTTCCAGATTTATGAAGAGACTATGGCAGATCTGTGGTATTAAACATTTAGAAACTTCTCCCTATCACCCTCAGAGTAATGGGTTAACGGAGAAATTTAATGGATCCCTGATGAGAATGATTAGAGCCTATTTAGCTGAAAACCCTAATAACTGGGACCAGAAATTGCAATTATTGCTATATGCCTACAGATCAGTCCCAAAAGAAAGTACTGGGTTCAGTCCTTTTGAACTGCTATTCGGGAGAAAAGTAAAAGGACCACTTGATCTGATTAAGCAAAATTGGGAACAGATTGTAGAAGATCCACAAAATGTGGTCTCATATATAGACACATTAATGAACAACCTCAAAAGAAACTTAGAGTTGGCTGCTGAAATCCTGCAAGTCCAGAAAGTCAAACAAAATGTTTGGTATGACAAAAAGGCTAGGGAACGACGGTTTAACCCTGGAGATGAGGTGCTGATGTTGAGGCCCATCAAGGGGAACAAACTACAATTGAACTGGGCAGGACCTTATAGGATCATTTCAAAAATGTGTGATCTTAATTATATTATTGAAGGAGATGAACACCTAGGCAGGAGGGTAGTTCATGTAAATGCCATTAAGCCATACTATAGAGAGGAAAAGAAAGTGCTTTTTGCAATGAAAGCAGCTGATAAAGAACATGATTTACCATACTGGGAAGGAAGGGGTGAAATAAAGTTCAACCCAGGGGAGGTGAAGATCAGCCCTGCACTCACCCTGGAACAGCAGAAGGAAATAAAGATGTTGGTTACTAAGTATCAACAGGTCTTCTCAAATAAGCCTGGTTTAGCCAAGGGAGTGATGCATAGAATCGATACAGGAAATGCACCCCCACAGGCAGTAACCCCATACAGAGTAACAGGACCTTATGTGGACAAAGTGCACAAGGAGCTGGATGAGATGCTAAAAAAAAATATTATTGTGCCATCGTCTAGCCCTTGGTCTGCTCCAATAGTTCTGGTTGATAAACCGGATGGAAGCATTAGATTCTGTGTGGATTACAGAAAATTAAACCTAGTAACCAAACCAGACGCTTACCCCATGCCCAGACTTGACAACCTGATTGAAACCATAGGGGGTTGTCGATACATTTCCTGTTTAGACTTGACTAAAGGGTTCTGGCAAGTGCGGATAGACCCTAGAGATCAAGAAAAAACTGTTTTTTTGTAGCCCTTTCGGCTTATTCGAGTTTCGTGTCCTCAGTTTTGGCCTTAGGAATTCCCCAGCTACATTCCAAAGGCTGATGGACAAAACTCTGCAAGGGCTCAGTGCATTTACAGTAGCCTACATTGACGACATAGGGATCTTTAGCAACACCTGGCAGGATCACCTTTGTCACCTAAATTTAGTACTGCAAAGGTTAAAAGCAGTGGGGTTGACAGTAAAAGCCAGTATATGTCAACTGGGTAGCCCTGAGATGAAATATTTGGGTCATATGGTAGGGGGAGGTGTTATCAAACCCCTAGAAGCCAAGGTAGAGGCAATACGTAATTGGCCTAGACCCAATACCAAGAAAAAGATTAGATCCTTTCTTGGTTTAGTGGGATACTATAGAAAATTTATCCCCAGGTTCAGCG
Source organism: Pogona vitticeps (assembly GCF_051106095.1). NCBI lineage: Eukaryota > Metazoa > Chordata > Lepidosauria > Squamata > Agamidae > Pogona > Pogona vitticeps. The sequence continues at coordinate 21,278,622 of NC_135784.1, forward strand.
AGATTGCAGCACCGTTGACCGAGCTGACGAAGAAAAGGAGTGATGACTGCATCCCATGGTCCAGTGACTGCGAGGAGGCGTTCGGGAAGTTAAAGGAGGCGTTAACCAATCACCCTGTGTTGCGTGCTCCAGACTTCGATCGAGAGTTCATCATTTACACCGATGCATCCAACGCCGGGGTAGGAGCCGTGCTGTGCCAGTGTGATGACAACGGAGACCAGCATCCTGTGTCCTACCTAAGCAAGAAACTTCAGAAAGGCGAAAAACACCTGTCGACCATAGAAAAAGAATGTTGGGCCATCGTGTACGCGGTCAAGAAATTAAATCCTTACATCTGGGGGAGACACTTCATTCTGTGTACAGACCACTCACCTCTGATGTGGTTAAAGACTATAAAGGCCCAAAACAGCAAGCTAATGAAGTGGGCTTTAATTTTACAGGACTATGACTTCGAGGTTAAGGTGGTCAAAGGGACTATGAACTGTGTTGCTGACACCTTATCTCGACGACCAGACGACGACAGATGAAGAAAATTGGACTCTTGAAATTAATAAATGTGGTTAATAAGTTATAAAAATATGTGGTTAATGTAATATTGTTCTATATATAAGCAGTTGATTTAATATGTGCAAGTATATTTTGAGTAATATGGTTATGTAAAAGTGTGCTTGATATGATAATGGTAAGTGTTGATATGTGGGGAAATGTATTGTTTTAATGTTGTTTCCAGTTGTTTTGGGTGAAAAGCACCTTAGCTTTCCCCCACAAAACTTTTAAAGGGGGGAGGTATTGTTACAGACAGCTATGACATTACCTGCCCGTCACTGCTGAAGCTATGTGTCATCTACCAATGGCGTGACGGAGGGTGGGACTTAAGGGGTGGAGCTGTTGTATATAAGGGGAGTGAATGGTGTGAGAGAGTTAGATAGGGTTTGGTGATAGGGTCTGATAGGGTTTTAGAGATAGGAACGGTTAGGGCTTGGTGATACTGTGCTATATAGTGAGAGTCTGTGAGTGTGTGAGTGTGACAGTTATATTATTATAGTGATTGACTTATTATTTACATATAAGTGATTTACCATTCCTTTTGTTTGTATTCAATAAATCTTATTTTTATTTTGAAATCATACTTTGGCCTGAAGCTTCATTTGAGGGAATGGTTGGTGGCAGTGGTACTGAAGAGTGATTGTGTGTGACGTAATAGCCCCTTTGTGAGGTATAAGAAGGCTGTTACAACTTTTCGCACAACGACAAATCTGCATAGCAACGATTTTTCCGAAATGAATTATCGTCGCTATGCGGGGCACCACTGTATATATAAATGCATATTTGTTTTTAAATTTATTTAATATTTTCAGTCAGCGGGTAAGCGGATCTACAGATACTGATACCCAGAGACAGTCGGGTCCTACTGTACATCGAAAACTCAGATGGGCAACTAGTGGCCCATAAGCCACATGTGCTCTCTAATAATGTATCTGATCTAAGGTGTCTGATCTTGGGGTGTCTAATCTGGCCATGGTGACACACCTTAGTTCTTCCAATTTGGATTACTGCAATGCGCTCTATGTAGAACTGTTTTTGGAAAAAGTCTGGAACCTCAGAAGCTCCAAAATGCTGCAGCCAAATTCTTAACTAGAGCTGGTGGCTAAAGGGACACATAACTCCCCTGTTACGTTAACTCCACTGGGTACCAGGCCATTTCCGGAAGCTATCTGGGACTGTATCTCCTTATATCAGGAGCCAGGGAACTTTTTTACCTTTTACCCCCTAAAAAAATTATATACACTGACATTACCCCCTTGATTTTAAAGGATCTTGGTCACGCATGGCCAATCAAGTGCTGCCGCTGAAGCCTCACTGCCCAGGCAGCCTCTGCCTGGTGGGGCTGCGCTCAGTCCTTGGCCCCATGGGGACGGCTCCCTTTGTCTGCCAGTTGGCGACTCCTGGGCAGCCGTTGAAGAGCAGGTTCGCCCGCTGGGGGGGGCCGATGCTGCCTCCCATTCCAGCTCCGGCGGCTGCTCGCTGGGGTGGCCGCATCAGGCCTTGGCATCAGGGCTCATATGGGCCTCGCCGTCGAAGTGTCATGGCAGCCAACGCCGGCATTTTCCGAAGGGGAAGCCCCCGCCAGTCAGCTGGGGGAAAATGCCGGCGGTGGCTTCGGAAGGACCGCGTGGGAGCCCTCCCCCGCGGTCCCCCCAAAGGCCCCATTTTCGCCCAGCTGAGCGGCGGTTTCAAAATGGCCACCCGCTGTATTGCCTCGCTTTAGAGGCACCGAAAATGGCCGCCCCTATGGAGGATCTTCGTATAACGGTGAGTTTTCCTCCCATAGGAACACATTAAACAGGGTTTATTTTATTTATTTATTTATTTATTTAATTTATATTCCGCCTATCTAGTCAATAGACCACTCTAGGCGGCTCACAACAGGGGTACAACAATGACTAAAAACGAATTTACAAAGAAGAAAACTTTCAACCATAAAATTATAAACTAAGAAAAAGAAAAAAGGAAAATCAGGATTAGCTAAGGGGGGGTGGGGGGGAAGGCCTGCCGAAACATCATTGTCTTTAATTGCTTTTTAAAAATACCCAGCGAGGGGGCCGCGCGAATATCCGGGGGAAGGTTGTTCCAGAGGCGAGGAGCCACCGCCGAGAAGGCCCGATTTCTTGTCTTCTCCTTCCGGGCTTCCCTCGGCGTTAGGCTCCTCAACCTCACCTCCTGGCTCGCGCGAGTGACACAAGTAGAACTTGGTGGTAGAAGGCGTTCCGCCAAATATCGAGGCCCTAAACCATTTAGGGCTTTGTACGTGAGCATCAACACCTTGAAGTCGATGCGGAATCGGATGGGCAGCCAGTGCAATGCGGCCAGAGTGGGTGAGATATGTTGGAATTTTTTCACCCCACTAAGGAGTCTGGCCGCCGCGTTCTGCACCACCTGAAGTTTCTGCAGCAGCCTCAAAGGTAGCCCCACGTAGAGCGCATTACAGTAGTCTAATCTTGAGATTACGAGCGCGTGCACCAAAGTGGTGAGTGCCCCAACATCAAGATAGGGCCGCAGCTGGGCCACCCGCCTGAGATGGTAAAAGGCGGTTCGGACCACCGACGTCACCTGGAATTCCATAGTGAGCGCCGGGTCAAGATGGATTCCCAAGCTGCGGACCCCATCCTTAGCAGGAAGGGTCACCCCCCCAAAAGAGAGGGAGTTTCCCAAGTTCCCGACTGTGGGGGCACCCACCCTTAGTACCTCCGTCTTGTCCGGGTTCAGCCTCAGCCCGTTCTCCTGCATCCATTGCAGTACGGTCCCCAGGCAGCGCTGAAGGGACAGAACGGCTTCTCCTGCGGTAGGTGGAAAGGAGATGTAGAGCTGAGTATCATCGGCATACTGATGACACCGGGCTCCACACCCCTTGATGACCCCACCCAGCGGCCTCATATAGATGTTAAACATTGGGGAGATGATCGACCCCTGTGGGACCCCACAATTGAGATTCCACGGGGCCGAGACGCTATCCCCAAGCTGCACTCTCTGGGGGCGGTCCTCCAAGAAGGAACGGAGCCAAGCCAATGCGAGGCCACCAATTCCCAACTCGGAGAGCCTCCCCAGGAGGATACCGTGGTCAATGGTATCAAAGGCCACTGAGATGTCGAGGAGGACCAGCAGGGACACTTTGCCCCTGTCAGCCTCCCTCAGTAGGTCATCACACATAATGCGTTCCTATGGGTTCTTTTGCCCCGTATAGTGACAAATCTGGATAGCGGCGATTTATCCGGAACGGATTATCGTCGCTATGCGGGGCACCACTGTATAAATTTTTTTACCCTAATCCATGTTCTATGCTCTCTTAAGCAATATACAGGGTCTCACCTGCCACTTTGCTCTCTCAGCCCCTTCCTGGCTCACGAGGAAGTCCTCCGCCAGGGCCACGGCCTGGGAACACGTGTTGGGCCCTCCTGCCCGGATCCAGCCCTGGAGGTCCGGGGGAAGGCTGGCCAGGAACTGCTCCAGGATCAGCAGCTCCAGGATCTGCTCCTTGCTGTGTCTCTCCGGCCTCAGCCACCGGTGGCAAAGCTCTTGGACTTGGCTGTGAAGCCTCCGGGGGTCTTCCACTTCCTGGCAGGAGAAGTCCCTGAAGTGCTGGCGTCTCACCTCCATCCTCAGGGCATCCCCTCGCAAGATGGCAGCCTTCACTTTCCCATAATCCTCCCTGTCTCCAGCTTCCAGGCTCTGAAAAGCCTCTTCCGCTATGCCATTCAGTGCTGGCAAGAGCCGGGTCACCCACTCCTCTTTGGGCCAATGGCAGGCGTTGGCCACTTCCTCGAAGGAGGCCAGAAAGGCCTTGGCATCATTCCACGGAGCAGCCTCGGAAATCACGGGCTTCTCCCCTCTTCTAGAACTGGGCTCCAGCATCTCCAGAAACTCCTGCCACTGGGCTTCCCAGCGCTGCTTCTCGGCTTCCTTCTTGACCTCTTGTGATCTTCCCCCACAGCCTGCCTCTGCCATAAGCTCACTCCTTCTTCACTGCTTTTCTCTACCACCTAGAGTAAGAATATTTGCAAGTGAGATCTCCTGTTGCAGAATATCTTAGAGAATAACTGAATCCTCATAGCCTTTGGAAAAAAACATTTCTGAAAAACAAGAAAAACATTCTGCCCCATTTTCTACTTTAAAGGTATGACACAGAGTAGCAACCAGTGAAAAGGTATATGATCCAATGGATAAATAACAATTATAATAATAATCTTAGAGCTGCAGAGTTGGAAGAAATTGATTGGGAAGATGGGAGTAAATTATCGAGAAGTCGAATCATTAAGTCGAATCTTCACAGATATACTGTATTGGCGTAAATTGTGGAACAAACAAATAATGGATGTGTGTGTTTAGTCGTTTAGTCGTGTCCGACTCTTCGTGACCCCATGGACCAGAGCACGCCAGGCCCTCCTGTCTTCTACTGCCTCCCGGAGTTGTGTCAGGTTCATGTTGGTTGCTTCGCAGACACTGTCCAGCCATCTCATCCTCGGTCGTCCCCTTCTCCTCTTGCCATCACACTTTCCCAACATCAGGGTCTTTTCCAGGGAGTCTTTTCTTCTCATTAGATGGCCAAAGTACTGGAGCCTCAGCTTCAGGATCTGTCCTTCCAGTGAGCACTCAGGGTTGATTTCCTTTAGAACTGATAGGTTTGTTCTCCTTGCAGTCCAGGGGATTCTCAAGAGCCTCCTCCAGCACCACAATTCAAAGGCATCAATTCTTCGGCGGTCTGCTTTCTTTATGGTCCAGCTCTCACTTCCATACATCACGACAGGAAAAACCATAGCTTTGACTATTCGGACTTTTGTTGGCAAGGTGATGTCTCTGCTTTTCAAGATGCTGTCCAGATTTGTCATCGCTTTCCTCCCAAGAAGAAGGCGCCTTTTAATTTCAGGGCTGCTGTCTCCATCTGCAGTGAGCATGGAGCCCAGGAAGATAAAATTTGACACTGCCTCCATATCTTCCCCTTCTATTTCCCAGGAGGTGATGGGACCAGTGGCCATGATCTTAGTTTTTTTGATGTTGAGTTTCAGACCGTTTTTTGCACTCTCCTCTTTCACTCTCATTACGAGGTTCTTTAATTCCTCCTCACTTTCTGCCATCAGAGTGGTATCATCTGCATATCGGAGGTTGTTGATATTTCTTCCGGCAATCTTAATTCCGGCTTGGGTTTCTTCCAGTCCAGCCTTCCGCATGATGTATTCTGCATATAAGTTAAATAAGCTGGGGGACAATATACAGCCTTGCCGTACTCCTTTCCCAATTTTGAACCACTCAGTTGTTCCATGACCCGTTCTAACTGTTGCTTCCTGTCCCACATATAGGTTTCTCAGGAGACAGATAAAGTGGTCAGGCACTCCCATTTCTTTAAGAACTTGCCATAGTTTGCTGTGGTCCACACAGTCAAAGGCTTTCGCATAGTCAATGAAGCAGAAGTAGATATTTTTCTGGAACTCTCTGGCTTTCTCCATAATCCAGCGCAAGTTAGCAATTTGGTCTCGAGTTCCTCTGCCTCTTCGGAATCCAGCTTGTACTTCTGGGAGTTCTCGGTCCACATACTGCTGAAGCCTACCTTGGAGGATTTTCAGCATAACCTTGCTAGCGTGCGAAATGAGTGCAATTGTACGGTAGTTGGAGCATTCTTTGGCACTGCCTTTCTTTGGGATTGGGATGTAGACTGATCTTTTCCAATCCTCTGGCCACTGTTGAGTTTTCCATACTTGCTGGCATATTGAATGTAGCACCTTAACAGCATCATCTTTCAAGATTTTAAATAGTTCAACTGGAATGCCATCACCTCCACTGGCCTTGTTGTTAGCCAGGCTTTCTAAGGCCCACTTGACTTCGCTCTCCAGGATGTCTGGCTCAAGGTCAGCAACTACATTGTCTGGGTTGTCCGGGATATCCACATCTTTCTGATATAATTCCTCTGTGTATTCTTGCCACCTCTTCTTGACGTCTTCTGCTTCTGTTAGGTCCCTCCCATTTTTGTCTTGTATCATGTTCATCTTTGCGCAAAATGTTCCTCTAATATCTCCAATTTTCCTGAACAGATCTCTGGTCTTTCCTTTTCTGTTATCTTCCTCTATTTCTTTGCATTGTTCATTTAAGAAGGCCCTCTTGTCTCTCCTTGCTATTCTTTGGAAGTCTGAATTCAGGTTTCTGTAACTTTCCCTATCTCCCTTGCATTTTGCTTCCCTTCTCCTCTCTGCTATTTCTAAGGCCTCGTTGGACAGCCACTTTGCTTTCTTGCATTTCCTTTTCTTTGGGATGGTTTTCGTTGCTGCCTCCTGGACAATGTTACGAGCCTCTATCCAAAGTTCTTCAGGCACTCTGTCCACCAAATCGAGTTCCTTAAATCTGTTCTTTACTTCCACTGTGTATTCATAAGGGATTTGGTTTAGATTATACCTGAGTGGCCCAGTGGTTTTTCCTAATCTCTTCAGTCTAAGCTTGAATTTTGCTATGAGAAGCTGATGATCAGAACCGCAGTCAGCTCCAGGTCTTGTTTTTGCTGACTGTATAGAGCTTCTCCATCTTTGGCTGCAGAGAATATAATCAATCTGATTTCGATATTGCCCATCTGGTGATTTCCATGTATAGAGTCGCCTCTTGTGTTGTTGGAAAAGAGTGTTTGTGATGACCAGCTTATTCTCTTGACAAAACTCTATTAGCCTTTGTCCTGCTTCGTTCTGAACTCCAAGGCCAAACTTCCCTGTTGTTCCTTTTATCTCTTGGCTCCCTACTTTAGCATTCCAGTCCCCTAGAATGAGAAGAACATCTTTCTTTGGTGTCAGTTCTAGAAGATGTTGTAAATCTTCATAGAATTGTTCAATTTCAGCCTCCTCAGCAATGCTGGTTGGTGCATAAACTTGGATTATTGTGATGTTGAATGGTCTGCCTTGGATTCGTATTGACATCATTCTATCATTTTTGAGATTGTATCCCATTACAGCTTTTCCCACTCTTTTGTTGACTATGAGGGCTACTCCATTCCTTCTACGGGATTCTTGTCCACAATAGTAGATATGATAATCATCTGAGCTGAATTCGCCCATTCCTGTCCATTTTAGTTCACTGATGCCCAGGATGTCGATGTTTATTCTTGCCATCTCCTGTTTGACCACCTCCAGCTTCCCAATGTTCATAGATCTTACATTCCAGGTTCCTATGCAGTATTTTTCTTTGCAGCATTGGATTTTCCTTTCACTTCCAGGCACGTCCACAGCTGAGCGTCCTTTCGGCTTTGGCCCAACCACTTCATTAGCTCTGGAGCTACTTGTACTTGTCCTCCGCTCTTCCTCAGTAGCATGTTGGACGCCTTCCGACCTGAGGGGCCCATCTTCCAGCGTCATATCTTTTAGCCTTTTGTTTCTGATCATGGGGCGTTCTTGGCAAAGATACTGGAGTGGCTTGCCATTTCCTACTCCAGGTGGATTGCGTTTAGTCGGAACTCTCCACTATGTCCTGTCCGTCTTGGGTGTCCCTGCACGGCATAGCCCATAGTTTCTCTGAGTTACTCAAGCCCCTTCGCCACGACAAGGCAGCAATCCATGAAGAAGAAATAATGGATAATATGTTTGTAAGGTTTAAGGAAAATTGTTACCAAGTAGTGTAGACTGTAGAGATATGAACTTGAACACCAGTGAAGCTGAAAATGTTATATATAAATGAAGGATCTCTGTGCTGAAGATGAGAAAAAGAGAAAGGTATGTATTTACATACATGGTGGTCTTGCAAAATAACGAAGAAGGAATGGATAACGATTTTTAAAGAGATTAGGGAAATAATTGGTGTGGATATACAAATGTCTTCAATAACTGCCTTGTTGAACATGGTTAAGAATAACCAAAGGAAGAGAGAAGGAAAGTTATTGATTATCATAACAATGTCTTTGGTAAAGTTAATATTTGCAAAGAATTGGAAAAGTAATAACCAAGTTGATGTTTAGGGATGGTACAAATAAATGTGGAATATGGCCATTCATGATAAATTGATTTGTGAAACAAAAATCAAAGCAGGAGTATCAAAAAGTAATGATTATAAAGAAAAATGGAATGCATTTTAAATATATGTTTCAGAAAGGAAAGGCATATAGACCTGGAGAAGAATCTGTGTGTCTCTGGAGAGAAAGGGGCAATGTGGAATGAAAATAAATAAAGAATATGAATCTGATCCCAAGGGGTTGGGTGGCACACGGTTGAGAAATGAGAGTATGGTTAGTTTTGTTTAACTTTAAGTTGATTTAATGTAGTGCATTGTAAATTTGTGGTTTTATTACTTTATTACTTTATTAACTTATTAAAAAAAAGAATTGCAGAGCTGGAAGTGAACTTGTAGATCATCAAGTCCAGCCCCTCTCAAGGAAGCCCAGTGGGGGAAATAACCTCTGGCTCCACTCCCTGAGGCCTAAACCACTGAGAGATCAAGATTAATTCTGGGTCCCATGGCAGAGCTCCCTGGTTGAGAGAAGCCAGAGGTTGGGAGTTCGATTCCTCCCTCTGCCTCCTTCGGGAACCGCCAGCCTGGGGGGGTCTCGGGCAAGCTGCGCCGTCCCAAGAGCCCCCCCCCCTAAAAAAGAAGGGAAGGATCCACTACTTCTAAGTCTTCTCTCTCTCTCTCTCTCTGGAAACCCCTCAAAATGGCTGCCATGAATCAGGATGAATAGGGACCGTGTGGAAGAGGGCGAGTCCCCGTGGCCTGCCTGGCCAGCTTGTTGTTCGACATGACTCTCTCGGAGGCTGCTTGGGGCGCCCCCTCAGCCAGTGGGGTCACCTCCGCAGTCCTGGGAAAGCCCTACATGCCTGCCATCCCCTAACGTTTTTACTCGCAAGGAAGTCGGCCTCCCAACTCCCGGCAAAGATATGCCTGCCCGAGTTTCCCGGTTGGGGGGGCCGAAAAAAAAGGGCAAAACGCCTCTCCAGCCCCCACTGGCGCCTCTCTGGGCCCTTCGGAGCCTCCCTGTGTCATTGAAGATCCTACCGGAAGCGACGAGGAGGCTTGTGTGACTCGGCCGGCTTGCTTGCCTGCTTACGTGTTGTCTCTTCCTCTTTATCTCGCCTCCTTAGCTTCGTCGGGGTGGCCACTCAGGGCTCCGAACTTAACCGGGAAGGTGGCCCTTCCTGGGCTTTGGAGATGGGGAGGCGGTGGCTCTTCCCTGGGGCGGAAATCCCCGCCTTTTCTCTCGTCTTCCTCCTCCTCTTCCTCGGTGCAGAAAGGCCTGTCAGGCTTCACACTCTTGGGTGACGCCATCGTTACACCTTCCCTCTCCTTTTCCCATTTATCTAAACAGGTGCAAGACTCACACAGAAATATATATTTATTTCCCAAACTCAAGCCTTGGTGACTGCGAGACAGGAGGGAAGAAGGATATCCCCCCCCCTCCTCGCTGGAGAGCCATCCCTCCTTCACACCGAAGAGAAGGAAACAGTAACCCAGCCAACCTCAAGACCCTCAAAGAGTCAGCAGCAGCAAGGGACAGACACGGAGGGGATGGGAAAAGAGATGCAAAGGATGACATTAGGAGCGGCTGAGGGAAAAATGGCGGGGAAAAGAGAGGAAGGAGAGGATGGAGTTTGAGGCAGGAGCAGGAGAGCTAAAAAGGAAGAGCCCTTACCAACAGGCTGGGCATGGGTGTGTACAGAGGATCCCTGGACTGGGTCCCGGGAGTGATTTAAGAGTGCCCAAGGAGGAGGCCGACTCTAGAAGGAGAAGGGAGATCCCACCCAGACCCTTCTTATTGGGAAGAAGCGAAGGCGAGAGAGAAAGGAAAGAAAGACCAGAATGGCGGAGAAACAAGATGACGAGGAAGGGTTACAGGAAGGACCTTGGAAGGGCCCAGCACCAGAGAGACGCTCCCTGTGGAATAACAACCAGGACGAGGAGACCATGCCCCTGTTGGGGAGTGAGACGGGACAAACTGTAGCAGACGACCTCTTTCCAGACTGGCCGAGTCCATGAAATGCCAGCGGTAGTAACCTGTTAATGTTTGAAGATTGGAAACCCCTTCGACACCCGTTGGCAGAAGGAGAAAAGTATCCAGATCATGTTAGGGACATTTGTTGTTTGTTAAATACACCTGGTTCGAAACAACAAGTCTGCTGATTTCTTTGAAGCAAAAATGGAGCCAAAGGTCGAACCCTCACAGGGACTTAAAGTATCTAATGAAAGTGCCTAACCATGTTTAACCCCTCTCAGTTCTCAGTTGGTGTTCAGTTAGTAGAGTTAGTTTGCTGTTGATCTGTTCGCAACTGTAAGTAATGAAAGGTTTCTATTCTTTCTCCTACAAATGGGTCAGAGTGAGACCTTAAGGGCCACTTCATAAGAAAGGGTCGGACCCTCTAGAGAACTGGAAGCCATTCTCTTCTGCGGATCTCTGTACTTCTGCTGTGCAGAACAAGGGATTTTACCAGAAATTCAAAATTCTGCACCAAATAAGAACCGCAGGGGAAAGAAACCATCTCCTTAGACCAGTATTTTGACTGAAACGTTTTGCCCTGAAGTTTTTTTGACTTATGCCAATTAGCAAGGATACTGTTTTTTTCTTCACACTTTGCCTGCCTATTCTTGCATGTTCCGCTCCTTTTGAAAATACAGATACGTTGAGAAAGCTGGCATCTTTATATGGGAGGTGAGCTAGGGCCCCATCTTCCTAGACTGTCATCATCAGGTAATTTCACAGGACCAGATGTGCCACCCTGAATAACCTACAGGTAGGAGGAATGGAAAAGGAAGAGTTCAACATACAGACAAGCTAGGGATATTTCAATAGCAGAAGGGAAGGCAGGACGGTAATGGGATTGATTTATATCCTCTAATATCTGAAGGGCTTTCATATGGAAGATGGTCCTGGTATGTCCATAATTGCTGGATAGCTCAAAAGTTTAGATCTCTGGCTATGCAATCTGAGGTGGGAGTTCGATTCCCTACTTGGCCTCCTTGACCAGCTCCTATATTTTAATATGAACCAGCAGTTCGGGTCCATCTCTACCTGGGTGCTTTGGTTCCTGCGGCTGCGCTGATCTCCCTCATCACAACCTGCATTTGACTTTTTCCTTCAGCGTCTCACCCCCACAAAATTCCTCAGTGAAGCCTTACCCGGCCCCCTGATCTTGACGTCACCAGCTTGCATGGCTTCTCTGTAGATCTGTTCCTTTCCGGACTCTGAGAACTCTCCCTGTGCTAGCAGGGAACCCAAATATTCCTCCTTTAAGGGTTCCTGAAAGAGGGTGGGGGACCCCACTCAGTATTTTAGCCACTGGATAAGTGAATCAGCGGATATGGGGGTCCTACTGTCACAGGAATGAACGCCCGAGAACTGAAGCAAGTGAAGAGGATTTCAGCATTTGCTGCGTGTTAACCTGTTGTTGTTTAGTCATTAAGTCGTATCCAACTCTTTGTGACCCCATGGACCACAGCACACCAGGGCCTCCCGTCTTCCACTGCCTCCCAGAGTTGGGTCACATTCATGTTGGCAGCTTCGGTGACACTATCCAACCATCTCATCCTCTGTCGTCCCCTTCTCCTCTTGCCTTTACTTTTTCCCAACATCAGGGGCTTTTCGAGGGAGTCTTCTCTTCTCATGAGATGGCCAAAGTATTGGAGCCTCAGCTTCAGGATCTGTCCTTCCAGTGAGCACTTAGGGTTGATTTTCTTTTCAAATGGATGTTTGATCTCCATTTAGAGTCCAGGGGACTCTCAAGAGCCTCCTCCAGCACCACAATTCAAAAGCATCAGTTCTTCAGTGGTCAGCCTTCTTTATGGTCCAGCTCTCATTTCCATACATCACTACTGGAAAAACCATAGCTTTGACTATGCAGACCTTTGTTGACAAGTTGATGTCTCTGCTTTTTAAGATGCTTTTTAGTTACAACTGCAAATCTTTAGTTAACACAAATTAAATATTTGATTCATATGTTGACTTCTGAAGACTGTGGGATTTAAAACACAAAGCCTCACTTGCCACTTTCCTGCTTCCGTCCCTTGGTGACTCATGAGGAAGTCCTCCACCAGGGCTACATGTCTGCGGCCTTCCTGCGGCTCCGGATGCAGCCCTGGAGGTCATGGGGAAGGCTGTCCAGGAACTGCTCCAAGATCTGCTCCTTCTCTCCGGCCTCAGCCATTGGGGGTAAAGCTCCAGGACTTGGCTGTGAATTTTTGGGGGACCTTCAGCTCCCTGGCAGCAGAAGTGCTGGAAGTGCAGATGCTGTATTTCTGTCTTCAGGGCATCCCTTTGCAAGATGGTGGTCTTCACTTCCCTGTAATCCTCCCCATCTTTGGTTTCCAAACTCTGAAAGGCCTCTTCCTCTATGCCATTGAGTGCAGCTGGGCTGCCCACTCTTCCCCTGGCCACTGGAAGGCTTTGGCTACTTGCTCAAAGGAAGTCAGAAGAGCCTGGGCATCGTCCCATTTTGTAGAAAGAGGCAGCAATGTCTTCAAGAACTCCTGATACCGGGTTTCCAAACGATGTTGCATCTCCTTCTACAATGTCCTTTTTCTCTTTGGCAGAGCACCCCAACCTAGGAACTGGGCTATCCTGGGGACTTTTCTTGCTCTGACTGGTCTATATTGATCTTCTGGGCATGCTGATCTTTGCTTCTTTCTTGCTTCAAAGTTTCTTCCTCAGACCTCAGGTCAGAGTTCTCACCAGTGCACAAAAGCAGGCAAAATAGATCCTGAAGCTTCCCATCATGCAGTCATAATATGCTGAAAACAAGAGGTGGTTGTACAGAAACCCAGTGAAGACTCTTCGGGGAAGTTGATTTGAGGCCAAATCCTTTCCATCTGAATCCTGCTGCAAGAATGGGGAAGAAAAAGCCCTAAGATCTCCCTTCTGCTTGGGGACTTGTAGCTTTCCAGAGTCAGTCAGATGTCTTTGGTGAGTTGAGTTTTCAAATGCCCTCCCCACTCAGAGCTTGGCTCCCTCTCTTTAGCTCTCTCTACTTGGGTGCCCCCTAGATCTGTGGGAGTACAATTCCCATCTCTGAACCACTATCCTCCTTGCTTATACCTTCACTGCCTTTCCTTTCTTGCTCAAATTTCTCCAGGGGACTGGAAGCCAGAATTAACCCTTTGGGGCGCAGGAAACCAAGGGTAGAGAAGCCAACTTGGGATCTGTGTGTATGTGTACGTGTAAGCCTCTGTGCGTGTTTGTGTTCCTGGACGCCTAGGTTTTGACAATGACCAGGGGTGCATTTTCACAATTAAAACTAGTGTGCCAGCTGCGACCGTTCCTTGAGAGGTCTCATCAGTCATGGTGACACATGCCTTAGAAAGACACACTCTACGTGGGGCTGCCGAGGGAAACAGTCTGGAAAGGTCAGCGGGTCCAAAAGGCAGCAGCCAGATTGCAGACTGGAGGTGGGCACCGGGATCAAACAACTCTCCTCATTACGGCAGCTCCAGTGGCTGCCCATCAGTTTCTGGACACAAATCAAAGTGTTGGCTTTAACCCATAAAGATCTAAGCTGCCTTTCTATACTCATTGTTTTTAGCTTTAACTATTGCCTTTCAACGATGTAAGCCTCCTTGGGTTTTTTTTTTAAGTAGAAAGGCAGGGTTAAAATAATTTAATGCAACAAAATAAAAAAAAAATAAACTTGCTAACTTCTTCCTCTCACTAGAAATACACTTCACCCGTGCCTTGGGACCAGTGAACGCTCCCTCCCTCCCTCCCACTGTTGTGAATCCGTGATATTCAATGTGCCCTGAAAAGATTAACAAACAAACCACTCAGATACTGAGATTTTCTTTGTAGTTTTAAAGCATCTCAGCTGAAGCAGAAAATCCATCCAGTACATTCCAGGGAGGGAAATATGTAGTTACCCGCCCCAGGAGACCATTGCAAAGGGCAGCTCTTCAAAGAAAGAAACACCTGTCCTGGAAAATACTTCTGGTTTTCCAAGCTGAGGAAAGTTCTTTCCTTTGAGAAGTAATGGCAGCACGGCTCATAAGGAAATGTTCAAATCAAGAATATTATGTCTATAGAGATTTAGGAACACTGTAAAGTATAACTAAAGGAAGACTCAAGACCTTTTTATAGTGGAAACATTTTATTTTTTTTAAAAAATGCAAAAGTGGTACGTCCTGATGCTCCCTATACCCAGTGAGGCAAAATAAATTACCCTGTACAAGATTCATGGTGATTTAGTTTTTAAACCGAGAGGGACAAGGCTCAGAACCCACACTCCAGGTTGTGATACTGAAACTCAAGAGTTTGGATGTTATTTTCCATAAGTAATTCATTTCTATTACTCATTAACAGCGTTCGAAAAAGTGTTCTACATTACAACAGTGGAAAGGGGTTTTGTTACAGTATCTGGTGCTCATTGTGTTTTTGTACTTTTCTGTAACTTTGGGGAGAAAAAGACTCCTTATTGATACCCGGGCGATCATTCAGGTGACATCACTAACTGTAACATTTCCAACATGGAGTGCTTTCATATGATTGTTATGAATATTTCTTTAAGTATTTCACCACTTTGAAGCTCTTCCCAGACTGAAACCATTTCTATGGCCTCTCTCCAGCATGAATTATCTGATGGGTTTTCAACTGGCTGTTCTGCCCAAAGCTTTTCACACACTCCAGGCATGTATGTGGTTTCTCTGCAGTATGAATCCTCCAGTGGACCATCAGGTTTCCTTGCTGACTGAAGCACTTCCCACTGAGAGCATTCGTACGGTTTCTCTCCGGTATGAATCCGCTGATGGACCAGCAAAGCTTTCCACTTGTTGAAGGACTTCCCGCACTGAGAGCACTTATGTGGCTTTGTTTCGGCTCCAGTATGGATGCCTTGGTGTTTTTTTAAGTAATTTTGGAGGCTGAAGCATTTTCAACACTGGTAACATTTGTATGGTTTAGCTCCTGTATGAAGCCGTTGATGTGTATTCAAATTTTTTCTCTGACTGAAGCACTTCCCACACTGAGAGCATTTGTACGGCTCTTCTCCAGTATGAATGATCTGATGGGTTTTCAACTGGCTGCTCCGACCAAAGCTTTTCCCACACTCCAGGCATGTGTATGGTTTCTCTCCAGTATGAATCCTCCAGTGCCTCTTCAGGTTTCCTTGAATACTGAAGCACTTCCCACACTGAGAGCATTCGTACGGTTTCTCTCCGGTATGAACCCGCTGATGGATCAGCAAATCTTTTCCCTTGTTGAAGGACTTCCCGCACTGAGAGCACTTATGTGGTTTCGTTTCGGCTCCAGTATGGATGCGTTGGTGTCTTTTCAAATACTCTTCTATGCTAAAGCATTTTCCACATTGAGAACATTTGTACGGTTTAGCTCCAGTATGAAGCCGTTGATGTTCATTCAAATTTTTTCTCTGACGGAAACACTTCCCACACTGAGAGCATTTATAGGATTTCTTTCCAGTATGAGATTTCTGGTGGATCACCAAACTTCTTCTCTGAAGGAAGCCTTTCCCACACTGGGAACATTCAAACAGCCTTCCCTCATTTTGAATTCCGTGACTCTCCCCACACGCAGAATCCTTAGGGTCCTCTTCTGGACGATCACACTGATACGTGTCCAAATGATCTCCTTCCACATTTTCCAAAAATTCCCGTTTAATTTCTCCAGTTACCACCCTCTCTTGTTTATCAGAGTATAATTTTTCCTGGAATGCTTCTTCTGATGTGACACATTCATTGTGCTTCTTTCTGGTACGGATCCGGTCAGGTTCTGATTTGCAAGGATTCCTTTGGCCGCACTTGAGGGTTGTGGCTGTTTCCTCCCTTGTAGACAGTTTGGAAGGCTGACATACTGTAGCTGTAAGATTGTCTCTGAACTCATTATGTCCCTTGTCTCTCTCTGCTGACTGATCCGCTTTCAATCCACATTCTTCCTCACCTATCTTAGTTCTCTTCAGCTGGTTCACTTCGCTTGCCGGGGCAGTGGTTCTGGGGACATCCATCGGCTCATTTCTTTCCCACTGAGGATTCTCCATCTTGACCTGCTTTCCCATTGTGTCATCTGCAAAGAAAGAATAATTTTGCTCATTCTTTGGACTTCAGAGAAAGGCTCTGGAGCAGTGGTTCCCAACCTTGGGTGCCCAGATGTTTTTGAACTACAGCTGCCAGAAATCCTGTCCAGCACAGCTAGTGGCAAAGGCTTCTGGGAGTTGTAGTCCAAGAATATCTGGGGATCCAAGGGTCGGAATCACAGTGATTTTGGTTAAAATTTTTGGTGGTTTTTAGGATACCAAACACAATGTTTTTATTTTATGTAATTTATTTATTTATTCTATTTATACCCCACCTATCTGGTGATTGCGACCACTCTAAGTGGCTTACAATATACAAACATAACACTGCTGAGAAGGCCCAGTTTCTTATTTTTTCCTTCCGGGCCTCCCTTGGTGTCAGGCTCCTCAGCCTTACATCCTGACTCGCACGAGTGACATGGATAGAACTAGGCGGGAGTAAGTGTTCCGCCAAGTATCGAGGTCCTAAACCATTTAAGGCTTTATACGTAAGGATCAAAACTTTAAAGTTGACGCGGAACTGAATGGGCAGCCAATGCAGCACAGCCAAAATAGCAGAGATATGGTGGTATTTTCTCGCTCCGCTAAGGAATCTGGCCACCGCATTCTGCACCACTTGGGAGTTTCTGCGTCAACTTCAAAGGTAGCCCCACGTAGAGTTGCAGTGGTCTAATCTTGAGATTATGAGCACATGAACCACGGTAGTGAGCGCCTCCACATCGAGATAGGGTCGCAGCCGGGCTATCCGCCAAAGATGGAAAAAGGTGGTGCGGACCATGCAAACTGAGTCTCCATGGTGAGCGCTGGATCCAGATGAATCCCTAAGTTGCAAATGCCGCTCTTTGCGGCAAGGGTCACCCCCCCAAACGAGAGGGAGTCACCCAAACTGCCGATAGTGGGGGCACCCACCCTCAGAACCTCAGTCTTGTCCGGGTTCAGCCTCAGCCCATTTTCCTGCATCCATTGCAGTACAGCCCCCATGTAGCACTGGGGGGACAGAACGGCATCACCTGCAGTTGGTGGAAAGGAGATGTCGAGATGGTTGTCATCAGCATATTGATGACCCCACCAAGCAGCCTCATGTAGATGTTAAACAGCATTGGGGAGATAATCGACCCCTGTGGAACCCCACAATTGAGACTCTACGAAGCCGAGACACTCTCCCCAAGCTGTACTCTCTGGGGATGGTCCCCCAAGAAGGAACGGAGCCAGGCAAGCGCCAGGCCACCAATTCCCAACTCAGAGAGCCTATCCAGGAGGATACCGTAGTCAACAGTATCAAAGGCCGCCAAGATGTCGAGAAGGATATTTTACCCGTCAGCCTCCCTCAACAGGTCATCATAAAGGGCGACCAATACCGTTTCTGTACCACCGCGCAGCCTGAAGCCCGACTGAAATGGATCCAGGGCATCTGTTTCTGCCAAAAGAGCCTGAAGCTGGTCAGCCACCACCCTCTCGACCACTTTACTGATGAAAGAAACATTGGCGACGGGCTTATAATTGCCAATTTTGTCCGTCGCCAAGTTCAGTTTCTTTCTTATGAGCCTAATGAGTGTCTCCTTGAGGGCAGGAGAACCCTGCCCTCAAGGAAAGACCCACTAATTATCGCTGTGGCCCATTCTGTTGTTGTAGGCCTGGCTGCTTTGATTAGCCAAGCCGGGCAAGGGTCAAGGGAGGAGGTGGTGGCACGACAGCGATCAAGCACCTTGTCCACAGTATCCAGCATCACGGGCTGAAAGTGATCAAGGATCACCGGGCAAGATGAAGTGCTGGACATCTCTGCTCGACTCACTGTATTTAAAAAAGGAGCGAGTTCCTGGCGGATGGCCTCCACTTTAGATTTTAAAAATGCTGCAGATTGGTCCGATGAAAACCTGGGGGAGGCCCATCACTCAGACCAATTCCGGATATACGGAATAACTCCGCCTGCTGGTTGGACGCTTCGCATATCCGGTTAGCTAAGTATGCAGGAGCTGCAGCCTTTACCTTAGCCAGGTAGAGGTTAGTCATGACCCTGACAGCGATCCAATTATAATCTGTCGGGTTCTTCCTCCACTTGCGCGCTAGCCTTCTCCTGAACTGCTTCATCGCTCGTAGGTCCCGGATGAACCAGGGCACAGGCCGAGCTCTGTGTTGGAGGGGGCATTTAGAAGCGATCATGTCTACAGTCATGGCGGAAGCAGTGAACCAGCTGTCAACCAGAGCCTCGACAGAAGCGCTAGCCAGGTCAACCGTAACATCTCTCATGGCCTCCTGGAATCCAATAGGATCCAGTAGCTTTCAAGGGCGGAACATAGAAATAGTTCCCTGCTCCCTGAGAGGGGGGAAGAGCCATTATGAGGGTGCATTTTATTAGGTGGTGATGCGACCATGACAAGGGGACTGACTCAAGGTCAGTCACCATCGGACCACACTCCAACTGGTGGAAAAAACCAGGTCAAGCGTATGACCACCCATATGGGTGAGGCCGTTGACATGTTGGGATATGTTCAAGGTAGCCATGGTTTCCAAGAACTCAAGAGCTGGCCCGGAGGTCTCTGCCCCCGCATGCACGTTGAAATCACACAAAACCAATAGCTTCGGGCATCTCAACAGTGCCGCAGAGACAAATTTCACCAGCTCCAGGACGGAAATGGCTGGGTCGCGGGGAACGCAGTAACCCAGCAAGATCCCAAGACCATCCCTGGCCTCAATCGACACGTGGAGAGACTCCAGACCCGGCTTTACCACTGCAGAGCGCCTAGCAACCTCCAAGCTGTTTTTATGTATAATGGCTACTCCGCCCCCCACCCCTCCAGTCTATCCTGGTGCTGGACAGCATAACCGGGCAGACAGACAAGTAGTAGGTTAGGACCCCTTCTTCGCCAATCTACGTTTCTGTTATGCATGCCAGGTCTGCAACCTCCTCCAGGATAAGATCGTGAATCACCTGGGCCTTATTAGATACAGACTTGGCATTCATCGGCACCAGCTTTAGAGTGGAAGGCTTGCTGGTCTGGCTACCTCAATACTGGAGGTTGGTCACACAGTCCCAGAACAATGAACAGCCTTCAAGCATCTGCTCATCGTTCTTCTGACACGAGTAGAGACTGTGCCAATGCACCATCTCCCTCTACCCATGATCACAGAGATGTTCAGGGGCCCCTCGCTGTGAGGGCAGGCCTTCCATTCCATATCAGAGTAAAAAAGGGGGGGGAGGAAGAGAGAAGGGAAAGAACAAAAAAAATATATAACGGAATAAGAATAAATTAACAAGATACAGTGTAGTAAAAATATTTAAATAGCATACATCGAATAAACATAAATAACCCAAATATATACAGTGGCGCCTCGCATACCGAGCGCCCCGTTGAGCGATTAAATCGCTTAACGAGGGGCTCTGGGGCATCGCTGGAGCATTCACTCAGCGATGGCCCCTATGGAGTTTTTTTGCTTTGCGATATTCGCTAAGCGATTCGCTTAGCGAATATCGCATAACAAAGCGTGGGAGAACAGCTGATCGGCGGTTCCAAAATGGCCGCCGGAAGGCTCGCGCCGCATTTTCTCACCCTGCCCTCGCTTGCCGAGTGCGCGAAAATGGCGGCGCTATGGAGGAACTTTGCTGAATGGTGAGTTTTTAAGCCATAGGAACGCATTGAACGAAGTTCAATGCATTTCTATGGCTTTTTCCTTTCCGTACAGCGATGTTTCCCATAGCGAGGGTTAATCCGGAATGGATTAACCTCGCTATGCGAGGCACCACTGTAATAACAAAAAACCAAGTTCTAACGAAATTATACGTACTTAAAAGAACTATTTAAACAGTTCTTGATAACCAGTTTTTTTCCAGGTATAATAAGAGACAACTTAAAAGCTCTCCCTGACATTATTTTTAAAATATGGAACTAATTAAGAATCATAAAAATCATGCACTGTCAAGTCCATTCCGACTTAGGCAACCGTTTTCAGGGTTTCCCACATAGAGAATATTCAGAAGTACTTTACCCTTCCCTTCCTCTAGAGGGTGCCCTGTGACTGTGCAGCTTGCTCAAGGACACCAAGGCTGGATTTTTTTGGGATGCACGGGAGGGAATCGATCTCCCAGCCTCTGGATCAGCAGCCAGACACCTAAACCACTGAGATACCCACCCAGATAAGGAAATAATGTGTGCCTAATAATGAATAAACATTTTCCTCTTTAAATGAAGCAACCTCTTGGAAAAACAACAAAGAATGAAGAAAAAAAAGAGGTTTTATATCCAATGGTGGTCCTCCACCAGCATAATGGGCACTCCTGGAAGAAAACAGCCCTGCTATCATTTCAGAAATCTGCTTCGGGGAGAGAAATTCCAGTCCCTTTCGGTTAATAGAGGAGGCAGTCCATTTTCCTGCTAAAATCCTATTAAATAGATCCACTGGTCTATTAAGAAATCCCCGTAAATTCTGGGAGGTGAATTTATCCTCTCACGGAAAGGATAAAATGTCAGTGTAGGCATTGTCTGTTGCGCCTCTAGCACAGTTTACACCCAAGATATAGCAAACGGAGCAAATGAGATGGCCTTCGTTCACCTTCCTTTCTAACAGCAGTCCAGATTAAAACTGTACTAAAATATATAGATTTAATATTGTATAACCACGTAGTGTAAAGAAACACGTTTAGGTGGTTTGTTCAAACTTCACAGTACGCGATCAGTTTCCAATACAATCTTAGACATGTCTCAAAAGCATGGGATAAGTTTATTTTACAACTATCTGGATGAAACGAAGACTGTGGAGGCAACTCATAAGAACAATGGCATGAATGACTGATATCATCATCATCTTAGAATGGTGGAGCTGGAAAGGGTCGTATGTATGCTCAAACCAGAATTAAATATAGTACAGAGCTCCCCTGTCGCCCCCAAACCTCTTGAGGACTCCTTCCCACAAAAAATGTTTCTTTTCCAACCAATATTAATCACTCCCCCTTTCTTGTACTCTTGTCTCCCTGGCAACCAGTCCCATGTGCGTCTCCCTGGTAACCGCTTTCCACCCCTCCCAACAGGCCACTCCTCCCTGTCTGTTCCCTCCAAAAGCCTTTGAAAAGCCTGCCAGGTTATGGGATGGTACTGATGTACCCATTTTGCAGATGGTGGAATCGTCATAATCCATCAGAGCTGGAAGGGACCCTTGGGATCATCAAGTCCAGCCCCTGTCAAGGAGACAAAATGAGGAATCAAACTCCCAAACAGTTGCTTAAACTGCTGAGCTATCCAGATTGAGGGTGAGTCCTTCCTTCTTACCTTCCTCTTTTAGGAAGAGCCATTAATTACAAGTTTTGATTGCCTAGGACAAGGAAACTGTCTCCCACCTGCTCCACTTTGATGCTCGGGTGTCAATCCCTGAAGAGGGGGAAGGCTGGCCAGGAAATGCGCCAGGATCTGCTCCTTCTCTCTGGACTCATCCATTGGGGGCAAAGCTCCTGGACTTGGCTGCTCTCCATGGAGTCACAGGTGGCGTCGGTGGTCCGCACCGCCTTTTTTCATCTCAGGCGGATAGCCCAGCTGCGGCCCTACCTGGAGGTGGGGGCGCTCACCACCTTAGTACACGCGCTCGTAATCTCGAGATTAGACCACTGTAATGCGCTCTACGTGGGGCTTCCTTTGAGGTTGCTGCGGAAATTACAGGTGGTGCAGAATGCGGCGGCCAGATTACTCAGTGGAGTGAAAAAATTCCAACATATTTCGCCCACTCTGGCCGCATTGCATTGGCTGCCCATCAAGTTCCGCATTGACTTCAAAGTGCTAATGCTTACGTATAAAGCCCTAAACGGTTTAGGGCCTCGATATCTGGCGGAACGCCTTCTCCCACCAAGTTCTACCCGGGTCACACGGGCGAGCCAGGAGGTGAGGCTGAGGAGCCTAACGCCGAGGGAGGCCCGAAAAGAGAAAACAAGAAATAGGGCCTTCTCGGCGGTCGCTCCTCGCCTGTGGAATAATTTACCTCCTGGTATTCGCGGAGCTCCCTCGCTGGGCACTTTTAAGAATCTACTAAAGACCTGGATGTTTCGGCAGGCCTTCTCACCAGATTACCTTTGATTTTCTTATCTTTTATTGTTTTTTACTTTTATCTGTTTTGTAATTTGTTGTTTTATTTTTATTGTATTCTTCCCTGTTGTAAGCCGCCTAGAGTAGTCCTTTGCGACTAGATAGGCGGGATATAAATAAAATAAATAATAATAATAAATAATAATAATAATAATAATTTTTGGGGGATATTCAGCTCCCTGGCAGCAGAAGTGCCGGAAGTGCAGATGCTGTATTTCTGTCTTCAGGGCTTTCCTTTGCAAGATAGTGGCCTTCACTTCCCTGTAATCCTCCCCGTCTCTGGTTTCCAAACTTTGAAAGACCTCTTCCTCTATGCCCTTGAGCGCAGCCAGGTTGCCCACTCTTCCCTTGGCCACTGGCAGGCTTTGGCTACTTGCTCAAAGGAAGTCAGAAGAGCCTTGGCATCATCCCAACATTATTGAGTTCTGCCATTTTGTACAAATACCCGGCAATGCGTTCAAGAACTCCTGACACCAGGTTTCCCAACGATGTTGCATCTCCTTCTACAATGTCCTTTTCCTCTTTGGCAGAGCCCCCCAACCTAGGAACTGGGCTATCCTGGGGGCTTTTCTTGCTTATATTGACCTTCTAGACATGCTGATCTTTGCTTCTTTCTTGCTTCAGAGTTTCTTCCTCAAACCTTGGGGTCAGAGTCCTCTCCGGTGCACAAAAGCAGGCAAAATGGATCCTGAAGCTTCCCACCATGCAGTCACAATTATGCTGAAAACAGAGGTGGTTGTAAAGAGACCCAGTGAAGACTCTTCAGGGAAGTTGATTTGAAGCCAAAGCCTTTCATTCCGAATCCTGCTGCAACAATGGGAGAGAAAAAGCCCTAAGATCTCCCTTCCCCTTGGGAACTTCTAGCCTTCCAGAATCAGTCAGATGTCTTTGGTGATTTGAGTTTTGAAATGCCCTTACCAGTCAAAGCTTGGCTCCTTCTCTTTAGGTCTCTCTACTTGGGTGCCCCCCAGATCTGTGGGAGTACAATTCCCATCTCTGAACCACTATCCTCCTTGCTTATACCTTCACTGCCTTTCCTTTCTTGCTCAAATTTCTCCATGAGACTGGAAGCCAGAATTAACCCTTTGGGGTGCAGGAAACCAGGATAGAGAAGCCAACGTGTGTGTGTGTGTGTGTTCCTGGATGCCTAGGTTTTGAGAGTGGCCAGGAGTGATTTTGTAGATTTAAAACTAGTGTGGCAGCTTCGACCATTTCTTGAGAGGTCTGATACAGCGATGGTGACACATGCCTTAATAAGACACACTTTATGTGGGGCTGCCGACGGAAAGAGTCTGGAAAGGTCAGCGGGTCCAAAAGGCAGCAGCCAGATTACGGACTGGAGGAGGGCACCGGGATCAAACAACTCCCCCCATTACGGCAGCTCCTCTGGCTCCCCATCAGTTTCCGGGCACAAATCAAAGTGTTGGCTTTAACCTATAAAGATTTAAGTTGCCTTTCTATAATCGTTGTTTTTAGCTTTAAATATTGCCTTTCAATGATGTAAGCCTCCTTGGTCTTTTTTAAGTTAAATGGCAGGGTTACAAAATAAACTTGCTAACTTTTTCCTCTCACTAGAAATACACTTCACCCATGCTTTGGGACCAGTGAACGCTCCCTCCCTCCCTCCCACTGTTGTTAATCTGTGATATTCTATGTGCCCTGAAAAGATTAACAAACAAACCACTCAGATACTGAGATTTTCCTTCTTTCTTTTGAGAAGTAATGGCAGCACGCCACATAAGGAATTGTTTAAGTCAAGAATAACATGTCTGTAGAGATTTAGCAACACTGTAAAGTATAACTAAAGGAAAACTCAAGACCTTTTTATAACGGAAACATTTTATTTGTTAAAAATGCAAAAGTGGTACGTGCCCATGCTCCCTATGCCCAGGGACGCAAAATAAATTACCCCGCACAAGATTCATGGTATTTTTTTAAAGCGGGAGGGACAAGGCTCAGAATCCACACTCCAGGTTGAGAGAGTTACTGACAATGAAGAGTTTTGAAGTTATTTTCCATAAGTAAGCAGTCGAAAAATTGTTCTATATTACAACAGTGGAAAGGGGTTTTGTTACATTATCTGGTGCACTGCTCATTGTTGTTTCTAATTTTCTGTAAGTTTGGGGAGGAAAGTACTCCTTATTGACAAGAAATAGTTTTTTACAAAAAAAAACCTCTTTCAAATAGTGTCACTTCTTCCACCACTGTTCAATCCAATTATTCCTTTTTTTTTAAAGTCTCAAATTCATTTTCCCAATTGCAACAACCTTGCAGTTTTCACTGGCAGGTAAGGAATATCCATTGCGATTTCCTCTGAAATTTAGAGCTAAATTTAGCTGGGAGTCCCAGCCCTGGAACACCGAAGAAATGAATGGGGTTGTAAGGAAGGTCCAACAGCTAGCGCGGCGTCTCCTCCAGCTAACATAAATGTCAAAGGGGCTGAGGGAAGAGAAAAAGAATATAAAGAGGGGAAAGGGGTTAAGACTGAAGCAATGGGTGGATGTGTGGGAGGAGAATATAAAAGAGGGGGAATATTCGCAGGAATTTAGGGCGGTAACGGGCAAGAGAGAGAAGGAGAAAGAGGAAGCTAAGGCAGGTGGAGTAAGGAGCTTGATTGATGATTTCCCAAGCCTGAAGGTGGGAGGACTACTGCCTGATCCCGTTCCTGATCCGGAAGTAGTAGTGATACAAGAGACTCTAGAATGGATGGTGGTGGTCTTCCCAAGAGGACATGGTTGCTGGAGGAAGGTGGTACCCGAGGGGGCACTGGGCTCGCCACCCCTGTTGTGGGATAATCTGCGCGGTAAGGAGCGCCCTGTTACGGAAGCCTACCGACAAGGAGCGGTTCGGCCAGCTCCCCCCCGTATTGAAGCAAAGTTACCAAGTTAATCAGAATGGACATATAGAGAGTTGCCTGAGTGGGATACGTTGATGCCCACAGAAGTTGTGATTGATACGCCGTTGTTGAATGTTAATAAAAACGTGTTGTTGCCTAAATCTCAAGAGACCCAGTTTCCTCCTTATGGTGGTCAACCGCCAAATAGTTTATATGGACCTTTTGACAGGGATTTACTTAAGCAAACTCACCATTTGGCAATTGATTCAATGGACTTACTCTAAGTCAGTGGTTCCCAACCTTGGGTCCCCAGATGTATGAAATGTATAGTGTTTAATATTTCGGCTTGGAACTGATCCCTTGTGGATACTACAGTCCTACTGTAGTACCATCCCGTAATACTCAGATAAAGACAGACTATCCGAAAAACATTTTTCTGATGCTCAAGGCATCTGTATGGCTCTTCTCCTACAGCGATTCCTGGGCAATCATTTAGGTGAAGTCACTAACTGAAACATTTCCAGCATGAAGGCCTTTCATATGATCGTTATGAATTCTTTCATGTTTCTTCAAGTAATTCGCCACTTTGAAGCTTTTTCCACACTGAAAGCATTTGTACGGTTTCTCTACGGTGTGAATCCTCCAGTGGCTCCTCAGGTTTCCTTGCTGACTGAAGCATTTCCCACACTGAGAGCATTTGTACGGTTTCTCTCCGGTATGAATCCGCTGATGGACCAGCAAAGCTTTTCCCTTGTTGAAGGACTTCCCGCACTGAGAGCACTTATACGGTTTTGTTTCGGCTCCAGTATGGATGCCTTGGTGTCTTTTCAAGTAATTTTGTAGGCTGAAGCATTTTCCACACTGGTAACATTTGTACGGTTTAGCTCCAGTATGAAGCAGTTGATGTGTATTCAAATTTTTTCTCTGACTGAAGCACTTTCCACACTGAGAGCATTTGTACGGCTCTTCTCCAGTATGAATTATCTGATGGGTTTTCAACTGGCTGCTCCACCCAAAGCTTTTCCCACATTCCAGGCATGTGTACGGTTTCTCTCCAGTATGAATCCTCCAGTGGTCCACCAGGCTTCCTTGATATCTGAAGCATTTCCCACACTGAGAGCATTCGTACGGTTTCTCTCCGGTATGAATCCTACAGTGGATCCTCAGGTTTCCTTGAGTACTGAAGCACTTCCCACACTGAGAGCATTCGTACGGTTTCTCTCCAGTATGAATCCTCTGGTGGCTCTTCAGGTTAACTTCCTGACTGAAGCATTTCCCACACTGAGAGCATTTGTACGGCCTCTCTCCAGTATGAATCCTACAGTGGCTCCTCAGGTTTCCTTGAGTACTGAAGCACTTCCCACACTGAGAGCATTTGTACGGTTTCTCTCCGGTATGAATCCGCTGATGGACCAGCAAATCTTTTCCCTGGTTGAAGGACTTCCCGCACTGAGAGCACTTATGTGGTTTTGGTACGGCTCCAGTATGGATGCGTTGGTGTCTTTTCAAGTAATTTTGTAGGCTGAAGCATTTTCCACACTGGTAACATTTGTACGGTTTAGCTCCAGTATGAAGCAGTTCATGTGTACTCAGTTTTTTTCTCTGACTGAAGCACTTTCCACACTGAGAACATTTGTATGGCTCTTCTCCAGTATGAATTATCTGATGGGTTTTCAACTGGCTTCTCTGCCCAAAGCTTTTCCCACACTCCAGGCATGTGTACGGTTTCTCTCCAGTATGAGTCCTCCAGTGGTCCACCAGGCTTCCTTGATATCTGAAACATTTCCCACACTGAGAGCATTCGTACGGTTTCTCTCCGGTATGAATCCGCTGATGGATCAGCAAATCTTTTCCCTGGTTGAAGGATTTCCCGCACTGAGAGCATTTATGTGGTTTTGTTACGGCTCCAGTATGGATGCGCTGGTGTCTTTTCAAATACTTTCCTATGCTAAAGCATTTTCCACATTGAGAACATTTGTACGGTTTAGCTCCAGTATGAAGCCGTTGATGTGTATTCAATTTTTTTCTCAAACGGAAACACTTCCCACACTGAGAGCATTCATACGATTTCTTTCCGATATGAGATTTCTGGTGGATCATCAAATTATTTATCTGAGGGAAGCCTTTCCCACACTGAGAACATTCAAACAGCCTTCCCTCACTTTGAATTCCGTGACTCTCCCCACTCGCAGAATCATTAGGGTCCTCTTCTGGACGATCGCACTGATATGTTTCCAAAGGATCTCCTTCCACATTTTCCAAAAATTCTGGTTTAATTTCTCCAGTTACCACCCTCTCTTGTTTATCAGAGTATACATTTTCCTGGAATGTTTCTTCTGATGTGACACATTCATTGTGCTTCTTTCTGGTACCGATCCTGTCAGGTTCTGATTTGCAAGGATACCTTCGCCCGCGCTTGTTGGTTGTGGGTGTTTCCTCCCTCGTAGACATTTTGGAAGGCTGGTATACTGTAGCTGTAAGATGGTCCCCAAACTCATTAGGTTCCTTGTCTCTCTCCGCTGACTGATCCTCTTTCAATCCACATTCTTCCTCACCTATCTCAATTCCCTTCAGCCGGTTCACTTGGCTTGCTGCGGCAGCGGTTCTGGCGACATCCATTGGCTCATTTCTTCCCCACTGAGGATCCTCCATCTTGACCTGCCTTCCCATCATGTCATCTGCAAAGAAAGAATAATTTTGCTCATTCTTTGGACTCCAGAGAAAGGCTCTGGAGCAGTGGTTCCCAACCTTGGGTGCCCAGATATTTTGAACTACAGCTGCCAGAAATCCTGTCCAGCACAGCTAGTGGTGAAGGCTTCTGGGAGTTGTAATCCAAAAACATCTGGGGATCCAAGGTTGGGAATCACTGTGATTTTTGTTAATTTTTTGTTGGTTTTTACATCACAGGATGCCAAACACAATGTTTTTATTTATTTATTTATTTATTTATTCATTCTATTTATACCCCGCATATCCTGGCATTGCGACCACTCTAGGCGGCTTACAACATACAAACATAACACCGCCGAGAAGGCCCAGTTTCTTGTTTTTTTCCTTCCGGGCCTCCCTCAGCGTCAGGCTCCTCAGCCTCACCTCCTGACTCGCACAAGTGATTGGGTAGAACTAGGTGGGAGTAAGTGTTCCGCCAAGTATCGAGGTCCTAAACCGTTTAGGGCTTTATACCTTAGGATCAAAACTTTAAAGTTGACGCGGAACTGAATGGGCAGCCAATGCAGCGCGGCCAAAATAGGAGAGATACAGTGGTATTTTCTCGCTCCGCGAAGGAGTCCGGCCGCCGCATTCTGCACCACTTGGAGTTTTCCGCGTCAACTTCAAAGGTAGCCCCACGTAGAGCACGTTGCAGTAGTCTAATCTTGAGCATGAACCAAAGTAGTGAGCATGAACTAAAGTAGTGAGCACCCCCACATTGAGATAGGGTCGCAGCCGGGCTATCCGCCAAAGATGGAAAAAGGCGGTGCGGACCACCGACGCCACCTGAGTCTCCATGGTGAGCGCTGGGTCTAGATGGATCCCCAAGCTGCGAACCCCATTCTTTGCGGCATGGTTCACCCCCCCAAACGAGAGGGAGTCACCCAAACCGCTGACAGTGGGGGCACCCACCCTCAGAACCGCAGCCTTGTCCGGGTTCAGCCTCAGCCCATTTTCCTGCATCCATTGCAGTACAGCCCCCATGCCCCGCTTGGGGGACAGAACTGCATCACCTGCAGTTGGTGGAAAGGAGATGTAGAGCTGGGTGTCATCAGCATATTGATGACATGATGCCCCACACCCCCTGATGACCCCACCCAGCGGCCCCATATAGATGTTAAACAGCATTGGGGAGATAATCAGCCCCTATGGGACCCCACAATTGAGACTCCACGGAGCTGAGACAATCTCCCCAAGCTGTACTCTCTGGGGACGGTCCCAGGGCATCTGTTTCCTCCAAAAGAGCCTGAAGCTGGTCAGCCACCACCCTCTTGACCACTTTACTGATGAAAGAAACATTGGCGATGGGCCTATAATTGCCAATTTCGTCCGCCGCCAACTTCCGTTTCTTTCTTATGGGCCTAATGAGTGTCTCCTTGAGGGCAGGAGGAACCCTGCCCTCAAGGAAAGACCCCTTAATTATCGCTGTAGCCTATTCTGTTGTTGTAGGCCTGGCTGCTGTGATTAGCCAGGCCGGGCAAGGGTCAAGGAAGGAGGTGGTGGCACGACAGCGATCAAGCACCTTGTCCACAGTGTCAGTAAATGGTCTCATAAATGAGATCAAAAACCACGAAACAGGAAAATCTAGGCTTCCTTCACTCCCGTTTGAAGTGAACTGCTTGAGTCAACACAGTTTTCGGGACATGAACTCTTGGAAACCTGTATTTAAGTCTGTTTCGATTTTACTAAAAAGAAACCACTTAATACCGCATCTTTACTGTTCAATGACTCAATTTTGGTAACGTAAGGCCAAATTCATTATCTATAGGGAAACTGTTCTGTTCAAAGGACTAGAAAGGCCAATTATTAAACAACATGAGTTTATTTAAGTGAACAAAGAAAACATTTCTCTACAATTTCATTTCTAAGCAACAGCATAACGTTTCAGCACCTTCTATAAAAGTTAACTATTGAAAACAAAACAAAATCTAAACTATAAACTAAGCTTAACCAACGATATTCTTACGCAGTCCATATTGTTAAATCAGGTTCCTTCGTCTGGATCAAAGATATTCAACGCCATGTTTTCAGATACCCAAAACTATCTTCTTCTTCTTTCTCTCCCAGATTCCCTTTTTCCAACCTCTTGTAAACTTCTCCAACCTGCCCCTTCCTGACATACTCGACCAATCACGAAGTAAGGAATTAGCATAGGGTACGCCCTACTTTCCCACCAACACCAAAGAATTGTTTATAATTCAGGTTAGAGATATTTTGACTCTGCTGTGTTTTTCTCACCAGCTGCAGCGATAAGCTTAGCGACATGAAGCTGAAAATAACTACTAGTAATTTTCCAGAACTTAGCCTGTGTCAAACTCAAAATGGATTTCTCTATGGTTAAAACATGACTACATAACCCATCTCTAATTAGAAAAATACACTTCATCACACACAGTATCCAGCGTCACGGGCTAAAAGTGATCAAGGATCACCGGGCAAGATGGAGTGCTGGACATCTCTGCTTGACTCACTGAGAGAGTTCCTGGCGGATGGCCTCCAATTTAGATTTTAAACATGCTGCAAATTGGTCCGGTGGGGAGGCCCATCACTCAGACAAATTCCGGATAGGTCGCGCACTATACGGAATAACTCCACCTGCTGGTTGGACGCTTCGCTTATCCGGTTAGCGAAGTATGCACGAGCTGCAGCCTTTACCTTAGCCAGGTAGAGGTTAGTCATGACCCTGACAGCGATCCAATTATAATCCGTCGGGTTCTTCCTCCACTTGTGCTCTAGCCTTCTCCTGAACTGCTTCATCGCTCGTAGGTCCCGGATGAACCAGGGCACAGGCTGAGCTCTGCGTTGGAGAGGGCGTTTAGGCGCAATCATGTCTACAGTCCTGGCAGCAGCAGTGAACCAGCTGTCAACCAGAGCCTCAACAGAAGTGCTAGCCAGGTCAGCCGTAACACCTCTCATGGCTTCCTGGAATCCAATAGGATCCAGTAGCTTTCAAGGGCGGACCATAGAAATAGGTCCCTGCTCCCTGTGAGGGGGGGGGGGAGAGCCATTATGAGGGTGCATTTTATTAGGTGGTGATCCGACCATGACAAGGGGACCGACTCAAGGTCCGTCACCATCGGATCACACTCACTCCAATTGGTGGACAAGACCAGATCCAACATATGAGCACCCATATGGGTGGGGCTATTGACATCTTGGGACATGTTCAAGGTAGCCATGGTTTCCAAGAACTCAAGAGCTGGCCCAGAAGTCTCTGCCCCCGCATGCACGTTGAAATCACCCAAAACCAATAGCTTCGGGGGATCTCAACAGTGCCACGGAGACAAAGTCCACTAGCTCCGGAAGGGAAATGGCTGGGTCGCGGGGAACGCGGTAACCCAGCAAGATCCCAATACCATCCCTGGCCTCAATCGACACATGGAGAGCCTCCAGACCCGGCTTTACCACCGCGCAGTGCCTAGCAACCTCCAAGCTGTTTTTATATATAATGGCTACTCCCCCCCCGCCCCTCCAGTCTACCCTGGTGCTGGACAGCATAACCGGGCAGACAGACAAGTTCTAGGGGAGGACCCCCTTCTTCGCCAATCCACGTTTCTGTTATGCATGCCAGGTCTGCATCCTCCTCCAGGATAAGGTCGTGAATCTCCTGGGCCTTATTAGATACAGACCTGCCATTCAACAGCACCAGCTTTAGAGTGGAAGGCTTGCTGGTCTGGCTACCGTGATACTGAAGGTTGGTCACAGTATCAGAACAATGAACAACCTTCAAGCATCTGCTCATCGTTCTTCTGACACAAGTAGGGACTGTGCCAACACCATATCTCCCTCCACCCATGATCGCAGAGATGTTCAAGGGCCTTCCATTCCATATCAGAGTAAAAAAAGGGGGGTGGAGGAAAAGGAAGAGAGAAGGGAAAGAAGAAAAAAATTATATAACGGAATAAGAGTAAATTAACAAGATACAGCGTAGTAAAAATATATAAATAGCATACATAAAATAAACATACATAACCCGAATATATAATAACAAAAAACCAAGTTCTAACGACATTATATGTACTAAAAAAAACCTATTTAAACAGTTTTTTTTCCAGGTAAAATAAGAGTCAACCTCAAAGATCTCTCTGACATTATTTTTAAAATAAGGAACTAATTAAGAATAAGAAAAATCATGCATTGTCAAGCCCATTCCGACTTAGGCAACTCTTTTCAGGGTTTCCCACATAGAGAATATTCAGAAGTGCTTTACCCTTTCCTCCTCTAGAGGGTGCCCTGTAAATGTGCAGCTTGCCCAAGGACACCCAGACTGGATTTCTTGGGATGCATGTAGGGAATCGAACTCCTAGCCTCGGGCTCTGCAGCCAGATACCTAAACCACTCAGATAACCACCCAGATAAGGAAATAATGTGTGCCTAATAATGAATAAACATTTTTCCTTTAAATGAAGCAACCGCTTGGAAAAACAACAAAGAATGAAGAAAAAAAGAGGTTTTATATTCAATGGTGGTCCTCCACCAGCATAATGGGCACTCCTGGAAGAAAACAGCCCTGCTATCATTTCAGAAATCTGCTTCAGGGAGAGAAATAGAGGTTAATAGAGGAGGCAGTACATTTTCCTGCTAAAATCCTATTAAATAGATCCACTGGTCTATTAAGAAATCCCCGTAAATTCTGGGAGGTGAATTTATCCTCTCACGGAAAGGATAAAATGTCAGTGTAGGCATTGTCTGTTGTGCGCTGATTCAGCTTGGCACACAGCAAACACCTATGTTGACTTCTTCACTTCCAGCAATTCAGCACTGAGATTTACAACCACGAAATCTGGTTCCCATCCTTCTCTGCTACCTTTTTCCTTACTTAACAACAACAATAATAAAGAGACCGAAAATGGTCTACTTCTGACACAATTCATCGTCCTGGCAGGGGTAGCGGACTAAGCTGAAAGGCTGAGGGATGAAAAGAGCCAGGATCCTGCCTTCAAGGGAAAGATGTGTGAGGCAAAGCCAGAAGATGATGACTAATGTTCATCATCCCACTCATATTCTGTCAATAGTGCTGCTTTTCCATGCAGATTTCCACAGGAGAGCAATATTTTAAGCAAAAAAGCTGGGAACGGAATATAACTCATGGATGTATTGGTTCTTTTCAGGTACAAGACGACTCCCATATCCAGAGGGGGATTGGTTCCAAGACCCCCCCCCACGGAGGCTTAAAAACAGGGGTTATAGTGAACACTATTATAACAGTGAATGCTATACTTACCATAGTTTCTGTCTCCCTCTAGTGCTAAGTTCTAGGAACGTAATAGGTAAAAAACACTTAGGGGATTTTTCTTTTAATTCTTTTAATATTTTAAGACCTTGGATAAGAGAATCTGTGGATACTGACTCCGTGGATAAAGGGTCCTACTGTGTATGAGCTCAGAATTGGAACAGAGGTTCTCTTCTTTTCGCTCATCTGCTTTTTCCCCTTTAGTTCTACAAATGCCAAATCAAACGAGCAGATGTGGAGGAGACCAGAGGAAAAAAATCTACTTACCCAAAGAGTCGATGGTCTCACCCTCCTCCTGAAGAACCTGCCAGAATACGGTCTGACTGCTTGGCTGGGTCAGATCCTGGTGGCTCTTGAGCAAAGACGGGCACGTTTCCTTGGCGACCATCAGCCCCTGTACAGATGGGGGGAAAATGGGAGCCATTTCCTCTCAGGTAAGACTTTGTCATGGGAAAAGAAGAAGAAGAAGAAGAAGGAGAAGGAGAAGAAGGAGAAGGAGAAGGCAAAACACAGCGGAAAACCATATAACTGACAGCAGGAAGTCCACCGAAAAGCATCCATGGAACACATTTTTGAAAAAAGATGAGTTTTCTCATGATTTTGCAGTACCCTAAGCATGAATCTTCCTTGCATTCCTTCAGTTTGAGCCTCCAGCCGCAAGCCTGTTTAGAGAAGGAAGGGTAATGGTACCCTGGAAGCCTTCTCCCTACTATCTCAAGATGGCTCCAAACTACAAGAGGACCGCTGTATCCGTGAGGGATCAGTTCCAAGCCCCGCTCTCCATGGATGCCGGAAAAACGTGGGAAATAACGTATGTTATACATATGGTAGAATGGTTTCTGGCTCCCACTAGTGGCCAGTTCTGGTAAATACACCATGGAAATACATATAAATTTATTTATTTTATTTATTTAATTTATATGCCGTCCACACTACCCAAAAGTCTCTGGGCGGCTTACAACATTTAAAATACAATAAAAATTTGGAACAATTAAAATGCAATTAAAATATTTATAAAAATTACCATCGGACCCATAGCTAATATTATTTCAATTAAAAGCCTTCTGGAACAGAAATGTCATAAGCGCCAAAATGTCATAAGCGTTGGCACCAGACGAATCTCAGTCGGGAGGGCATTCCATAGTCTGGGGGCAGCTGCCGAACAGGCCCTTTGTCTACAAGCCATCCCTCTTACCTCCTCAAGGGACGGCTCTTTCAAAAGGGTCCCCTGGCTAGGTCTTAACTGCTGGGTAGGCTCATATGGAAGGAGGCGGTCCTTCAGGTATCCAGGGCCCAAGCCGTTTAGGGCTTTATATGTCAAAACAAGCACTTTGAATTGGGCCCGGGCAGCAACTGGTAGCCAATGTAGCTTAAAGAGAATCGGCTGGATATGTTCCCTAGCGGCCACACCACTCACCAGTCACGCAGCTCGATTCTGGACCAGTTGCAGACACCGGACCGTCTTCAAAGGCAGCCCCGTGTAGAGTGCATTGCAGTCATCTATGCGGGATGTTACCAGTGCGTGTGTAACTATCATGAGACTCCGCTCGTCCAGGTAGGGCCGTAGCTGGTATAATTTCCACAGCTGAAGGAAGGCGCCCCTGGCCACCAAGTCCACCTGGGCTTCCAGTGTTAGACTGGGGTCCAGGAGCACCCCCAAGCTGCAGACCCTGTCCCTTAGGGGGGAGTGTGACCCCATTCAGGGCAGGGAAATGGCCCTCCAGCCTGTTCGGTGAAGCACCCACTAACAGCACTTCAATTTATTAAACCTCATCCAGTCCATTATCAGGTCCAGACACGAGTTCAGCACAGAAACTGACTCACCTGGATTGGTGGAAAACGAGAGGTAGAGCTGAGTATCGTCAGCATATTGCTGACTCCTCAGCCCAAACCTCCTGATGACCTCTCCCAGCGGTTTCATGTAGATGTTAAACAGCATGGGGGACAGTATCGAGCCCTGAGGCCATGGGGCAGAGCAACTGTCCCCCAGCACCACCCTCTGGACACGGTCAGCCAAGAAGGAGCGGAACCACCGTAAAACAGTGCCCCCAACTCCCAACCCAGCCAGCCTATCCAGAAGGACACCATGGTCGATGGTGTCGAAAGCCGCTGAGAGGTCCAGGAGTATCAACAGGGTCACACTCCCCCTGTCTCTCTCCCGGCAAAGGTCATCGTACAGGGTGACCAAGGCAGTCTCCGTACCAAAACCCGGCCTGAAACCCATTGAAATGGATCCAGAAAATCCGTTTCATCCAGCAGCGCCTGGAGTTGCCCAGCCACAACCCGCTCCAACACTGTGCCCAGCCTTGGGTCCAGGTTAGGATTTTTAAGGAGTGGACGAATTACCGCCTCTTTCGAGGTGGTAGGGACCACTTCCTCTCTCAAAGAGGTGTTCACGGCCTCCTGGACCCAGGTGCAACTCCCCCTGGCTGATCTTCCAATTAGCCAGGATGAGCAAGGGTCGAGCGGAGTGGTGGTAGAACATACAGATCCAAGCACCCTGTCCACATCCTCAGGTCTCAACAATAGAAATCCATTAATACTTGACCTAAGCATGGCATACTGGACGCATCCTCTGATTCTGCAGCAACTGTGGAGTCCCACCCACTGCGAATCTGAGTGATTTCCCCCTCAAAATGGATGGCAAACTCATCACAGCGAGCTGATGAGCAGTCCGGGACCTCCACTGGATTTCCCGGTTGGAGAAGATCATGGACCACCCAAACAGCTCTGCTGGACGACATTCTGAGGAAGCAATACGGTTTGAGGTATATTGCCGTTTCGCCAGCCATATTACCATGAAATAGGCCAGACAATGGGCTCTAAGTTGTGTTCGATCGGACTCCCAGTGGGATTTCCTCCACCTGCGCTCTATCCGTCTCCCCTCTCGCTTCATCGCCCGCAGTTCAGAAGTATACCAAGGAGTTGTCTGGGCTCAGCGTGCAGGGAGAGGGCGCTTAGGTGCAATGGTGTCAACCGCCCAGGTCATCTCCCTATTCCATAGGGTGACCTGAGCTTCAATAAATACTTGTTTTTAAATTTATTTAATATTTTTCAGTCAGTGGATAAGCGGATCAGCGGATACTGATACCCACAGACAGTCGGGTCCTACAGTACAGTGGTGCCTCGCTTAGCGATGTTAATCCGTTCCAGAAAAAATGTTATTAAGCGATTTCATCGCTAAGAGAAATAAAAAAGCCCATAGAAACGCATTAAAACACGATTCAGGCATTCCTATGCGCTTGAAAACTAACCTTAAGCGAAAATCTTCCATAGCGACAGCCATTTTGTTTTTCCGGTGGCTATTTTGTAACCACCAATCAGCTGTTAAAAAGGGGTCGCTTTGCCATTATCACTTCCCCGCGATCATCGCAAAGCGAAAAACCCCATAGAGACCATCGCAAAGCGATCGCAAAACCCCCGTTGCTAAGCGATTTTGTCGCTCAATGGAGAGATTGCTAAGTGAGGCACCACTGTACAGTACATCGAAAACCCAGATGGGCAACTGGTGGCCCATAAGTCACTATGTGCTCTCTAATGCATCCGATCTAAGGTGTCTGATCTTGAGACGTCTAATCTGGCCATGGTGACACACGCCTTAGTTTCTTCCGATTTGGATTACTGCAATGCGCTCTATGTGGAACGGTTTTTGGAAAATGTCTGGAACCTTCAGAAGCTCCAAAATGCTGCAGCCAAATAGTTAACTGGAGCTGGTGGCTAAAGGGACACATAACTCCCCTGTTACGGTAACTTCACTGGGTACCGGGCTGTTTCCCGAAGCGACTTGAGTCCAAGCTATCTGGGACTGTATCTCCTTATATGAATCTGTGTGGGCTTTAGGATCATCAGGGGAGGCCTTTGGCTTGGTCCCACTACCTTCATGGGCCCATCTGATGACACGAGACAGGGCCTTCTCTGTGGCTGTTCCCAGACTTTGGAACTCCCTCCCACTGGAGGCCAGACTGGCCCCCTCTTTGCTATCCTTCCGCAAGCAGGCCAAGATCTTTCGATTCACAGTCTTTCTCTCAATAACTGGATGCCTACAAGGGCTTTGAGGGAGGGGGAAAGAAATGGGTTTGAAATGTTTTTGTGGGGGTTTTCAATGTGTTTTTCAAACTCTTTCAAACTTGCATGTTTCTGCCAGTATGGATATTATGCTTGTTTAACTAATTTTAATACCCTAACCATTTATTTTTTTGTAGCTTTTCACAGAATCTGTGAATATTGGAGTAGGAAGGGGCCTCTAAGGGCAACCTGCTCAATGTAGGAATCCAAATCAAAGCAGATCTGACAGAGCGTTGCCCAATTATATCTTGAAAATTGCCTCCAGCGTTTCTTTTAATAAGGCTTCGATCTTTTGAAGAGAAAAGTGAGGCATCCATATTTTAAAATAAAAATATAAAACCCATATTTACTAAAATGGCCATCCATGCAACAAGAAAAACAGAGAAAAGAAAGTCGAGCATGTAGCAATTAGACCAAGTGAACCTTTTGAAAGTAACAAACTCCATCTTATTTGCAATGGCGCTCAACAGACGACATTAAACTGGCTTAGAAGATGTGTTATAAATTTTGTTACCCTAGTCCACGTTCTAGGCTCTCTTAAGCATTACACAGGATCTCACCTGCCACTTTGCTCTCTCAGCCCCTTCCTGGCTCACGAGGAAGTCCTCCACCAGGGCCACGGCCTGGGAACACGTGTCGGGCCCTCCTGCCCGGATCCAGCCCTGAAGGTCCGGGGGAAGGCTGGCCAGGAACTGCTCCAGGATCAGCAGCTCCAGGATCTGCTCCTTGCTGCGTCTCTCTGGCCTCAGCCAACGGTGGCAAAGCTCCTGGAGGTGGCTGTGAAGCCTCCGGGGGTCTTCCACCTCCTGGCAGGAGAAGTCCCTGAAGTGCTGGCGTCTCATCTCCATCCTCAGGGCATCCCCTCGCAAGATGGCAGCCTTCACTTTCCCATAATCCTCCCTGTCTCCGGCTTCCAGGCTCTGAAAGGCTTCCTCTGCTTCCCCATGAAGTGCTGGCAGGAGCCGGGTCACCCACTCCTCTTTGGGCCAATGGCAGGCGTTGGCCACTTCCTCAAAGGAGGCCAGGAAGGCTTTGGCATCATCCCACGGGGCAGCCTCGGAGATCACGGGCTTTTCCCCTCTTCTAGAACTGGGCTCCAGCATCTCCAGAAACTCCTGCCACTGGGCTTCCCAGCGCTGCTGGAGCCCCTTCTCGGCTTCCTTCTTGACCTCTTGACATCTTCCCCCATGGCCTGCCTCTGCCATAAGCTCAGCCCGGACTCCGCTCGTAGCTTCTCCTCCTATCTTCCTTTGACTTCTTCACAGCTTTTCTCTACTATCTAGAATAAAAACATTTGCAAGTGAGATCTCCTGTTGCAGAATATCTTATAAAATAACTAAAGCCTCAGAGCATTTGGAAAAGAATATTTCTGAAAAACATTCCACCCCATTTTCTACTTTAAAGGTATGACACAAAGTAGCAACCAGTGAAAATGTACAGTGGTGCCCCCAAAACGGGCGCTCCGTTTGACAATGAAATCGCTTGATGTCAATGTCTTTCCGATCGCAAAACGATATTTCCTATGGGGGAATTTCGCTTTGCTTCAAGAACCGATCATCGCAAAGCAACGATGTTAAAACAGCTGATCGGCGGTTTCAAAATGGCCGCCGGGTAAACAAAACGGCTCCCCGCTCTGTTTTCGGACAGATTCCTCGCTATGGAGGATCTTCGCTGGACAGTGAATTTCAAGCCCATAGGAATGCATTAATCGGGTTTTAATGTGTTTCTACGGGCTTTTTAATTTCTCTTTACGAGGTTTTTGTTCTACAGCAATTTGACTGGAACGAATTAACCTTGTAATGCGAGGCACCACTGTATATGATCCAATGGGTAAATAATAATTATAATAATAATCTTAAAACTGCAGAGCTGGATGAAATTAAAGGAAAAGATGGGAGTAAATTATTGAATCATGACGTTCAATCTTCACCGATATACTGTTTTGGCATAAATTGTGGAACAAACAAATAATGGATAATATGTCTGTAATGTTTAAGGAAAATTGTTACCAAGTAGTGTAGAGATATGATCTTGAACACCAGTGAAGTTGAATATGTTACTTATAAATGTAGGATCTCTGTGCTGAAAGTGAAAAAACAAAGAAAAAGGGACATATTTACATACATGGTGGACTTGCAAAATAAGGAAGAAGGAATGGAGAACGATTTTTAAAGAGATTAGGAAAATAATTGGTGTGGATATACAAATGTGTTCAATAACTGCCTTGTTGAACATGGTTAAGAATAACCAAAGGAAGAAAGAAGGAAAGGAATTCATTATCATAACAATGTCTTTGGTAAGGTTACTATTTGCAAAGAATTGGAAAATAACCAATGCTGGGGAATGGTACAAAGAAATGTGGAATATGGCCATTCATGATAAATTCATTTGTGAAACGAAAATCAAAAAGGAATATCAAAAAGTAATGATTTTAAAGAAAAATTGAATGTATTTTTAATATATGTATTTCAGAAAGGAAAGGGGTATAGACGGGGAGAAGAATCCGTGTGTTTCTGGAGAGAAAGGGGCAATGTGGAATGAAAAAAATAAAGAATATGAATCTGGTCCCAAGGGGGAGGGTGGCACAGGGTTGAGAAATGAGAGTATGCTTAATTTTGTTTAACTTTAAGTAGATTTAATGTAGTGCACTGTAAATTTATGGTGTTATTACTTTCCTATTTTATTTATTTACTGTATTTATTTAAAAAAGAACTGCAGAGCTGGTAGGGAACCTGTAGATCACCAAGTCCAGCCCCTCTCAAGGAAGCCCAGTGGGGGAAATAACCTCTGGCTCCACACCTTGAGGCCTAAACCACTGGTTCTTAACCTTGGGTTACTCAGGAGTTGTGGACTGCAACTCCCAGAAGCCTTCACTACAAGCTGTGCTGACTGGGGTTTCTGGGAGTTGCAGTTCAAAATCATCTGAGTAACAAAGGTTAAGAACCACTGGCCTAAAGCACTGAGCAATCACGATTGATGCTGGGTCCCATGGCAGAGCTCCCTGGTGGAGAGAAGCCAGAGGTTGGGAGTTCGAATCCTCCCTCTGCCTCCTTCGGGAACCGCCAGCCTGGGTGGTCTCGGGAAAGCCCCCCCCAAAAAGAAGGGAAGGATCCACCCCCTCAGCCAGTGGGGTCACCTCCGCAGTCCTGGTAAAGCCCCACATGGCTGCGAAACCCTGCGTTTTTACTCGCAAGGAAGCCTCCCTCCCAACTCCGGGCAAAGAAAGGCCTGCCCGAGTTTCCCTCCCGGGGGGGGGACCAAAATAAACGGGGGCGAAAAGGCCTCTCCAGCCCCCACTGGCGCCTCTCTGGGCCCTTCGGAGCCTCCCTGTGGAGTCGGAAAGAGGGCAAAAAAGGCAGGACTGGCGGGAGGGCTTCCAGACACTTACTCCTCCTTCAGCCAGCAAGAGAGCTCGAAGGACGGTCCCCACATCCTACCAGAAACGGCGAGGAGGCTTGTGTGACTCGGCCGGCTTGCTTGTTTGCGTGTTGTCTCTTCCTCTTTCTCTCTCAGCTCCTTCGCTTCGTCGGGGTGGCCACCCGAGGCTCCAAGCCTAACTGGGAACGTGGCCCCTTCCTGGGCTTTGGAGATGGGGGGGCGGTGGCTCTTCTTTACGTCGATATGCCCGCCTTTCCTCTCGCCTTCCTCCTCTTCCTCTTCCTCGGGGCAGAAAGGCCGGCCAGGCTTCACACGGGCGCCCCCTCTTGGCCGACGCCATCATTACACTTCCCCCGTGTTTAACAAACAGGTGCAAGACTCACGCACACACATAGATCTGCTTCACAAACTAAAGCCTTTCTGACTTAATGAAAGGATCTAATTTTCTGAACTTGGTGCTTAGGCTGAAGAAGATAAATGATCACCGAAAGCTAACTGCATGTTTGCTTGATATTTTTGCTTGCTCTGTTTTTTTTTACAGAGGTCTATTAAAGGTATCCTTTGCTCCTGCATTGATAGAAAATCATGTTTACCCCCCTTCTCAGTTCTCAGTTGGTGTTCAGTCAGTAGGTTTAGTTTGCTGTTGATCTGTTTGCAACTGTAAGTAATGAAAGGTTTCTTTCTCCTACAAATGGGTCAGAGTGAGACCTTAAGGGCCAGTTCATAAGAAAGGGTCGGACCCTCTGGAGAACTAGAAGCCCTTCTGCGAATCTCTGTACTTCTGCTGTGCAGAACAAGGGGTTTTACCACAAATTCAAAATTCTGCACCAAGTAAGAACCGCAGAACTAAGCAGGGAAAGAAACCATCTCCTTCGGCCAATCTTTTGATTGAAACTTTGTGCCCTGAAGAATTTTTTTGACTTGCAGCAATTAGCAAGGGTACTGTTTTTGTCTTCACACTTTGCCTGCCTATTCTTACATGTTCCGCTCCTTTGGAAAATACAGATGCGTTGGGAAAGCTGGCATCTTTATATGGCAGGTGAGCTAGGGTTGTTCTTATGTGCTTTCAAGCTGCTTCCGACTGATGAATGACTTCCAAAATATCTTGCTTCCAACAACCCTGTTCGGCAAGTCTGTGGCTTGCTTTACGAAGTCAGTCCATCTCATAGTGGGCTTTCCTCTGCCTTCAACTTTTCATAGCATTATTACCTTTCTTAGCAATACTGCCTTCCTCCAGAGAATCCTGCCCTCTGGTGAGG
This sequence comes from Pogona vitticeps, assembly GCF_051106095.1. NCBI lineage: Eukaryota > Metazoa > Chordata > Lepidosauria > Squamata > Agamidae > Pogona > Pogona vitticeps. The sequence continues at coordinate 21,320,681 of NC_135784.1, forward strand.
AGCCCAAAATAAAACAGCCTGTATGTATGTATGTATGTATGTATGTATGTATGTATGTATGTATGTATGTATGTATGTATGTATGTATGTAGGTAGGTAGGTAGGTAGGTATGTAGGTAGGTAGGTAGGTAGGTAGGTAGGTAGGTAGGTAGGTAGGTAGGTAGGTAGGTACCGACTGACCGACCGACCGACCGACCTAATCTGACATTATATAGAGATTTATACAGATTAATATAGGACTGGTATATCTAGTGGGTTGGGGGGGCCAAGAGTCTGAATTTCCTGGAGAAGGGCCAGCCAAGATGATTTGCACCTTCCTGACTGATAAGGGTCAATGCCCCACCACCTGTTTGGCCCTGGGCAAGTGGTCCCCGAGCGGTCCCAAAAGGAGGCAATGGTTAAACCAAGTGCAAGTTCCTCATCACCAGCAAAACCCTGGGAAAGGTCACCCCAAATTCAGACTTTACGTGGTGGCCCACTATTATCACCATCATGATAATATTCTTTTAATAAATGTTTTATATTGTCTTTCTGAAGTACTATGCAATAATGCTGTATTCTGCTATGCCGTGCAAAATGAATAAATAACTAATCATCATTATCACTGTACTAAAATATATAAATTTAATATTGTATAACCATGTAGTGTAAAAAAAACACATCTAGGTGGTTTGTTCAAACCTCACAGTACGCGATCAGTTTCCAATACAATTTTAGACATGTCGCAAAAGCACGGAATAAGTTTATTCTACAACTATCAGGATGAAACGAAGACTGTGGAGGCAACTCATAAGAACAACGGCATTCATGACTGATATCATCATCATCTTAGAATGGTGGAGCTGGAAAGGGTCGTATGTATGCTCAAACCAGAATTAAATACAGAGCTCCCCTTTCCCCCCAAACCGCTGAGGACTGGTTCTCACAAAAAATGTTTTTTCTAACCAATATTAATAACCCCCCCCCTTTCCTGTACTCTTGTCTCCCTGGCAACCAGTCCCATGTGCGTCTCCCTGGTAACCGCTTTCCACCCCTCCCAACAGGCCACTCTTCCCAGTCTGTTCCCTCCAAAAGCCTTTGAAAAGCTAGCCAGGATGTGGGATGCTACTGATATACCTATTTTGCAGATGGTGGAATCATCATCCATCAGAGCTGGAAGAGACCCTCAGGATCATCAAGTCCAGCCCCTGTCAAGGAGACAAAGTGAGGAATCGAACTCCCAACCATTTGCCTAAACCGCTGAGCTATCCAGATTGAGGAAGAGTCGTTCCTTCCTTCTTACCTTCCTATTTCAGGAAGAGCCATTAATGACAAGTTTTGACTGCCTAGGAGAAGGAAACTGTCTCCCACCTGCTCCACTTTGATGCTCAGGTGTCAATCCCTGAAGAGGGGGAAGGCTGGCCAGGAAATGCTCCAGGATCTGCTCCTTCTCTCTGGACTCATCCATTGGGGGCAAAACTCCTGGACTTGGCTGTGAATTTTTTTGGGGGGGTCTTCAGCTCCTTGGCAGCAGAAGTGCCGGAAGTACAGATGCTGTATTTCTGTCTTCAAGGCATCCCTTTCCAAGATGGTGGCCTTCACTTCCCTGTAATCCTCCCCGTCTCTGGTTTCCAAACTCTGAAAGGCCTCTTCCTCTATGCAAGTGGTGTCCAACCTTGGCCCTCCAGATGTTCTTGGACTTCAACTCCCAGAAATCCTGGCCAGGAGAGGTGGTGGTGAAGGCTTCTGGGAGCTGTAGTCTAAGAACATCTGGAGGGCCAAGGTTGGACACCACTGCTCTATGCCATTGAGCGCATTCAGGCTGCCCACTCTTCCCTTGGCCAGTGGCAGGTTTTGGCTACTTGCTCAAAGGAAGTCAGAAGAGCCTGGACATCATCCCAACATTATTGGGTTTTCCCATTTTGTACAAAGAGGCGGCAATGTCTTCAAGAACTCCTGACACCGGTTTTCCCAACGATGCTGCATCTCCTTTTACAACGCTCTTTTCACCTTTGGCAGAGCCCCCCAACCTAGGAACTGGGCTATCCTGGGGGCTTTTCTTGCTCTGACTGGTCTATAATGAACTTCTAGACATGCTGATCTTTGCTTCTTTCTTGCTTCAGAGTTTCTTCCTCAAACCTTGGGTCAGAGTCATCACCAGGGCGCAAAAGCAGGCAAAGTGGATCCTGAAGCTTCCCACCATGCAGTCACAATTATGCTGAAAACAGAGGTGGTTGTAAAGAGACCCAGTGAAGACTCTTCAGGGAAGTTGATTTGAGGCCAAATCCTTCCCATCCGAATCCTGCTGCAACAATGGGAGAGAAAAAGCCACAGGATCTCCCTTCCCCTTGGGGACTTCTACCCTTCCAGAGTCAGTCAGATGTCTTTGGTGATTCGAGTTTTGAAATGCCCTCACCAGTCAAAGTTTGGGTCCTTCTCTTTAGGTCTCTCTACTTGGGTGCCCCCCAGATCTGTGGGAGTACAATTCCCATCTCTGAACCACTATCCTCCTTGCTTATACCTTCACTGCCTTTCCTTTCTTGCTCAAATTTCTCCAGGGGACTGGAAGCCAGAATTAACCCTTTAGGGTGCAGGAAACCAAGGGTAGAGAGGCCAACGTGTGTGTGTGTGTGTTCCTGGATGCCTAGGTTTTGACAGTGGCCAAGGGTGCATTTGCACAATTAAAGCTAGTGTGGCAGCTTCGACCATTCCTTGAGAGGTCTGATACAGCGATGGTGACACATGCCTTAGTAACACACACTCTATGTGGGGCTGCCGACGGAAAGAGTCTGGAAAGGTCAGCGGTTCCAAAAAGCAGCAGCCAGATTACAGACTGGAGGTGGGCACCGGGATCAAACAACTCCCCTCATTACGGTAGCTCCTCTGGCTCTCCATCAGTTTCCGGACACAAATCAAACTGTTGGCTTTAACCTATAAATATTTAAGTTGCCTTTCTATACTTGTTGTTTTTAGCTTTAAATATTGCCTTTCAAGGATGCAAGCCTCCTTGGGTTTTTTAAAGTAAAATGGCAGGGTTAAAAAATGAACTTGCTAACTTCTTTCTCTTAAATTAACTGTTAAAATCGTAAATTAATATTACATTTTATATCATTTTGTTTTTAATGTAAAACTGTATATTTTAAATTGTTTTTATCTTCCAAGTTGTGAGCCACCCAGAGTAGACTATGTCTAGATGGGCGGCATATAAATGCAATAAATAAATAAATAAATAAATAAATAAATACTAGAAATACACTTCACCTGTGCCTTGGGACCAGTGAACGCTCCCTCCCTCCATCCCACTGTTGTTAATCCGTGATATTCTATGTGCCCTGAAAAGATTAACAAACAAACCACTCAGATACTGAGATTTTCTTTTCCTTTGAGAAGTAATGGCAGCACGCCACATAAGGAATTGTTTAAGTCAAGAATAACATGTCTGTAGAGATTTAGCAACACTGTAAAGTATAACTAAAGGAAAACTCAAGACCTTTTTATAATGGAAACATTTTATTTGTTAAAAAATGCAAAAGTGGTACGTGCCCATGCTCCCTATGCCCAGGGACGCAAAATAAATTACCCCGCACAAGATTCATGGTGATTTAGTTTTTTAAAGTGGGAGGGACAAGGCTCAGAACCCACACTCCAGGTTCAGAGAGTTACTGACAGTCAAGAGTTTGGAAGTTATTTTCCATAAGTAAGCAGTCGAAAAATTGTTCTACATTACAACAGTGGAAAGGGGTTTTGTTACATTATCTGGTGCACTGCTCATTGTTGTTTCTAATTTTCTGTAAGTTTGGGGAGGAAAGTACTCCTTATTGATAAGGTAAGAAATAGTTTTTTAAAAAATAACTCTTTCAAATAGTGTCACTTCTTCCTCCACTGTTCAATCCAATTATTCCTTTTTTTTTTTTAAGTCTCAAATTCATTTTCCTATCTGCAACAACCTTGCAGTTTTCACTGGCAGGTAAGGAATATCCATTGGGATTTCCTCTGAAATTTAGAGCTAAATTTAACTGGGAGTCCCAGCCCTAGAACACCCAAGAAATGAATGGGGTTGAGAGGAAGGTCCAACAGCTAGCGCGCTGTCTCCTCCAGCTCACATAAATGTCAAAGGGGCTGAGGGAAGAGAAAAAGAGTGTAAAGAGGAAAAGGGGTTAAGACTGAAGTGTGTCTGTCAGAGGAGGGAAGAAAGCAAGGGGAGGAGCAATGGGTGGATGTGTGGGAGGAAAATTTAGGGCGGTAACGTGCAAGAGACAGAAGGAGAAAGAGGAAGCTAAGGCACGTGGAGTAAGGAGTCTGATTGATGATTTCCCAAGCCTGAAGGCGGGAGGACTACTACCTGATCCCGTTCCTGATCCCGAAGGAGTAGTGATACAAGAGACTCTAGAATCGACGGTGGTGGTCTTCCCGAGAGGACGTGGTCGCTGGAGGAAGTTGTTACGCCCAGACCAGACCTTCAACAAGCCACCACCCGAGGGGGCACTGGGCTCGCCACCCCTGTTGTGGGATAATCTGCGTGGTAAGGAGCGTCCCGTTACGGAAGCCTACCGACAAGGAATGGTTTGGGCCGGCTCCCCCGTATTGAAGCAAAGTGGCCAAGTTAATCAGAATGGATTTATAGAGAGAAAGTTGCCTGAGATATGTTGATGCCCACAGAAGTTGTGGTTGATACGCCGTTGTTGAATGTTAATAAAAATGTGGTGTTGCTGGTCAACCGCCAAATAGTTTATATGGACCTTTTGACAGAGGTTTACTTAAGCGAACTCACCATTGGGCAATTGATTCAATGGACTTACTCTAAGTCAGTCATTCCCAACCTTGGGTCCCCAGATATATGAAATGTATAGTGTTTAATATTTTGGCTTGGAACCGATCCCCTGTGGATACCACAGTCCTACTGTAGTACCATCCCGTAATACTCAGATAAAGACAGACTATCCAAAAAAACATTTTTATGATGCTGAAGGCATCTTTGATGGCTCTTCTCCTGGGCGATCATTCAGGTGAAGTCACTAACTAAAACATTTCCAACATGGAGGCCTTTCATATGATTGTTATGAATTCTTTCATGTTTCTTCAAGTAATTTGCCACTTTGTAGCTTTTTCCACACTGAAAACATTTGTACGGCTTCTCTCTGGTGTGAATCCTCCAGTGCCTCATCAGGTTTCCTTGCTGACTGAAGCATTTCCCACACTGAAAGCATTTCTATGGCCTCTCTCCAGTATGAATTATCTGATGGGTTTTCAACTGGCTGTTCCGCCCAAAACTTTTCCCACACTCCAGGCATGTGTATGGTTTCTCTCCAGTATGAATCCTACAGTGGCACTTCAGGCTTCCTTGATATCTGAAGCATTTCCCACACTGAGAGCATTCGTACGGTTTCTCTCCAGTATGGCTCCGCTGATGGACCCGCAAATCTTTTCCCTTGTTGAAGGACTTCCCGCACTGAGAGCACTTATGTGGCTTTGTTTCAGCACCAGTATGGATGTCTTGGTGTCTTTTCAAGTAATTTTGTAGGCTGAAGCATTTTCCACACTGGTAACATTTGTACGGTTTAGCTCCAGTATGAAGCAGTTGATGTGTATTCAAATTTTTTCTCTGACTGAAGCACTTTCCACACTGAGAGCATTTGTACGGCTCTTCTCCAGTATGAATTATCTGATGGGTTTTCAACTGCCTGCTCTGCCCAAAGCTTTTCCCACACTCCAGGCATGTGTATGGTTTCTCTCCAGTATGAATCCTCCAGTGGCTCATCAGGTTTCCTTGCTGACTGAAGCATTTCCCACACTGAGAGCATTCGTACGGTTTCTCTCCGGTATGGATCCGCTGATGGACCCGCAAATCTTTTCCCTTGTTGAAGGACTTCCCGCACTGAGAGCACTTATGTGGCTTTGTTTCGGCTCCAGTATGGATGCCTTGGTGTCTTTTCAAGTAATTTTGTAGGCTGAAGCATTTTCCACACTGGTAACATTTGTACGGTTTAGCTCCAGTATGAAGCAGTTGATGTGTATTCAAATTTTGTTTCTGACGGAAACACTTCCCACACTGAGAACATTTGTACAGCTCTTCTCCAGTATGAATTATCTGATGGCTTTTCAACTGGCTGCTCCGCGCAAAGCTTTTCCCACACTCCAGGCATGTGTATGGTTTCTCTCCAGTATGAATCCTCCAGTGGGTTCTCAGGTTAACTTTCTGACTGAAGCATTTCCCACACTGAGAGCATTCGTACGGTTTCTCTCCGGTATGAATCCGCAGATGGACCTGCAAATCTTTTCCCTTGTTGAAGGACTTCCCGCACTGAGAGCACTTATGTGGTTTTGCTTGGGCTCGAGTATGGATGCGTTGGTGTCTTTTCAAATACTCTTCTATGCTAAAGCATTTTCCACATTGAGAACATTTGTACGGTTTAGCTCCAGTATGAAGCCATTGATGTGTATTCAAATTTTTTCTCTGACGGAAACACTTCCCACACGGAGAGCATTCATACGATTTCTTTCCAGTATGAGATTTCTGGTGGATCACCAAACTTCTTCTCTGAAGGAAGCCTTTCCCACACTGAGAACATTCAAACAGCCTTCCCTCACTTTGAATTCCGTGACTCTCCGCACTCGCAGAATCCTTAGGGTCCTCTTCTGGACGATCACACTGATACGTGTCTAAATGATCTCCTTCAACATTTTCCAAAAATTCAGGTTTAATTTCTCCAGCTACCACCCTCTGTTGTTTACCAGAGTATAATTTTTCCTGGAATGTTTCTTCTGATGTGACACATTGATTGTGGTTCCTTCTGGTACGGATCCGGTCAGGTTCTGATTTGCAAGGATACCTTTGGCCACACTTGAGGGTTGTGGGTGTTTCCTCCCTCGTAGACATTTTGGAAGGCTCGCATACTGTAGCTGTAAGATGGTCCCTGAACTCATTACGTTCCTTATCTCTCTCTGCTGACTGATCCCCTTTCAATTTACATTCTTCCTCACCTATCTCAATTCCTTTCAGCAAGTTTACTTGGCTTCCCGGGACAGCGGTTCTGGGGACATCCATCGGCTCATTTCTTTCCCACTGAGGATTCTCCATCTTGACCTGCCTTCCCATTGTGTCATCTGCAAAGAAAGAATAATTTTGCTCATTCTTTGGACTCCAGAGAAAGGCTCTGGACTGCAGTGGTTCCCAACCTTGGGTGCCCAGATGTTTTTTAACTACAGCTGCCATAAATCCTGTCCAGCACAGCTGGTGGTGAAGGCTTCTGGGAGTTGTAGTCCAAGAACATCTGGGGATGAAAGGTTTGGAATCACAGTGATTTTGATTAAAATTTTTGGTGGTTTTTAGGATACCAAACACAATGTTTTTATTTTATGTAATTTATTTTATTTATTCTATTTATACCCCACCTATCTGGTCATTGTGACCACTCTAGGTGGATTACAATACACAAACATAACACTGCCGAGAAGGCCCAGTTTCTTGTTTTTTCCTTCTGGGCCTCCCTTGGCGTCAGGCTCCTCAGCCTCACCTCCTGACTCGCACGGGTGACATGGCTAGAACTAGGCGGAAGTAAGCGTTCCGCCAAATATTGAGGTCCTAAACCATTTAGGGCTTTATACGTAAGGATCAGAACTTTAAAGTTGACGCGGAACCGAATGGGCAGCCAATGCAGCGCAGCCAAAATAGGAGATACAGTGGTATTTTCTCACTCCGCTAAGGAGTCTGGCCACCGCATTCTGCACCACTTGGAGTTTCCGCATCAACTTCAAAGGTAGCCCCAGGTACAGCGCGTTGCAGTGATGTAATCTTGAGATTACGAGCGCATGAACCATGGTACTTAGCACCTCCACATCGAGATAGGGTCACAGCTGTGCTATCCGCCAAGGATGGAAAAAGGCGGTGCGGACCACCGACGTCACCTGAGTCTCCATGGTGAGCGCTGGGCCCAGATGGATCCCCAAACTGCAAATCCCGCTCTTTGCGGCAAGGGTCACCCCCCCAAACGAGAGTGAGTCACCCAAACTGCCGATAGTGGGGGCACCCACCCTCAGAACCTCAGTCTTGTCCGGGTTCAGCCTCAGCCCATTTTCCTGCATCCATTGCAGTACAGCTGCCATGCAGCGCTGGGGGGACAGAACTGCATCACCTGCAGTTGGTGGAAAGGAGATGTCGAGCTGGTTGTCATCAGCATATTGATGACACGATGCCCCAGACCCTCTGATGACCCCACCAAGCGTCCTCATGTAGATGTTAAACAGCATTGGGGAGATAATCGACCTCTGTGGAACCCCACAATTGAGACTCCACGAAGCCGAGACACTCTTCCCAAGCTGTACTCTCTGGGGACGGCCCCCAAGAAGGAACAGAGCCAGGCAAGCGCCAGGCCACCAATTCCCAACTCAGAGAGCCTCCCCAGGAGGATACTGTAGTCAACAGTATCAAAGGCCGAGATGTCGAGAAGGATATTTTACCCGTCAGCCACCCTCAACAGGTCATCATACAGGGCGACCAATGCTGTTTCTGTACCATGGCGCGGCGTGAAGATCGACTGAAATGGATCCAGGGCATCTTTTTCCTCCAAAAGAGCCTGAAGCTGGTCAGCCACCACCCTGTTGACCACTTTATTGATGAAAGAAACATTGGCAACGGGCCTATAATTGCCAATTTCGTCCGCCGCCAAGTTCAGTTTCTTTCTTATGAGACTAATGAGTGTCTCCTTGAGGGCAGGAGAACCCTGCCCTCAAGAAAAGACCCACTAATTATCGCTGTGGCCCATTCTGTTGTTGTAGGCCTGGCGGCTTTGATTAGCCAGGCCGCGCAAGGGTCAAGGAAGGAGGCGGTGGCACGACAGCGATCAAGCACCTTGTCCACAGTATCCAGCGTCACGGGCTGAAAGTGATCAAGGATCACCGGGCAAGATGGAGTCCTGGACATCTCTGCTCGACTCACTGTATTTAAAAAAGGAGAGGGTTCCTGGCGGATGGCCTCCACTTTAGATTTTAAAAATGCTGCAGATAGGTCCGATGAAAACCTAGGGGGAGGCCCATCACTCAGACCAATTCCGGATAGGTCACGCACTATACGGAATAACTCCGCCTGCTGGTTGGACGCTTCGCATAACCGGTTAGCGAATTATGCAGGAGCTGCAGCCTTTACCTTAGCCAGGTAGAGGTTAGGCATGACCCTGACAGCGATCCAATTATAATCTGTTGGGTTCTTCCTCCACTTGCGCTCTAGCCTTCTCCTGAACTGCTTCATCGCTCGTAGGTCCCAGATGAACCAGGACACAGGCCGAGCTCTGCGTTGGAGAGGGCATTTAGAAGCGACCATGTCTACAGTCATGGCGGACGCAGTGAACCAGCTGCCAACCAGAGCCTCGACAGAAGCACTAGCCAGGTCAGCCGTAACACCTCTCATGGCCTCCTGGAATCCAATAGGATCCAGTAGCTTTCGAGGGCGGACCATAGAAATAGGTCTCTGCTCCATGAGAGGGGGCAAGAGCCATTATGAGGGTGCATTTTATTGGGTGGTGATCCGACGATGACAAGGGGACCGACTCAAGGTCAGTCACCATTGGATCACACTCACTCCAATTGGTGGAAAAAACCAGGTCAAGCTTATGACCACCCATATGGGTGAGGCCGTTAACATGTTGGGACATGTTCAAGGTAGCCATGATTTCCAAGAACTCAAGAGCTGGCCCGGAAGTCTCTGCCCCCGCATGCACGTTGAAATCACCCAAAACCAATAGCTTCCGGGATCTCAACAGTGCCGCGGAGACAAAGTTAACCAGCTTCAGGAGGGAAATGGCTGGGTCGCGGGGAACGCAGTAACCCAGCAAGATCCCAATACCATCCCTGGCCTCAATCGACACGTGGAGAGACTCCAGACCCGGCTTTACCACTGCAGAGAGCCTAGCAACCTCTAAGCTGTTTTTATGTATAATGGCTACTCCGCCCCCCCCCTCCAGTCTATCCTGGTGCTGGGCAGCATAAGACAAGTACTAGGTTAGGACCCCTTCTTCGCCAATCTACGTTTCTGTTATGCATGCCAGGTCTGCAGCCTCCTCCAGGATAAGATCGTGAATCACCTGGGCCTTATTAGATACAGACTTGGCATTCATCGGCACCAGCTTTAGAGTGGAAGGCTTGCTGGTCTGGCTACCTCAATACTGGAGGTTGCTCACACAGTCCCAGAACAATGAACAGCCTTCAAGCATCTGCTCATCGTTCTTCTGACACGAGTAGAGACTGGGTCAACGCCACATCTCCCTCTACCCATGATCACAGAGATGTTCAAGGGCCCCTCGCTGTGAGGGCAGGCCTTCATTCCATATCAGAGTAAAAAAGGGGGGGGGAAGGAAGAGAGAAGGGAAAGAAGAAAAAAATATATAACGGAATAAGAATAAATTAACAAGATACAGTGTAGTAAAAATATTTAAATAGCATACATCAAATAAACATAAATAACCCGAATATATACAGTGGTGCCACGCATAGCGAGCGCCCCGTTGAGCGATTAAATCGCTTAATGAGGGGCTCTGGGCCATCGCTGGAGCATTCGCTCAGCGATGGCCCCTATGGAGTTTTTTGCTTTGCGATATTCGCTAAGCGATTCGCTTAGCAAATATTGCATAACAAAGCGGGGGAGAACAGCTGATCGGCGGTTCCAAAATGGCCGCCGGAAGGCCCGCGCCACATTTTCCCACCCTGCCCTCGCTTGCCGAGTGTGCGAAAATGGCGGCGCTATGGAGGAACTTTGCTGAACGGTGAGTTTTTAAGCCATAGGAACGCATTGAACAAAGTTCAATGCGTTTCTACGGCTTTTTCCTTTCCGTACAGCGATGTTTCCCATAGCGAGGGTTATTTTATTATTATATTTTACTGCATTGGGTTCATGCATATGTACTTAATGCACATTATTTTTATTTTGATGCACTTTATATTTTATTGTTTTGATTATTTACTTCAATTATTATTAAGTTTGACACTGTTACTTTATATTTTTATTGCTTGTATTTAATTTAGTCCTTGTATAGTATAATTTTTTGTTATTCTTTGGTTTATCTGTATTAGTTTTTTTTTTTTTTTTTTGTCTTTTGCTTTTCTTTTCTTCTCTATCTCTCCTTTTCGTCATGGAATGGGGGGCCCGCTCTCCCAGCGAGGGGCCACAAAACATCTCTGTGACCATTGGTAGAGGGCGATATGGCGTTGGCTCCGTCCCTACTCGTGTCAGAAGAACTTTGAACAGATGTTTAAAGGCTGTTCCTTGTTCTGAGTCGGAGACCAACCTTCAATATCGAGGTAACCAGACCCGCCAGCCCTCTACTCTACGCCTGGTGTTGTTGAATGCCAGGTCTGTATCTAACAAAACCCAACTAATTTATGACCTTATCTTGGAGGAAGATGCAGACCTGGCTTGCATAACCGAAACATGGATTGGCGGTGAGGGGGGTCTCCCCCTAGCTCTCATCTGTCCGCCCGGTTATGCTGTCCAACACCAGGGTAGACTGGAGGGACGGGGGGGGGGAGTTGCCATCGTCTACAAATCCACCTTGGAGGTAGCTAGGCGCTCCTCGGTGGTAAAGCCGGGTCTTGAGGCCCTCCACGTGTGGATTGGGGCCAGGGACGGTATTGGGATCTTGCTGGGCTACCGTGCTCCCCGCGACCCAGCCATTTCCCTACCGGAGCTGGCGGACTTTGTCTCCGCGGCACTGTTGGGTTCCCCGAGGCTATTGGTCCTGGGGGACTTTAACGTGCATGCGGGGGCAGGGACCTCCGGTCCAGCTCTTGAGTTCCTGGAGACCATGGCCTTCTTGAACATGTCCCAACATGTTAACGGCCCTACACACGTGGGTGGCCATACATTAGACCTGGTCTTTTCCACCAATGGGAGTGAGAGTGGTCCGATGGTGACTGACCTTGAGTCGGCTCCCTTGTCATGGTCGGATCACCACCTAATAAAATGCACCCTCAAGATGGCTCTCCCCCCTCGCAGGGAGCAAGGACCTATTGTCATGGTCCGCCCTCGAAGGCTACTGGATCCGACTGGATTCCAGGATGCCATGAGAGGGGTTACGGCTGACTTGGTTGGCGCTCCTGTCGAGGCTCTGGTCGACGGCTGGTTCACCGCCGCGGCTAGTGCCGTAGACACGATCGCGCCTAAACGCCCTCTCCGCCGCAGAGATCGCCCGGCGCCCTGGTTTAACCAGGATCTCCGGACGTCGAAGCGGGTCAGGAGACGGCTAGAGCGCAAATGGAGAAAGGACCCGACGGTTTTTAATCGTATAGCTGTTAAGGTCGCTACTAACCTTTACCAAGCTAAGGTAAAGGCTGCCAGTCGAACCTACCTCACTAACCGGATAAGTGAGGCATCCAACCAGCAGGCGGAATTATTCCGTATAGTACGTGACCTATCCGGAATTGGCCCGGGTGATAGGCCTCCCCCTAGTTTTACACCGGACCAATTTGCAGCATTTTTTAAATCTAAAGTGGAGGCCATCCGCCGGGACCTCTCCCCTTTTTTGAATACAGTGAGTCGAGCTGAGATGTCCAGCGCTCCGTCTTGCCCGGTGACTTTTGACTCCTTTCAGCCCGTCTCGCCCGACACTGTGGCCAGGACGCTTGATCGCTGTCGTGCCACCACCTCCTCCTTGGACCCTTGCCCGGCCTGGCTAATCAAGGCAGCCAGGCCTTCAACAACAGAATGGGCTACTGTAATAATTAATGGGTCTTTCCTTGAGGGCAGATTTCCTTCTGCCCTCAAGGAAACACTCATTAGGCCCATCAGAAAGAAACCTAGTTTGGCGGCGGACGAAATTGGCAATTATAGGCCCGTCGCCAATGTTTCTTTCTTGAGCAAGGTAGTCGAGAGGGTGGTGGCCGATCAGCTTCAGGCGCTCCTGGATGAAACAGATGCCCTGGATCCATTCCAGTCGGGCTTCAGGCCGCGCCATGGAACAGAAACGGCATTGGTCGCCCTGTGTGATGACCTATTGAGGGAGGCCGACAGGGGCAAAGTGTCTCTGCTGGTCCTCCTCGATATCTCAGCGGCCTTTGATACCATTGACCACGGTATCCTCCTGGGGAGGCTCTCTGAGTTGGGAATTGGTGGCCTCGCATTGGCCTGGCTCCGTTCCTTCTTGGTGGACCGCCCCCAGAGAGTACAGCTTGGGGAGGCTGTCTCGGCCCCGTGGAGCCTCAATTGTGGGGTCCCACAGGGGTCGATCATCTCCCCAATGCTGTTCAACATCTATATGAGGCCGCTGGGTGGGGTCATCAGGAGGTGTGGGGCACTGTGCCACCAATATGCAGATGACACACAGCTCTACATCTCCTTTTTTCCAACTGCAGGAGATGCCGTTCTGTCCCTTCAGCGTTGCCTGGAGTCCGTACTGGAATGGATGCAGGAGAACGGGCTGAGGCTGAACCCGGACAAGACGGAGGTACTGAGGGTGGGTGCCCCCACACTTGGGGATATGGGAAACTCCCTCACTTTTGGGGGGATGACTCTGTCCGCCAGGGATGGGGTCCGCAGCTTGGGGATCCATCTGGACCTGGCGCTCACCATGGAATCCCAGGTGGCGTCCGTGGTCCGCACCGCTTTCTTTCATCTTAGGCGGATAGCCCAGCTGCGGCCCTACCTCGATGTTGGGGCTCTCACCACTTTGGTGCATGCGCTTGTAATCTCAAGATTAGACCACTGTAATGCGCTCTACGTGGGGCTACCTTTGAGGCTGCTGCGGAAACTACAGGTGGTGCAGAATGCTGCGGCCAGATTACTCAGTGGAGTGAGAAGATACCAACATATCTCCCCCACTCTGGCCGCGTTGCATTGGCTGCCCATCCGATTCCGCATCGACTTCAAAGTTTTGATGCTTACTTACAAAGCCCTAAACGGTTTAGGACCTCGATACTTGATGGAGCGCCTTCTCCCACCAAGATCTACCCGTGTCACTCGTGCAAGCCAGGAGGTGAGGCTGAGGAGCCTAACGCCGAGAGAGGCCCGGAAGGAAAAGACTAGAAATAGGGCCTTCTCGGCGGTGGCTCCTCGCCTCTGGAACAACTTACCTCCTGAGATTCGCGCGGCTCCCTCGCTGGGCATGTTCAAGAAACAATTAAAAACGCTGTTGTATAAGCGGGCCTTTCCAACAGAAAACTCCTGACGATTTTCTTTCTATATCTTTTTAATTTCTATCTTTCTTAAATTGTAATGTTTTAAAATTTTGTTGTTGCTGTTTGTTGTGAGCCGCCTAGAGTGGTCTAGTACGACCAGATAGGCGGGATAGAAATAAAATAAATAAATAAATAAATAAATAAAATAATAATCCGGAACGGATTAACCTCGGTATGCGAGGCACCACTGTAATAACAAAAACCCAAGTTCTAACGAAATTATACGTACTTAAAAAAACTATTTAAACAGTTCTTGATAACCAGTTTTTTTCCAGGTATAATAAGAGACAACTTAAAAGCTCTCCCTGACATTATTTTTAAAATATGGAACTAATTAAGAATCATAAAAATCATGCACTGTCAAGTCCATTCCGACTTAGGCAACCGTTTTCAGGGTTTCCCAGATAGAGAATATTCAGAAGTGCTTTACACTTCCCTTCCTCTAGAGGGTGCTCGGTGACTGTGCAGCTTGCTCAAGGACACCAAGGCTGGATTTTTTGGGATGCACGGGAGGGAATCGAACTCCCAGCCTCTGGATCTGCAGCCAGATACCTAAACCACTGAGATACCCACCCAGATAAAGAAATAATGTGTGCCTAATAATAAATAAACATTTTCCCCTTTAAATGAAGCAACCTCTTGGAAAAACAACAAAGAATGAAGAAAAAAAAGAGGTTTTATATCTAATGGTTGTCCTCCACCAGCATAATGGGCACTCCTGGAAGAAAACAGCCCTGCTATCATTTCAGAAATCTTCTTCGGGGAGAGAAATTCCAGTCCCTTTTGGTTAATAGAGGAGGCAGTCCATTTTCCTGCTAAAATCCTATTAAACAGGTCCACTGGTCTATTAAGCAATCCCCGTAAATTCTGGGAGGTGAATTTATCCTCTCACAGAAAGGATAAAATGTTAGTGTAGGCATTGTCTGCTGTGCGCTGATTCAGCTTGGCACACAGCAAACACCTATGTTGACTTCTTCACTTCCAGCAATTCACCACTGAGATTTACAACCACAACATCTGGTTCCCGTCCTTCTTTGCTACCTGTTTCCTTACTTAACAACAATAATAAAGAGACCGAAAATGGTCTATTTCTGACACAATTCATCGTCCTGGCAGGGGTAGCAGACTACGCTGAAGGGCTGAGGAATGAAAAGAGTCAGGATCCTGCTTTCAAGGGAAAGATGCTTGAGGCAAAGCCATAAGATGATGATTAATATTCATCATCCCACTCATATTCTGTCAATAGTGCTGCTTTTCCATGCAAATTTCCACAGGAGAGCTGTATTTTAAGCAAAAAAGCTGGGAACGGAATATAACTCATGGATGTATTGGTTCTTTTCAGGTACAGGACAACTCCCATATCCAGAGGGGGAGCCCCCCACCAACGGAGACTGAAAAACAGGGATTACAGTGGTGCCTCGCTTAACGAGTGCACCGTTTAACGAAAAATCCGTATAGCGATCCCTTTTTGGGGATCGCTATACGGATCAGCCCCAATCGCCGCACTCGCTTTGCGACGATTGGGGCTCCGGCGGCCATTTTGTGATGTTTTCGCTCCGGCAGCCATTTTGGAGCCGCCGATCACCTGATCGGCGGCTCCAAAATGGCCGCCGCATGACCCGAAATGGCCCCTATCAGCATTTTCGCGCCCTCCCCTTGCTTAGGGAGGTCGCGAAAATGCTGCGGGGGGCATTTCGGGCCATCCGGCGGCCATTTTGGAGCCGCCGATCAGCTGATCGGCGGCTCCAAAATGGCCGCCGGAACGAAAACATCGCTGGAGGGGGTAAGTTTACACACTTATTGGAACGCATTAAACTAAGTTGAATGCGTTCCAATAGGTTTTCCTGCCCCGCACAGCGATGTTTTCGTATAGCAAAGGTTAATCCGTTCCGGATTATGCCCTCGCTATACGGGGCACCACTGTATAGTGAACACTATCATAACAGTGAATGCTATACCTGGCATGGTCTCTGGCTCCCTCTAGTGCTAAGTTCTGGGAACGTAAAAGGTAAAAAACACTTAAGGGGATTTTTCTTTTAATTCTTTTAATATTTTCAGACTGTGGATAAGTGAATCTGTGGATACTGACTCCGTGGATAAAGGGTCCTACTGTATATGGGCTCAGAATTTGAACTGAGGTTCCCTTCATCTGATTTTTTCCCCTTTAGTTCTTCAAATGGCAAATCAAACGAGCAGATGTGAATGAGACCAGAGGAAAAAAAATCTTACCCAAAGAGTCGATGGCCTCGTCCTCCTCCTGCAGAACTTCCCAGAATACAGTCTGACTGCTTGGCTGGGTCAGATCCTGGTGGCTCTTGAGCAAAGACGGGCACGTTTCCTTGGCGACCATCAGCCCCTGTACAGATGGGGGAAAAACGGGAGCCATTTCCTTTCAGGTAAGACTTTGTCATGGGAAAGAAGGAGAAGAAGAACTCTAAGGCAAAACACAGCGGAAAACGATATAACTGACAGCAGGAAGTCCACCGAAAAGCATCCATGGAACACATTTTTCAAAAAAGATGAGTTTTCTCATGATTTTGCAGTACCCTAAGCATGAATCTTCCTTGCATTCCTTCAGTTTGAGCCTCCAGCTGTGAGCCTGTTTAGAGAAGGAAAGGTAATGGTACCCTGGAAACATTCTCCCTACTATCTCATGATGGCTCCAAACCATGAAGATGGATCTACAAGAGGACCGTGGTATCCATGGGGGATCAGTTCCAAGCCCCTCCCTCCGTAGATGTCATAAAATCGTGGAAAATACCGTATGTTATACATAGGGTAGCATGGTTTCTGGCTCCCACTAGTGGCCAGTTCTGGTAAATACACTATGGAAATACATATAAATTTATTTATTTTATTTAATTTATATGCCGCCCACACTACCCAAAGGTCTCTGGGTGGCTTACAACATTTAAATTAAAATAAAAATTCGGAACAATTAAAATGCAATTAAAAATATATATATAAAATTGCCATCGGACCCATAGCTAATATTATTTCAATTAAAAGCCTTCTGGAACAGAAATGTCATAAGCGCCAAAATGTCATAAGCGTCAGTGCCAGAGGAATCTCAGTCGGGAGGGCATTCCATAGTCTGGGGGCAGCTGCCAAAAGGCCCTTTGTCTACTAGCCATCCCTCTTAACTCCTTGAGGGATGGCTCTTTCAAAACGGCCCCCGGCTAGATCTTAACTGCCGGGTAAGTTCATATGGAAGGCGGTGGTCCTTCAGGTATCCAGGGCCCAAGCCGTTTAGGGCTTTATATGTCAAAATAAGCACTTTGAATTGGGCCCGGGCAGCAACTGGTAGCCAATGTAACTTAAAGAGAATCGGCTGGATATGTTCTCTAGCGGCCCCACCACTCACCAGCCGCGCAGCTTGATTCTGGATGAGTTGCAGTCGCCAGACCGTCTTCAAAGGCAGCCCCACATAGAGTGCATTGCAGTAATCTATGTGGGATGTTATCAGTGTGTGTGTAACTGTCATGAGACTCCGCTCGTCCACGTAGGGCCGTAGCTGGTATAATTTCCACAGCTGAAGGAAGGCGCCCCTGGCCACTGAGTCCACCTGGGCTTCCAGTGTTAGACTGGGGTCCAGGAGCATCCCCAAGCTGCGGACCCTGTCCCTTAGGGGGGAGTGTGACCCCATTCAGGGCAGGGAAATGGCCCTCCAGCCTGTTCGGTGAAGCACCCACTAACAGCACTTCAATTTATTAAACCTCATCCAGTCCATTATCAGGTCCAGACACGAGTTCAGCACAGAAACTGACTCACCTGGATTGGTGGTAAACAAGAGGTAGAGCTGAGTATCGTCAGCATATTGCTGACTCCTCAGCCCAAACCTCCTGATGACCTCTCCCAGCGGTTTCATGTAGATGTTAAACAGCATGGGGGACAGTATCGAGCCCTGAGGAACCCCATGGCATAAACACCATGGGGCAGAGCAACTGTCCCCCAGCACCACCCTCTAGACACGGTCAGCCTGGAAGGAGCAGAACCACCGTAATGCGGTGCCCCCCAACTCCCAACCCAGCCAGCCTATCCAGGACACCATGGTCAATGGTGTTGAAAGCCGCTGAGAGGTCCAGGAGTATCAACAGGGTCATACTCCCCCTGTCTCTCTCCCGGCAAAGGTCATCGTACAGGGCGACCAAGGCAGTCTTCGTACCAAAACCCGGCCTGAAACCCGATTGAAATGGATCCAGAAAATCCATTTCATCCAGCAGTGCCTGGAGTTGCCCGGCCACAACCTGCTCCAACGCATTGCCCAAATAAGGGAGGTTCGCTACTGGTCGGTAGTTAACCACCAGCCTTGGGTCCAGGTTAGGCTTTTTAAGGAGTGGACGAATTACCGCCTCTTTTGAGGTGGTAGGAACCACTCCCTCTCTCAAAGAGGTGTTCACGGCCTCCTGGATCCTCCTGATCATCCAATTAGCCAGGACAGGCAAGGCTCAAGCGGAGTGGTGGTAGAACATACAGATCCAAGCACCCTGTCCACATCCTCAGGTCTCAACAATTGAAACTCATCCATTAATACTTGACCTAAGTACGGCACACTGGACACATCCACTGATTCTGCAGTAACTGTGGAGTCCAACCCACTGCGAATCTGAACGATTTCCCTCTCAAAATGGTTGGAAAACTCATCACAGCGAGCTGATGAGCAGTCCGGGACCTCCACCGGATTTCCCGGTTGGAGAAAATCCCGGACCACCCAAAACAGCTCTGCTGGACGACTTTCTGAGGAAGCAATACGGCTGGAGAAATATTGCCGTTTTGCCAGCCACATGGCCATGAAATAGGCCCGATAATGGATTCTAAGTCGTGTTCGATCGGATTCCCAGCGGGATTTCCTCCATCTGCGCTCCAGCCTTATTCCCTCTTGCTTCATTGCCCGCAGTTTTGAAGTATACCAAGGAGCTGTTTGGGCTCTGCGTGCAGGAAGAGGGCGCTTAGTTGCAATCGTGTCAACCGCCCAGGTCATCTCCCTATTCATAGGGTGACCTGAGCTTCGATAAATACTTGTTTTTAAATGTATTTAATATTTTCGGTCAGCGGATAAGCGGATCAGCAGATACCGATACCCACAGAAAGTTGGTGTTACATACAGCACTGATGTTACCTGTCTGTCATGGTTTGGAGGGAAAGTTCCATCCTATGGGGAGTGGAAGGCGGGACATCAGGAGGAGGGGCTGTACTGTATATATATGTGGAGTTTGTGTGGAGAAGTTAGGAGAAGCTGGAGGAGAGCTGAGAGAAGAAGCTGGAGTGGGAGTCTGTGTGTCAGACAGGGTACTACTGTGTGTCAGTCAGTACCAACCTGATAGGTTCAGGTGTCTGTATGGTTAGCCAGAACTGATAGGTTCAGGGTCTGTGCTTTATTTAAGAGTGTTCTGAGTGAACCAAACTGGTGTATGCATGATTGAGACTAAGCCACGTTACTGTATCTTATTCACTTGATTATTTTATTTACCCTGTGTGTTATTTAAATAAACCTTATTCTTTTGTTTGTTTAAAAATCCATCCCTGGTCTGTGTGACTTCTTATAGGGAATGGTTGGTGGCAGCTTAGTGAAACTGTGGCATATCCCAGTAGGTCTGGGTTTGTCACATTGATTGGTGTCCAGCGTGTGGGATACGACTGGTCCAGTTGTCCAGTGGTACAGCAAAGCCTTGGCAAGAGTGCCCAGAGCAAGGGGGGTCTAGTCAGGGACAATCTGAGAGCACGTAGGTAATCTTCTAGGTGTACCTCACGGGGAGGTGCGCTAGTAGAAGAACGTGTAACCTCAGATTGGGGACTAGATTAGGGAGCTCTGAGGAAACCTGTTTTGGCGGGAAAAAAGCTGAGGCAAAACTGTGTAGTAGCAGTGATCTAGCCTGCCTGCTGAGAGGCCTAGCAGAGGGGGGTAGACTCTGGCTCGCAACTGTTGCAAGTTAGTGCTGAAGAACAGCAGTAATCTATAGAAAGCTGGTTCTGAGGCAAAAGAAAAAAAAGTGGTCACTTTATTTTGAGGCTTGACTTTTGAACGCAGCCTGTTCTGGGGGGGGGGGATTATGCCCTTGACTCGAAGCCAAGTGGCAGAAATGGGTGAAGTGAAAGACCCCCAGGTTGACCAAGGTTCTGAGGATGAATTTGGCTCAGTGCAAGGTGACAGCACGGGAGAACAGAACCCAGAACTCAGAAAATTGCTCATAGCCCAACAGCATGAACTGAGGGTGAGGGAAATGGAGGAAAGATTAGAGAGAGAGAGAATGGAAAAAGAAGAAAGATTAGAGAGACAGAGAATGGAAATGGAGAGGGAGAGAGAGAAAATTGCTCTGGAAAAAGAAAGAATGGCGTTTGAGTTAAGAAAACTGGAACTGATGAATCAGAACAATAATAACAATAGGGATTCTGAGGGAGGCCAATTGTCTAAAGCTGACCTGAAGAAATTCCCTGTGTACCACAAGGGAGATTGTCCTGAAGTGTTCTTTTCCCTAGTGGAAAGAGCGTTTGTGGACTTCTCAGTAAGGGAAACTGAGAAGATGACCATCATGCGATCTTTAATCAGTGGCAGCCTTGCAGAAGTCTATGCAGAGATGCCAGAGGAACTGATGAAAGATTTTGCAGAATTTAAAAAACTGGTGTTTGCCAGACATGGGATAAATGCGGAACAGCTGAGGCAAAGATTCAGGTCAATCACCAAGAAACCAGAGCAGACTTTTACCCAAGTGGGGGCCCAACTGGTGAGGCTGCTAGAGAAATGGCTATCTCAGGAGGGGACAGAGACCTTTCAGCAGCTCAAAGACTTGATAGCGCTGGAACAGTTCTATTCAGTCCTGCATGGGGAAATGAAATTCCAGGTGAGGGAAAGGAAACCGAAATCTGTGGCCGAAGCAGCAGAGATCGCAGATTTTATTTATCAAATAAGAAAACCCTTAGGTGCTGAGTGGAAATCTGTAGATAAACCCAAAGAAACCTACAGCAAGTACTCTCAGGGACCAGGGAAAAGCCAGCAAGGGGGAGGGGCCCATGGTGAAGGGAAGCCCTCAGACATGAAACCAAGACCTCAGATTTTGGAGGGAAAACCAAAACAAGATGAGAAAGACTCAAAATATAGCAGAAAATGTTATTTCTGTCAGGGAAAGGGCCATCTAATCTCAGAGTGTGAGAAATTAAAGCAGCTAAAAGGAATTGTGCCTCAGGAATCGAGTGGAACCAAGCCAAAAGCTGTGTTCTGTGTCCAGAAAGAGCAAAGCCCCTTGTCACTGAGGGAGCCTGTTGCCATGGCTACTCAATCTGGAACAGTTACATCTGCTGATCAGGCTGAGGAAAATGGTCCTCTTGTGGAGGTCAAGCGCTGCTTGCTCGTGAGAACAGATTCACAGTTGTTTGAGACAGCAGGGGTGGACGTAGGAATACTTGACCATCAGTATCGGGGGCTGAGGGACACTTGTTCCCAGGTGACCCTGTGCCATCCAGATATTATTCCTAGGGAATATATAATCCCAAATGAGAGCATGAAGGTGGCAGGGATTGAGGGGCAGGTGATCTCACTGCCAGTAGCGGAGGTACCTGTGAACTTTCAAGGCTGGAGGGGAGTTTGGCGGCTAGCGATTTCATCGACTCTGCCAGCAGCCGTGCTCGTGGGAAATGACCTGGCTGAACATGTGAAACGGGTGCTAGTGATTACACGTTCACAAGCCACCACGGGGACAGTTCAGGGGGGTACTGATGAGCCAGAGACGGAAGCAGAGGGGAGTTCAGAAGCTGTGGTGGAAACCTTAACCACAGACAGCCGATTTGGCCAAGAGCAAAAGGCAGACGCCACTCTCCAAAAGTGTTTTGAAGCCCAGCTAACACCTGAAACCCCAGTGAGATTTCTAGAGAAAAAGGGGATTTTGTATAGAGAGACCCTGAGGAATATCTCAAAAGGGGGAGATGGGATCCGAAGTCAGCTAGTGGTACCTGAAAAGTATCGCCCCATGATCTTACAAAGGGGGCACTCTGACATGTTTGCTGCGCACTTAGGGGTGAACAAAACACAGCAGAGAATCACACAGAATTTTTACTGGCCTGAAATAGGGAAGCAGATCAAAGAATTCTGTAAACAATGTAATGTGTGTCAAAGGCAGGGGAATAGCCGCGACAGGACCAAAGCAAAGTTGTGCCCTTTGCCTGTGATTGACACTCCGTTCAAATGCATAGGGGTGGATATTGTGGGACCTTTGCCCAAGGCCACAAAGAGGGGGAACAGGTTCATTCTCACCATTGTGGACCATGCCACGAGGTACCCTGAAGCCATTCCCTTGACTAACATTGAAACTAACACAGTGGCAGATGCCTTGGTGGGGTATATGTCCAGGATGGGATTTGCCTCAGAAATAATCACAGATTTGGGCGCATCGTTCACATCGAAGCTCATGAAACGGTTATGGCAAATCTGTGGAATTAAGCACAAGGAAACCACTGCCTATCACCCTGAAAGTAATGGGTTAACTGAGAAGTTCAATGGGACTCTAATGCGCATGATTAGGGCTTACTTGGCAGAGAATCCAAACAATTGGGACCAGAAGCTGCAATCCCTTTTGTTTGCTTATCGATCAGTGCCACAAGCCAGTACCGGGTTCAGTCCGTTTCAACTTTTATTTGGGAGAAGGGTGAAAGGGCCCCTTGATTTGATCAAACAAAATTGGGAGCAGATCACCCAGGATGACCCACAAGACGTTGTGACATATATAGGCACTTTAAGGAATGACTTAAAGAGAAACCTAGAGCTAGCAGCAGAGACCCTGCAAGCTCAAAAGGTCAGAAAGAAAACATGGTATGACCACAAAGCTAGAGAGCAGCACTTTGACCCAGGGGAGGAAGTGCTTTGGCCTAGGCTCTGCAAAGAGAACAAAATGCAGCTGGGTAGCCCAGAAATAAAATACTTGGGTCACATAGTAGGGGGAGGAGTGATAAAACCCCTCGAGGCCAAGATAGAAGCAGTTCGTGATTGGCCCAGACCCAACACCAAGAAAAAAGGCAAATCATTTCTTGGGTTGGTGGGCTACTACAGAAAGTTCATCCCGAGGTTTAGCGAGATTGCGGCTCCGCTGACCGATCTGACGCGGAAGAAGACTGATGACCGCATCCCGTGGACCAGCGACTGTGGGGAGGCGTTCCAGAGGTTGAGGGAGGCCCTCGTCGACTGTCCAGTGCTGCGTGCTCCAGACTTCGACCGGGAGTTCATCATCTACACCGATGCGTCTAACAGCGGGGTAGGAGCAGTTCTTTGCCAGGAGGATGAGAATGGTGACCAGCATCCAGTGTCCTACCTGAGTAGGAAACTCCAGAAAGGTGAGAGACATTTGGCAACCGTGGAAAAGGACTGCCTGGCCATAGTCTACGCGATCCAGAAGGTAAAACCTTACATCTGGGGAAGACATTTTATTCTGTGCACTGACCATTCACCACTGCAATGGTTAAAGACAATGAAAACCCACAATAGTAAACTTATGAGGTGGGCTTTAAATCTGCAAGACTATGACTTTGAAGTGAAGGTGGTCAGAGGGTCAGTGAACTGTGTTGCTGACGCCTTGTCAAGAAGACCTGAAGAATGAAGACGGCGAAAGAAACATGGACTATGTATATATTTTGATGACAAAAAGTCAAATGTGTCTGTTTATTAAACATGTTGGTTTGTATGAATAAAGGTAACTTGATGTATTGTTAATGGTAAATGTTTAAATGCCTAATAGAGTGTAAGTATAAGTAAGTATGGTATTGTATGTTATTATATGACTGTTTTTGTTTGTTTTGGGTCCAGGTTGTTTTTTGGTGAAAAGCACCTTAGCTTTCCCCCTACAAAACAACTTATAAAGAGGGGAGGTGTTACATACAGCACTGATGTTACCTGTCTGTCATGGTTTGGAGGGAAAGTTCCATCCTATGGGGAGTGGAAGGCGGGACATCAGGAGGAGGGGCTGTACTGTATATATATGTGGAGTTTGTGTGGAGAAGTTAGGAGAAGCTGGAGGAGAGCTGAGAGAAGAAGCTGGAGTGAGAGTCTGTGTGTCAGACAGGGTACTACTGTGTGTCAGTCAGTACCAACCTGATAGGTTCAGGTGTCTGTATGGTTAGCCAGAACTGATAGGTTCAGGGTCTGTGCTTTATTTAAGAGTGTTCTGAGTGAACCAAACTGGTGTATGCATGATTGAGACTAAGCCACGTTACTGTATCTTATTCACTTGATTATTTTATTTACCCTGTGTATTATTTAAATAAACCTTATTCTTTTGTTTGTTTAAAAATCCATCCCTGGTCTGTGTGACTTCTTATAGGGAATGGTTGGTGGCAGCTTAGTGAAACTGTGGCATATCCCAGTAGGTCTGGGTTTGTCACAGTTGGGTCCTCCTGTACATTGAAAACTCAGATGGGCAACTGGTGGCCCATAAGCCACATGTGCTCTCTAATGGATCTAATCTAAGGTGTCTGATCTCGAGACGTCTAATCTGGCCAGGGCGAAATACACCTTAAATTCCATCCGATTTGGATTACTGCAATGAGCTCTATGTGGAACTGTTTTTAGAAGTTGTCTGGAACCTTCAGAAGCTGGAAAATTCTGCAGCCATAACTGGAGCTGGTGGCTAAAGGTACCACATAACTCCTCTGTTACAGTAACTCCACTGGGTACCAGGCTGTTTCCCGAAGCGACTCGAGTCCAAGCGATCTCAGACTGAATCTCCTTATATGAACCTGTGTGGACTGTAGGATCACCAGGGGAGGCCTTTGGCTTGGCCCCACCACCTTCATGGGCGCATCTGATGAGCACACGAGACAGGGCCTTCTCGGTGGCTGTTCCCAGACTTTGGAACTCCCTCCCACTGGAGGCCAGACTCGCCCCCTCTTTGCTATCCTTCCACAAGCCGGACAAGACCTTTTGATTCAGTGTCTTTCTCTCAATAACTGGCTGCCTACAAGGTTGTTTTTTTTGCAGGGGGAAGAAACTGGTCTGTAATGTTTTTCTGGGAGGGAGTTTCATGTGTTTTTCGAACTGTTTTTAAACTTCCATGTCTCTAACATTATTAATATTATGCTTGTTTAACTATTTTTAAGACCATAACCATTTGTTGTTTTGTAGCTTTTCACAAAATCTGTGAATAATGGAGTGGGAAGGGGCCTCTAAGGGCATCCTGCTCAATGCAGGAATCCAAATCAAAGCAGATCTGACAGAGCGTTGCCCAATTATATCTTGAAAATTGCCTCCAGCCTTTGTTTTAATAAGGCTTGGGTCTTTTGAAGAGAAAGGTGAGGCATCCCTATTTTAAATAAAAATATAAACCCCATATTTACTAAAATGGCAATCCATGCAACAAGAAAAACAAAGGAAGTCGAGCATGTAGCAATTAGACCAAGCATACCTTTTGAAAGTAACAAACTTCATCTTATTTGGAATGGCGCTCAACAGACGACATTAAACTGGCTTAGAAGATGTGTTATAAATTGTGTTACCCTAATCCACGATCTATGCTCTCTTAAGCAATACACAGGATCTCACCTGCCACTTTGCTCTCTCAGTCCCTTCCTGGATCATGAGGAAGTCCTCCGCTAGGGCCACGGCCTGGGAACACGTGTCGGGCCCTCCTGCCCGGATCCAGCCCTGGAGGTCCGGGGGAAGGCTGGCCAGGAACTGCTCCAGGATCAGCAGCTCCAGGATCTGCTCCTTGCTGCGTCTCTCCGGCCTCAGCCACCGGTGGCAAAGCTCTTGGATTTGGCTGTGAAGCCTCCGGGGGTCTTCCACCTCCTGGCAGGAGAAGTCCCTGAAGTGCTGGCGCTGCTTCTCCATCCTTAGGGCCTCCTTTCGCACAATGGCAGCCTTCACTTTCCCATAATCCTCCCTGTCTACTGCTTCCAGGCTCTGAAAGGCTTCTTCTGCTTCCCCATTCAATGCTGGAAGGAGCCGGGTCACCCACTCACCTTTGGGCCAATGGCAGGCTTTGGCCACTTCCTCGAAGGAGGCCAGGAAGGCTTTGGCATCATCCCACGGGGCAGCCTCGGAGATCACGGGCTTTTCCCCTCTTCTAGAACTGGGCTCCAGCATCTCCAGAAACTCCTGCCACTGGGCTTCCCAGCGCTGCTGGAGCCCCTTCTCGGCTTCCTTCTTCACCTCTTGCCATCTTCCCCCACGACCTGCCTCTGCCATAAGCTCAGCCCGGTCTCTGCTCGTAGCTTTTCCTCCTATCTTCCTTTGACTTCTTCACTGCTTTTCTCTACCACCTAGAATAAAAATATTTGCAAGTGAGATCTCCTGTTGCAGAATATCTTATAGAACCTAGGTTCTTAACGTGGGCGATAATGCCCCCCAGGGGGCGATTTCATTTTTCAGGGGGGCGGTAGAACGAAAAGGGGCGGTGTGGGGGCGCTGGAGCAGAAGGGGGGCGGTAGGGGGTGCTGGAGCAAGCCAAACCTGTGAAGATGGCTGCAGCCTTTTTACAGTGAGCATGAATATATGTTTTCCTCCAATTTTAATTTAGTTTCAGACTTTTTGTCTTGAAATTTTTAGTTCCTGCATTTGTTTTTATGCCCTTTTTATATTTCTTTTTGCATCTTAAAATTCACTTGCAACTAAATCATTAAATGTTACTTTTTGGGGGGCATTTCATTTTCTTGGAATTTAATTTTGTTTTCAGGGGTCACTGGATTTAAGTGTCTTAAATAAATAAATAAATAAATAAATAAATAAATAAATAAATAAATAATAAAAGATATCACCACGGGGGAGGGGAGCGATGATAACTTCCTCAATGGCTCAAGGGGGCGTTTCTTTCAAAAAAGTTAAGAACCACTGTTATAGAATAACTGAAGCCTCATAGCCTTTGAAATAGAATATTTTTGAAAAACTAGAAAAACATTCCACCCATTTTCTACTTTAAAGGTATGACACAGAGCAGCAACCAGTGAAAATTTCAGTGGTGCCCCGCAAGACGGGCGCTCCGTTTGACGATGAAATCGCTTGATGTCAATGTTTTTGCGATCGCAAAATGATGTTTCCTATGGGGGAATTTTAACCAAGTTAATGTTGAGGAATGGTACAAAGAAATGTGGAATACGGCCATTGATGATAAATTGATTTGTGAAACGAAAATCAAAAAGGAATATCAAAAAGTAATGATATTAAAGAAAAATGGAATTTATTTTAATATATGTATTTCAGAAAGGAAAGGCGTATAGACCGGGAGAAGAATATGTGTGTTTCTGGAGAGAAAGGGGCAATGTGGAATGAAAAAAATAAAGAATATGAATCTGATCCCAAGGGGGAGGGTGGCACAGGGTTGAGAAATTAGAGTATGGTTAATTTTGTTTAACTTTAAGTAGATTTAATGTAGTGCACTGTAAATTTGTGGTTTTATTACTTTCCTATTTTATTTATTTACTATACTTATTTGAAAAAGAACTGCAGAGCTGGTAGGGTACCTGTAGATCATCAAGTCCAGCCCCTCTCAAGGAAGCCCAGTGGGGGAAATAACCTCTGGCTCCACTCCCTGAGGCCTAAACCACTGAGCAATCAAGATTGATCCCGGGTCCCATGGCAGAGCTCTCTGGTTGAGAGAAGCCAGAGGTTGGGAGTTCGATTCCTCCCTGTGCCTCCTCGGAAACCGCCAGCCTGGTGGGTCTCGGGCAAGCTGCGCCTTCCCAAGAGGGCCCCCCCCCCCAAAAAAGAAGGGAAGGATCCACCACTTCTAAGTCTTCTCTCTCTCTCTGGAAACTCCTCAAAATGGCTGCCATAAATCAGAATGAATAGGGACCGTGTGGAAGAGGGCGAGTCCCCGTGGCCTGCCTGGCCAGCTTGTTGTCCGCCCTGACTCTCTCAAGGAGGCTGCTTGGGGCGCCCCCTCAGCCAGTGGGGTCGCCTCCGCAGTCCTGGTAAAGCCCCACATATCTCTGCGAAACCCTGGCGTTTTTACTCGCAAGGAAGCCTCCCTCCCAACTCCGGGCAAAGAAAGGCCTGCCCGCGTTTCCCGGTTGGAGGGGGGGGACCAAAATAAAAGGGGGGAAACGCCTCTCCAGCCCCCACTGGCGCCTCTCTGGGCCCTTCGGAGCCTCCCTGTGGAGTCGGAAAGAGGGCAAAAAAGGCAGGACTGGCGGGAGGGCTTCCAGACACTCACTCCTCCTTCAGCCAGCAAGAGAGCTCGAGGGAAGGACGGTCCCAGAAACGACGAGGAGGCTTGTGTGACTCGGCCGGCTTGCTTGCTTGCTGGCGTGTTGTCTCTTCCTCTTTATCTCTGGGCTCCTTCGCTTCGTCAGGGTGGCCACCCGAGGCTCCAAGCCTAACCGGGAACGTGGCCCCTTCCTGGGCTTTGGAGATGGGGAGGCGGTGGCTCTTCCTTGCGTCGAAATCCCCGCCTTTCCTCTTGCCTTCCTCCTCCTCCTCTTCCTCTTCCTCTTCCTCGGGGCAGAAAGGCCAGCTAGGCTTCACACGGGCGCCCCCTCTTGGGCGACGCCATCATTACACCTTCCCCGTGTTTAACAAACCGGTGCAAGACTCACAAACAACATAGATCTGCTTCACAAACTAAAGCCTTTGTGACTTAATGAAAGGATATAATTTTCTGAACTTGGTGCTTAGGCTGAAGAAGATAAATGATCACCGAAAGCTAACTGCATGTTTGCTTGATATTTTTGCTTGCTCTGTTTTTTTTACAGAGGTCTATTAAAGGTATCCCTTGCTCCTGCATTGAGAGAAAATCATGTTTACCCCCCTTCTCAGTTCTCAGTTGGTGTTCAGTCAGTAGGTTTAGTTTGCTGTTCATCTGTTTGCAACTGTAAGTGATGAAAGGTTTCTTTCTCCTACAAATGGGTCAGAGTGAGACCTTAAGGGCCAGTTCATAAGAAAGAGTCCGACCCTCTGGAGAACTAGAAGCCCTTCTGCGAATCTCTGTACTTCTGCTGTGCAGAACAAGGGATTTTACCACAAATTCAAAATTCTGCACCAAGTAAGAACCGCAGAACTAAGCAGGGAAAGAAACCATCTCCTTCGGCCAATCTTTTGATTGAAACTTTGTGCCCTGAAGAATTTTTTTGACTTGCGGCAATTAGCAAGGATACTGTTTTTGTCTTCACACTTTGCCTGCCTATTCTTGCATGTTCCGCTCCTTTGGAAAATACAGATACGCTGGGAAAGCTGGCATCTTTATATGGCAGGTGAGCTAGGGCCCCATCTTCCTAGACTTTCGTCATTGGGTAGTTTCACAGGACCAGATGTGCCACCCCGAATAATTTGGAGGTAGGATTATTGGAAGACAAAAGAAAGGGTTCAACATAGAGATGAGTTGGGGATGTTTCAATAGCAGAAAGGAAGGCAGGATGGTAATGGGATTGATTTATATCCTCCAGTATCTGAAGGGCTCCTTTATCAAAGACGGTCCCAGTATATCCAGAATTGCTGGATAGCTCAAGAGTTTAGGTCTCTGGCTATGGAATCTGAGGTTGGGAGTTTGATTCCCCACGAGGCCTCCTTGTCAGGGGCTGGACTTGATGACCTTGAGGGTTCCTTCCAACTATCCAGTTCAAATAGAATTATCTTCTGCTGCTCTCGATGGTAGGCCTGAAAGCAACAAATTCAAATTATAAGGAGATATCAGCAGTACATTGGGGAGATCTTCCTGGTGGTAACAGCTCTTTGATAGTGTAATGGTCTGCTATTGGAATTGATAAATTCTCCTTCGCTCTATTTTTTAAAAAAACAGAGGTTGCTTAGCCATCTTTCAGGGTTTCTGTTGCTGTTGACCCCGGAGTATATTTTCAACTCTATAGTTCTATATTCTGCTCCTTGCTGCGTCTCTCCAGCCTCAGCCACCGGTGGCAAAGCTCCTGGAGTTGCTTGTAAATCCTCCGGGGGGTCTTCCAACTCCTGGCAGGAGAAGTCCCTGAAATCCTAGTGCTGCAGCTCCATCCTCAGGACATCTCCTCGCAAGATGGCAGCCTTCACTTTCCCATAATCCTCTTTGTCTTGGGCATCCAGGCTTTGAAAGACCTCTTCTGCTTCTCCACTCAGTGCTGGCAAGAGCCGGGCCACCCACTCTCCCGGAGGCCACCGACAAGCCCTGGCCACTTGTTCAAAGGAGGCCAGAAGATCCTTGGTATCATCCCATGGGGCCATCTTTGACCCCAGTGGGTCCTTCCCTCCGGTGTGAATGGGCTGAAAGGTCTTCAGGAACCCCTGCCACTGGGTATCCCCAAAAGTCTTACACCCCTTTGCTTTGTCCCCCTTTACCTCCAGGCAAGGCCACCCACCTCCTTCATGGATTGCTGCCTTGTCGTGGCGAAGGGGCTTGAGTAACTCAGAGAAGCTATGGGCTATGCCGTGCAGGGACACCCAAGACGGACAGGACATAGTGGAGAGTTCCGACTAAACGCAATCCACCTGGAGTAGGAAATGGCAAGCCACTCCAGTATCTTTGCCAAGAACGCCCCATGATCAGAAACAAAAGGCTAAAAGATATGACGCTGGAAGATGGGCCCCTCAGGTCGGAAGGCGTCCAACATGCTACTGAGGAAGAGTGGAGGACAAGTACAAGTAGCTCCAGAGCTAATGAAGTGGTTGGGCCAAAGCCGAAAGGACGCTCAGCTGTGGACGTGCCTGGAAGTGAAAGGAAAATCCAATGCTGCAAAGAAGAATACTGCATAGGAACCTGGAATGCAAGATCTATGAGCGTTGGGAAGCTGGAGGTGGTCAAACAGGAGATGGCAAGAATAAACATCGACATCCTGGGCATCAGTGAACTAAAATGGACAGGAATGGGCGAATTCTGCTCAGATGATTATCATATCTACTATTGTGGGCAAGAATCCCGTAGAAGGAATGGAGTAGCCCTCATAGTCAACAAAAGAGTGGGAAAAGCTGTAATGGGATACAATCTCAAAAATGATAGAATGATGACAATACGAATCCAAGGCAGACCATTCAACATCACAATAATCCAAGTTTATGCACCAACCAGCATTGCTGAGGAGACTGAAATTGAACAATTCTATGAAGATTTACAACACCTTCTAGAACTGACACCAAAGAAAGATGTTCTTCTCATTCTAGGGGACTGGAATGCTAAAGTAGGGAGCCAAGAGATAAAAGGAACAACAGGGAAGTTTGGCCTTGGAGTTCAGAACGAAGCAGGACAAAGGCTAATAGAGTTTTGTCAAGAGAATAAGCTGGTCATCACAAACACTCTTTTCCAACAACACAAGAGGCGACTCTATACATGGAAATCACCAGATGGGCAATATCGAAATCAGATTGATTATATTCTCTGCAGCCAAAGATGGAGAAGCTCTATACAGTCAGCAAAAACAAGACCTGGAGCTGACTGCGGTTCTGATCATCAGCTTCTCATAGCAAAATTCAAGCTTAGACTGAAGAGATTAGGAAAAACCACTGGGCCACTCAGGTATAATCTAAACCAAATCCCTTACGAATATACAGTGGAAGTAAAGAACAGATTTAAGGAACTAGATTTGGTGGACAGAGTACCTGAAGAACTTTGGATAGAGGCTCGTAACATTGTCCAGGAGGCAGCAACGAAAACCATCCCAAAGAAAAGGAAATGCAAGAAAGCAAATTGGCTGTCCAACGAGGCCTTAGAAATAGCAGAGAGGAGAAGGGAAGCAAAATGCAAGGGAGATAGGGAAAGTTACAGAAACTTGAATGCAGACTTCCAAAGAATAGCAAGGAGAGACAAGAGGGCCTTCTTAAATGAACAATGCAAAGAAATAGAGGAAGATAACAGAAAAGGAAAGACCAGAGATCTGTTCAGGAAAATTGGACATATTAGAGGAACATTTTGCGCAAAGATGAACATGATAAAAGACAAAAATGGGAAGGACCTAACAGAAGCAGAAGACGTCAACACGAGGTGGCAAGAATACACAGAGGAATTATATCAGAAAGATTTGGATATCCCGGACAACCCAGACAATGTAGTTGCTGACCTTGAGCCAGACATCCTGGAGAGCGAAGTCAAGTGGGCCTTAGAAAGCCTGGCTAACAACAAGGCCAGTGGAGGTGATGGCATTCCAGTTGAACTATTTAAAATCTTGAAAGATGATGCTGTTAAGGTGCTACATTCAATATGCCAGCAAGTTTGGAAAACTCAACAGTGGCCAGAGGATTGGAAAAGACCAGTCTACATCCCAATCCCAAAGAAAGGCAGTGCCAAAGAATGCTCCAACTACCGTACAATTGCACTCATTTCGCACGCTAGCAAGGTTATGCTCAAAATCCTACAAGGTAGGCTTCAGCAGTATGTGGACCGAGAACTCCCAGAAGTACAAGCTGGATTCCGAAGAGGCAGAGGAACTCGAGGCCAAATTGCTAACTTGCGCTGGATTATGGAGAAAGCCAGAGAGTCAAGAAAAATATCTACTTCTGCTTCATTGACTATGCGAAAGCCTTTGACTGTGTGGACCACAGCAAACTATGGCAAGTTCTTGAAGAAATGGGAGTGCCTGACCACTTTATCTGTCTCCTGAGAAACCTATATGTGGGACAGGAAGCAACAGTTAGAACTGGTCATGGAACAACTGAGTGGTTCAAAATTGGGAAAGGAGTACGGCAAGGCTGTATATTGTCCCCCAGCTTATTTAACTTATATGCAGAATACATCATGCGGAAGGCTGGACTGGAAGAAACCCAAGCCGGAATTAAGATTGCCGGAAGAAATATCAACAACCTCCGATATGCAGATGATACCACTCTGATGGCAGAAAGTGAGGAGGAATTAAAGAACCTTGTAATGAGAGTGAAAGAGGAGAGTGCAAAAAACGGTCTGAAACTCAACATCAAAAAAACTAAGATCATGGCCACTGGTCCCATCACCTCCTGGGAAATAGAAGGGGAAGATATGGAGGCAGTGTCAAATTTTATCTTCCTGGGCTCCATGATCACTGCAGATGGAGACAGCAGCCCTGATCCATGGGGTCACGAAGAGTCGGACACGACTAAACGACTAAACACACACAAGGCCACCCA
The DNA here is from genome assembly GCF_051106095.1 of Pogona vitticeps. NCBI lineage: Eukaryota > Metazoa > Chordata > Lepidosauria > Squamata > Agamidae > Pogona > Pogona vitticeps. Next base: position 21,353,805 of record NC_135784.1, read on the forward strand.
CGCTGGTATCTCTGTCATGTATTCAGGTTCAGCTCTTCTGGCACGGCTTCTGACCAAGGAAGAATTTTCTTCCTTCATGGTTTTCTCTAAGGATTCCAAGCGCGATGGAGAGAACCGAAGACTCGTGACAAGAGCTTTTGCTTTCACTACTTTCTTCCCCGCTGGAAACAGAGAGGAAGAAAATCAAAGCCCTTCTGTCTCCTCGGCTGGTCTCCTGATAACCTCAGTGGGATCAGGTAGAATTGCTAAGATTTGTAAACCCTTGCCATTCTCAGAATCGCCCAGCGGTTCCTGGCCATCCATTTTGAGGTGAAAGTAAGAGTTTTTTCCCTCTTAAAAAAAGAATGAGATCAGTCAACGTTTTAAGACAGGACAGGGAGCGTAAATATGGCAAAAGAATGTGTGTTTAATTCAGATGAGTGACGTCAAAAATACTTTCTCATATATCTCCACATGAAAAGTGTATTTGTATACCTCGTTCTGTGCTTTCAATGAGAACAAGGAAAAGTCAGAGATAAATGCCATAAAATGCTTCTATTTTCAGCACATTTCATCAGTTTAGATTTTACTGTTGGTTTTGACTTTAATATTGGCCGCAGTCGTACCTTAAAGACTAACTTGACAGAACAACACCAGCAGAAAAGTGGTGATGTCTTTAGCTGGGAACAATTAAATATGTGCTTCTTTTGTTCCACAGCTTTTTCAACTCTTGTGTCACTCCTTTCATCAAGTAGAAACTGTGGGACCCACAGAATGGAAAGAGGATGTCATTTATCACCAAACGTTGTTGCCATCAGAAACCTTTACCAGCCAGGAGAAGTGTTTTGGAAATTAAAACTTACTCCTTCTGTCCTGCAGCTTCCACTGCTTTCATGTGATGAAAGGTGTTAACACTGTGGGTGTGTGTGTGGGTGTGTGTGTGTTGGAAATGCCACAAGACATAGGTAGGAAGTCTTTAATTACCAAAACTACAATCTGTTGGTTAAATTATCACCCTTTCAAAGGTGTAACTTACACAATAGGATCTCAGTGTGTATTTGACAAACACATCATATGGATGGCAGTCCAAGGTTTACGCCAAATAAAACGTTTAAGGTGTCACAAAACTTCTATCCTGATGCAAGAACCATAGTTATTCATCATAAATAAGATCAGTAAACTAGAGGATTTAAGCAAAGCCACTCTGTCCTTTCTAAAGAAGAAAAACAGAAACTTCTCATGTGTAAGTACACAATTGTGACGCCTTCAAAACTGGTATTGTCATTTCTGCCACACTCTAGCACAGCTTACGCCCAAGATATAGCAAATGGAGCAAATGAGATGGCCTTTGTTCACCTTCCTTTCTAACAAAAGCCTTTGAAAACCCTGCCAGGTTATGGGATGGTACTGATGTACCCATTTTGCAGATGGTGGAATCGTCATCATCCATCAGAGCTGGAAGGGACCCTCAGGATCATCAAGTCCAGCCCCTTTCAAGGAGACAAAGTGAGGAATCGAACTCCCAACCAGTTGCCTAAACCGCTGAGCTATCCAGATTGAGGAAGAGTCCTTCCTTCCTTCTTACCTTCCTCTTTCAGGAAGAGCCGTTAATTACAAGTTTTGACTGCCTAGGACAAGGAAACTGTCTCCCACCTGCTCCACTTTGATGCTCGGGTGTCAACCCCTGAAGAGGGGGAAGGCTGGCCAGGAAAGGCTCCAGGACCTGCTCCTTCTCTCCGGCCTCATCCATTGGGGGCAAAACTCCTGGACTTGGCTGTGAATTTTTGGGGGATCTTCAGCTTCCTGGCAGCAGAAGTGCCGGAAGTGCAGATGCTGTATTTCTGTCTTCAGGGCATCCCTTTCCAAGATGGTGGCCTTCACTTCCCTGTAATCCTCCCTGCCTGTCTCTGGTTTCCAAACTTTGAAAGGCCTCTTCCTCTATGCCATTGAGTGCCGCCGGGCTGCCCACTCTTCCCTTGGCCACTGGCAGGCTTTGGCTGCTTGCTCAAAGGAAGTCAGAAGAGCCTGGGCATCATCCCAACATTATTCAGTTCTGCCATTCTTGTACAAATAGCCGTCTTCAAGAACTCCTGACACCGGGTTTCCCAACGATGCTGGATCTCCTTCTGCAATGCCCTTTTTCTCTTTGCAAGAGCACCCGACCTAGGAACTGGGCTATCCTGGGGACTTTTCTTGCTCTGACTGGTCTATAATGACCTTCTGGGAATGCTGACTGTTGCTTCTTTCTTGCTTCAGAGTTTCTTCCTCAAACCTTGGGTCAGAGTCCTCTCCGGTGCACAAAAGCAGGCAAAGTGGATCCTGAAGCTTCCCACCATGCAGTCACAATTATGCTGAAAACAGAGGTGGTTGTAAAGAGACCCAGTGAAAACTCTTCAGGGAAGTTGATTTGAGGCCAAATCCTTTCCATCCGAATCCTGCTGCAACAATGGGGAAGAAAAAGCCCTAAGATCTCCCTTCCGCTTGGGGACTTCTAGCCTTCCAGAGTCAGTCAGATGTCTTTGGTGATTTGAGTTTTGAAATGCCCTCCCCACTCAGAGCTTGGCTCCTTCTCTTTAGCTCTCTCTGCTTGGGTGCCCCCCAGATCTGTGGGAGTACAATTCCCATCTCTGAACCACTATCCTCCTTGCTTATACCTTCACTGCCTTTCCTTTCTTGCTCAAATTTCTCAAGGGGACTGGAAGCCAAAATTAACCCTTTGGGGTACAGGAAACCAGGATAGAGAAGCCAACGTCTCTCTCTCTCTCTCTGTCTCTGTGTGTGTGTTCCTGGATGCCTAAGTTGTGAGATTGGCCAGGGGTGCATTTGCACATTTAAAACTAGTGTGCCATCTTCGACCATTCCTTGAGAGGTCTGATACAGCCATGGTGACACATGCCTTAATAAGACACACTCTATGTGGGGCTGCCGAGGGAAACAGTCTGGAAAGGTCAGCGGGTCCAAAAAGCAGCAGCCAGATTGCAGACTGGAGGAGGGCACAGGAATCAAACAACTCCCCCCATTACGGCAGCTCCTCTGGCTGCCCATCAGTTTCCAGACACAAATCAAAGTGTTGGATTTAACCTATAAAGATCTAAGTTGCCTTTCTATACTCATTAGTTTTTTAGCTTTAAATATTGCCTTTCAAGGATGTAAGCCTCCTTGGGCTTTTTTAAGTAAAATGTCAGGGTTAAAAAATAAACTTGCTAACTTCTTCCTCTTACTAGAAATACACTTCACCCGTGCCTTGGGACCAGTGACCGCTCCCTCCCTCCCTCCCTCCCGCTGTTGTGAATCCGTGATATTCTATGTGCCCTGAAAACATTAACAAACAAACCACTCAGATACTGAGATTTTCTTTCTTTCTTTTGAGAAGTAATGGCAGCACGGCTCATAAGGAATTGTTTAAGTCAAGAAAAAACATGTCTGTAGAGATTTAGCAACACTGTAAAGTATAACTAAAGGAAAACTCAAGACATTTTTATAATGGAAACATTTTATTTTTTTTAAAAATGCAAAAGTGGAACGTTCCCATGCTCCCTATGCCCAGGGACGCAAAATAAATTACCCAGTACAAGATTCATGGCGATTTCTTTTTTTAAACCGAGACGGACAAGGCTCGGAACCCACACTCCAGGTTGAGAGAGTTACTGACAGTCAAGAGTTTGGAAGTTATTTTCCATAAGTAATTCATTCCTATTACTCATTAACAGCGTTCGAAAAATTGTTCTACATTACAACAGTGGAAAGGTGTTTTTTTTACATTATCTGGTGCAATGCTCATTGTTTTTTCTCATTTTCTGTATGTTTGGGGAGGAAAAGACTCCTTCTTGATGAGGTAAGAAATAATTTTTTTTACAAAACAACTATTTCAAAGTATTTCAAAATGCCTGTCAGATATAACTTTTGATATCCACCTGAAGGGGCACTCATTACAACAAAGTACAACTTCCATTCAACAAGACTTTTCTGTAAGTTTGGGGAGGAAAAGTCTCATTGATAAGGTAAGAAACAGGTTTTTTTTTTTTAACAAAATAACTCTTTCAAGTAGTGTCACTTCTTCCACCACTGTTCAATCCAATTATTCCTTTTTTTAAAAAAGTCTCAAATTCATTTTCCTATCTGCAACAACCTTGCAGTTTTCACTGGCAGGTAAGGAATATCCATTGGGATTTCCTCTGAAATTTAGAGCTAAATTTAACTGGGAGTCCCAGCCCTAGAGCATCCAAGAAATGAATGGGGTTGAGTGCTGAACAGAGAGCTTTTGATAGTCCTAAATAGCCTACCACACCGATACGCACCTGACTTCTCCATACCATTTGTGCTGCAGACTGATGCGTCTAATCGAGGAGTAGGAGCTGTCCTAAATCAAGTGAAAGGGGGAATAGAGTACCCTATTATGTACCTTAGCAAAAAACTGTCCCCCAGGGAACAGAACTATTCCACTATTGAAAAGGAAGCTTTGGCTGTAAAATGGGCAATTCACTCCCTGAAGTATTATTTACTAGGTGCCCCTTTTACTTTGACAACCGATCATGCCCCTCTGCAATGGTTGAATAGGATGAAAGACACTAACCCACGTTTGACCCAGTGGTATCTTAGCCTTCAGTCTTCCGCCTTTACAGTTTGTTATCGTAAGGGACCCAATCACAATAACAGCCACTATTTCTCCTGACAGGAAGATACGCTCGTGGATACATCAGAGAAGACGGCACACTCGTCGGGGGAGACGTGTGAGGAAGGTCCAACAGCTAGTGCGCCGTCTCCTCCAGCTAACATAAATGTCAAAGGGGCTGAGGGAAGAGAAAGTATAAAGAGGAAAAGGGGTTTGAAGGGGTTAAGACTGAAGTGTGTCTGTCAGAGGAGGGAAGAAAGCAAGGGGAGGAGCAATGGGTGGATGTGTGGGAGGAGAATTTAGGGCGGTAACGGGCAAGAGAGAGAAGGAGAAAGAGGAAGCGAAGGCGCATGGAGTAAAGAGTTTGATTGATGATTTCCCAAGCCTGAAGGCGGGAGGACTACTACTTGATCCCGTTCCTGATCCCGAAGGAGTAGTGATACAAGAGACTCTAGAATCGACGGTGGTGGTCTTCCCGAGAGGACGTGGTCGCTGGAGGAAGGTGGTACGCCCAGACCAGACCTTCAACAAGCCACCACCCGAGGGGGCACTGGGCTTGCCGGCCCTGTTGTGGGACAATCTGCGTGGTAAGGAGCGCCCCGTTACGGAAGCCTACCGACAAGGAGCGGTTTGGGCCGGCTCCCCCGTATTGAAGTATTATCAAGTTAATCAGAATGGACATATAGAAAGTTGCCTGAGTGGGATACGTTGATGCCTACAGAAGTTGTGGTTGATATGCCGTTGTTGAATGTTAATAAAAATGTGTTGTTGCTGGTCAACCGCCAAATAGTTTATATGGACCTTTTGACAAGGGTTTACTTAAGCGAACTCACCATTGGGGAATTGATTCAATGAACTTACTCTAAGTCAGTGGTTCCTAACCTTGGGTCCCCAGATGTATGAAATGAATAGTGTTTAATATTTCGGCTTGGAACCGATCCCCTGTGGATACCACAGTCCTACTGCAATACCATCCCATAATACTCAGATAAAGACAGACTATCCGAAAAATATTTTTCTGATGCTGAAGGTGATCATTCAGGTGAAGTCACTAACTGAAACATTTCCAGCATGGAGGCCTTTCATATGATTGTTATGAATTCTTTCATGTTTCTTCAAGTCATTTGCCACTTTGTAGCTTTTTCCACACTGAAAGCATTTGTACGGCTTCTCTCTGGTGTGAATCCTCCAGTGCCTCATCAGGTTTCCTTGCTGACTGAAGCATTTCCCACAATGAAAGCATTTCTATGGCCTCTCTCCAGTATGAATTATCTGATGGGTTTTCAACTGGCTGTTCCGCCCAAAACTTTTCCCACACTCCAGGCATGTATGTGGTTTCTCTCCAGTATGAATCCTCCAGTGGGTCATCAGGTTTCCTTGCTGACTGAAGCATTTCCCACACTGGGAGCATTCGTAGGGTTTCTCTCCAGTATGAATCCGCTGATGGACCAGCAAAGCTTTTTCCTGGTTGAAGGACTTCCCGCACTGAGAGCACTTGTGTGGTTTTGTTTCGTTTCCAGTATGGATGTGTTGGTGTTTTTTCAAGTAATTTTGTAGGCTGAAGCATTTTCCACACTGGTAACATTTGTACGGTTTAGCTCCAGTATGAAGCAGTTGATGTGTATTCAAATTTTTTCTCTGACTGAAGCACTTTCCACACTGAGAGCATTTGTACGGCTCTTCTCCAGTATGAATTATCTGATGGGTTTTCAACTGCCTGCTCTGCCCAAAGCTTTTCCCACACTCCAGGCATGTGTATGGTTTCTCTCCAGTATGAATCCTCCAGTGGCACTTCAGGCTTCCTTGATATCTGAAGCATTTCCCACACTGAGAGCATTCGTACGGTTTCTCTCCAGTATGAATCCGCTGATGGACCAGCAAATCTCTTCCCTGCCTGAAGGACTTCCCACACTGAGAGCACTTATGTGGTTTTTTTACGGCTCCAGTATGGATGCGTTGGTGTCTTTTCAAATACTTTCCTATGCTAAAGCACTTTCCACATTGAGAACATTTGTACGGTTCAGATCCAGTATGAAGCCGTTGATGTGTATTCAATTTTTTTCTCAGACGGAAACACTTCCCACACTGAGAGCATTCAAACAGCCTTCCCTCACGTTGAATTCCATGACTTTCCCCACACGCAGAATCCTTAGGGTCCTCTTCTGGACTATCACATCGATACTTGTCCAAATGATCTCCTTCCACATTTTCCAACAATTCCCGTTTAATTTCTTCAGTTACCACCCTCTGTTGTTTATCAGAGTATACATTTTCCTGGAATGTTTCTTCTAATGTGACACATTCATTGTGGTTGTTTCTGGTATGGATCCGGTCAGGTTCTGATTTGCAAGGATTCCTTTGGCCGCACTTGAGGATTGTGGGTGTTTCCTCCCTCGTAGACATTTCGGAAGGCTGACATACTGTAGCTGGAGGATGGTCCCTGAACTCATTAGTTTCCTTGTCTCTCTCTGCTGACTGATCCTCTTTCAGTCCACATTCTTCCTCACCTATCTCAGTTCTCTCCAGCTGGTTCACTTGGCTTGCCGGGGCAGTGGTTCTGGGGACATCCATCGGCTGATTTCTTTCCCACTGAGGAGTCTCCATCTTGACCTGCCTTCCCATCGTGTCATCTGCAAAGAAAGAATAATTTTGCTCATTCTTTGGACTCCAGAGAAAGGCTCTGGACTGCAGTGGTTCCCAACCTTGGGTGCCCAGATGTTTTTGAACTACAGCTGCCAGAAATCCTGTCCAGCACAGCTAGTGGCAAAGGCTTCGGGGAGTTGTAGTCCAAGAACATCTGGGGATCCAAGGTTCGGAATCACAGTGATTTTTGTTAAAATAATTTTGGTGGTTTTTACATCACTGGATGCCAAGCACAATGTTTTTATTTTATTTTATTTATTCTATTTATACCCCGCCTATCTGGTCATTGCAACCACTCTAGGTGGCTTACAACATACAAACATAACACCTCCGAGAAGGCCCAGTTTCTTGTTTTTTCCTTCCAGGCCTCCCTTGGCATCAGGCTCCTCAGCCTCACCTCATGACTCGCATGAGTGACATGGGTAGAACTAGGTGGGAGTAAGCGTTCCGCCAAATATCGAGGTCCTAAATCATTTATTTATTTATTTATTTATTTATTTATTTATTTATTTATTTATTTATTTATTTATTTATTTATTTATTTATTTATTTATTTATTTATTTCTCCTTCATGGATTGCTGCCTTGTCGTGGCGAAGGGGCTTGAGTAACTCAGAGAAACTATGGGCTATGCCGTGCAGGGACACCCAAGACGGACAGGACATAGTGGAGAGTTCCGACTAAACGCAATCCACCTGGAGTAGGAAATGGCAAGCCACTCCAGTATCTTTGCCAAGAACGCCCCATGATCAGAAACAAAAGGCTAAAAGATATGACGCTGGAAGATGGGCCCCTCAGGTCGGAAGGCGTCCAACATGCTACTGAGGAAGAGCGGAGGACAAGTACAAGTAGCTCCAGAGCTAATGAAGTGGTTGGGCCAAAGCCGAAAGGACGCTCAGCTGTGGACGTGGCTGGAAGTGAAAGGAAAATCCAATGCTGCAAAGAAAAATACTGCATAGGAACCTGGAATGTAAGATCTATGAACCTTGGGAAGCTGGAGGTGGTCAAACAGGAGATGGCAAGAATAAACATCGACATCCTGGGCATCAGTGAACTAAAATGGACAGGAATGGGCGAATTCAGCTCAGATGATTATCATATCTACTATTGTGGGCAAGAATCCCGTAGAAGGAATGGAGTAGCCCTCATAGTCAACAAAAGAGTGGGAAAAGCTGTAATGGGATACAATCTCAAAAATGATAGAATGATGTCAATACGAATCCAAGGCAGACCATTCAACATCACAATAATCCAAGTTTATGCACCAACCAGCATTGCTGAGGAGACTGAAATTGAACAATTCTATGAAGATTTACAACACCTTCTAGAACTGACACCAAAGAAAGATGTTCTTCTCATTCTAGGGGACTGGAATGCTAAAGTAGGGAGCCAAGAGATAAAAGGAACAACAGGGAAGTTTGGCCTTGGAGTTCAGAACGAAGCAGGACAAAGGCTAATAGAGTTTTGTCAAGAGAATAAGCTGGTCATCACAAACACTCTTTTCCAACAACACAAGAGGCGACTCTATACATGGAAATCACCAGATGGGCAATATCGAAATCAGATTGATTATATTCTCTGCAGCCAAAGATGGAGAAGCTCTATACAGTCAGCAAAAACAAGACCTGGAGCTGACTGCGGTTCTGATCATCAGCTTCTCATAGCAAAATTCAAGCTTAGACTGAAGAGATTAGGAAAAACCACTGGGCCACTCAGGTATAATCTAAACCAAATCCCTTATGAATACACAGTGGAAGTAAAGAACAGATTTAAGGAACTAGATTTGGTGGACAGAGTGCCTGAAGAACTTTGGATAGAGGCTCGTAACATTGTCCAGGAGGCAGCAACGAAAACCATCCCAAAGAAAAGGAAATGCAAGAAAGCAAAGTGGCTGTCCAACGAGGCCTTAGAAATAGCAGAGAGGAGAAGGGAAGAAAAATGCAAGGGAGATAGGGAAAGTTACAGAAACTTGAATTCAGACTTCCAAAGAATAGCAAGGAGAGACAAGAGGGCCTTCTTAAATGAACAATGCAAAGAAATAGAGGAAGATAACAGAAAAGGAAAGACCAGAGATCTGTTCAGGAAAATTGGACATATTAGAGGAACATTTTGCGCAAAGATGAACATGATAAAAGACAAAAATGGGAGGGACCTAACAGAAGCAGAAGACGTCAAGAAGAGATGGCAAGAATACACAGAGGAATTATACCAGAAAGATTTGGATAATCCGGACAACCCAGACAATGTGGTTGCTGACCTTGAGCCAGACATCCTGGAGAGTGAAGTCAAGTGGGCCTTAGAAAGCCTGGCTAACAACAAGGCCAGTGGAGGTGATGGCATTCCAGTTGAACTATTTAAAATCTTGAAAGATGATGCTGTTAAGGTGCTACATTCAATATGCCAGCAAGTTTGGAAAACTCAACAGTGGCCAGAGGATTGGAAAAGATCAGTCTACATCCCAATCCCAAAGAAAGGCAGTGCCAAAGAATGCTCCAACTACCGTACAATTGCACTCATTTCGCACGCTAGCAAGGTTATGCTCAAAATCCTCCAAGGTAGGCTTCAGCAGTATGTGGACCGAGAACTCCCAGAAGTACAAGCTGGATTCCGAAGAGGCAGAGGAACTCGAGACCAAATTGCTAACTTGCGCTGGATTATGGAAAAAGCCAGAGAGTTCCAGAAAAATATCTACTTCTGCTTCATTGACTATGCGAAAGCCTTTGACTGTGTGGACCACAGCAAACTATGGCAAGTTCTTAAAGAAATGGGAGTGCCTGACCACTTTATCTGTCTCCTGAGAAACCTATATGTGGGACAGGAAGCAACAGTTAGAACTGGTCATGGAACAACTGAGTGGTTCAAAATTGGGAAAGGAGTACGGCAAGGCTGTATATTGTCCCCCAGCTTATTTAACTTATATGCAGAATACATCATGCGGAAGGCTGGACTGGAAGAAACCCAAGCCGGAATTAAGATTGCCGGAAGAAATATCAACAACCTCCGATATGCAGATGATACCACTCTGATGGCAGAAAGTGAGGAGGAATTAAAGAACCTTGTAATGAGAGTGAAAGAGGAGAGTGCAAAAAACGGTCTGAAACTCAACATCAAAAAAACTAAGATCATGGCCACTGGTCCCATCACCTCCTGGGAAATAGAAGGGGAAGATATGGAGGCAGTGTCAAATTTTATCTTCCTGGGCTCCATGATTACTTCAGATGGAGACAGCAGCCCTGAAATTAAAAGGCGCCTTCTTCTTGGGAGGAAAGCGATGACAAATCTTGACAGCATCTTGAAAAGCAGAGACATCACCTTGCCAACAAAAGTCCGAATAGTCAAAGCTATGGTTTTTCCTGTCGTGATGTATGGAAGTGAGAGCTGGACCATAAAGAAAGCAGACCGCCGAAGAATTGATGCCTTTGAATTGTGGTGCTGGAGGAGGCTCTTGAGAATCCCCTGGACTGCAAGGAGAACAAACCTATCAGTTCTAAAGGAAATCAACCCTGAATGCTCACTTGAAGGACAGATCCTGAAGCTGAGGCTCCAGTACTTTGGCCATCTCATGAGAAGAAAAGAGTCCTTGGAAAAAACCTTGATGTTAGGAAGGTGTGATGGCAAGAGGAGAAGGGGACGACCAAGGATGAGATGGCTGGACAGTGTCTGCGAAGCAACCAACATGAACCTGACACAACTCCGGGAGGCAGTAGAAGACAGGAGGGCCTGGCGTGCTCTGGTCCATGGGGTCACGAAGAGTCGGACACGACTAAACGACTAAACACATTTATTTATTTATTTATTTATTTATTTATTTATTTATTTATTTATTTATTTATTTATTTATTTATTTATTTATTTATTTATTTACTTACTTACTTACTTACTTACTTATTTAATTTTATTTATATGCCACCCACACTACCCAATTTAGGGCTTTATATGTAAGGATCAAAACTTTAAGTTGATGCGGAACCGAATGGGCAGCCAATGCAGCGCAGCCAAAATAGGAGAGATATGGTGGTATTTTCTCACTCCAGAGAGGAGTCTGGCCGCCGCATTCTGCACACTTGGAGTTTCCGTGTCAACTTCAAAGGTAGCCCCACGTAGAGCGCGTTGCAGTAGTCTAATCTTGAGATTACGAGCGCTTGAACCAAGGTAGTGAGCACCCGCACATTGAGATGGAGTGCTGGACATCTCTCCTCGACTCACTGTGTTTAAAAAAGGAGAGAGTTCCTGGCTGATGGCATCCACTTTAGATTTTTAAAATGCTGCAAATTGATCCGATGAAAACCTAGGGGGAGGCCCATCACTCAGACCAATTCTGGATAGGTCGCGCATTATACGGAATAACTCCGCCTGCTGGTTGGACGCTTCGCATAACCAGTTAGCGAAGTATGCACGAGCTGCAGCTTTTCCCTTAGCCAGGTAGAGGCTAGTCGCGACCCTGACAGCGATCCAATTATAATCTATTGGGTTCTTACTCCACTTGCGCTCTAGCCATCTCCTGAACTGCTTCATTGCTCGTAGGTCCTGATTGAACCAGGGCGCAGGCCGAGCTCTGCGTTGGAGAGGGCGTTTAGGCGCAATCATGTCTACAGTCCTGGCGGCAGCAGTGAACCAGCTGTCAACCAGAGCCTCAATAGAAGCGCTAGCCAGGTCAGCCGTAACACCTGTCATGGCTTCCTGGAATCCAATAGGATCCAGTAGCTTTCAAGGGCGGACCATAGAGATAGGTCCCTGCTCCCTGCGGGGGGGGGGGGGAGAGCTATTATGAGGGTGCATTTTATTAGGTGGTGATCCGACCATGACAAGGGGACTGACTCAAGCTCCGTCACCATCGGATCACACTCACTCCAATTGGTGGACAAGACCAGATCCAACATGTGAGCACCCATATTGGTGGGGCCGATGACATCTTGGGACATGTTCAAGGTAGCCATGGTTTCCAAGAACTCAAGAGCTGGGCCGGAAGTCTCTGCCCCCGCATGCACGTTGAAATCACCCAAAACCAATAGCTTCGGGGATCTCAACAGTGCCGCGGAAACAAAGTCCACCAGCTCCGGAAGGGAAATGGCTGGGTCGCGGGGAACGCGGTAACACAGCAAGATCCCAATACCATCCCTGGCCTCAATCGACACGTGGAGAGCCTCCAGACCCGGCTTTACCACTGTGCAGTGCCTAACAACCTCCAAGCTGTTTTTATATATAATGGCTACTCCCCCCCGCACCTCCAGTCTACCCTGGTGCTGGACAGCATAATCGGGCAGACAGACAAGTGCTAGGTTAGGACCCTTTCTTCGCCAATCCACATTTCTGTTATGCATGCCAGGTCTGCAACCTCGTCCAGGATAAAATCGTGAATCACCTGGGCCTTATTAGATACAGACTTGGCATTCATCGACACCAACTTTAGAGTGGAAGGCTTACTGGTCTGGCTACCTCAATACTGGAAGTTGGTCACACAGTCCCAGAACAATGAGCAGCCTTCAAGCATCTGCTCATCGTTCTTCTGACAAGAGTAGGGACTGTGCCAACGCCACATCTCCCTCTACCCATGATCACAGAGATGTTCAAGGGCACCTCGCTGTGAGGGCAGGCCTTCCATTCCATATCAGAGTAAAAAAAGGGGGAGGAGGAAAAGGAAGAGAGAAGGGAAAGAAGAAAAAAAATTATATAACGGAATAAGAATAAATTAACACGATACAGTGTAGTAAAAATATTTAAATAGCATACATCAAATAAACATACATAACCCAAATATATAATAACAAAAAACCAAGTTCTAACTAAATTATATTTAAACAGTTTTTGATAACCAGTTTTTTTTCAGGCAAAATAAGAGACAACTTAAAAGTTCTCCCTGAAATTATTTTTAAAATTAGGAACTAATTAAGATTAGTAAAAATCATACACTGTCAAGCCCGTTCCAACTTAGGCAACCCGTTTCAGGGTTTCCCACACAGAGAATATTCAAGAGTGCTTTACCCTTCCCTTCTTCTAGAGGGTGCCCTGTGACTGTGCACCTTGCCCAAGGACACCCAGGCTGGATTTTTTGGGATGCACGGGAGGGAATCGAACTCCTAGCCTCTGACTCTGCAGCCAGATACCTAAACCACTGAGATACCCACCCAGATAAGGAAATAATGTGTGCCTAATAATGAATAAACATTTTCCCCTTTAAATGAAGCAACCTCTTGGAAAAACAACAAAGAATGAAGAAAAAAAAGAGGTTTTATATCCAATGGTGGTCCTCCACCAGCATAATGGCCACTCCTGGAAGAAAACAGCCCTGCTATCATTTCAGAAATCTGCTTCGGGGAGAGAAATTCCAGCCCCTTTTGGTTAATAGAGGAGGCGGACCATTTTCCTGCTAATTTGTAAAAGTCAAAATCCTATTAAATAGGTCCACTGGTGTATTAAGCAATCCTTGTAAATTCCGGGAGATGAATTTATCCTCTCACGGAAAGGATAAAATGTCAGTGTAGGCATTGTCTGTTGTGCGCTGATTCAGCTTGGCACACAGCGAACACCTATGCTGACTTCTTCACTTCCAGCAATTCACCACTGAGATTTACAACCACGAAATCTGGTTCCCATCCTTCTCTGCTACCTCTTTCCGTACTTAACAACAATAATAAAGAGACCGAAAATGGTCTACTTCTGACACAATTCATCGTCCTGGCAGGGGTAGCGGACTAAGCTGAATGGCTGAGGGATGAAAAGAGCCAGGATCCTGCCTTCAAGGGAAAGATGTGTGAGGCAAAGCCAGAAGATGATGACTAATATTCATCATCCCACTCATATTCTATCAATAGTGCTGCTTTTCCATACAAATTTCCACCGGAGAGCTATATTTTAAGCAAAAAAGCTGGGAACGGAATATAACTCATGGATGTATTGGTTCTTTTCAGGTACAGGACGACTCCCATATCCAGAGGGGGGCCCCCCACCAACGGAGGTTGAAAAACAGGGATTACAGTGGGGTCTTGACTTGAGAACTTAATCCGTATTGGAAGGCGGTTCTCAAGTCAAAATGTTCTCAAGTCAAATCTGCATTCCCCATAGGAATGCAATGAAAACCATTTGATCCGTATCTGCTCTTTTTCGTCCATAGAAACTAATGGGAAGCTGCTATTCCGCCTTCGACCACTAGAGGGGGATATTTTGTTTCTTTTTTTCTTAGGTCAAGAAAGGTTCAGGGAAGGCAGGGAAAATACAGTCCAGGCAGTACAGTACCAGGCAGTCTGAAGACTGTCTCCCAATCCACTCTCTAAACACTGGGAGGAGTGAGGAAGCAGACAGGCACCCTTTTCACTGGCCAACAGTTAACTGAAAGTTCAAATTTTGCACTTTCCCTGCCTCCCACGTGGGTTTTTTTCAGTTCTTAACTCAAATCTAAGTACTTAAGTCAAGTCAATATTTTCCTATGAGAGCGGTTCTTAAGTCAAAATGTTCTTAACTCAAGCCGTTCTTAAGTCAAGACCCCACTGTACACTGAACACTATTATAACAGTGAATGCTATACCTGCCATGGTCTCTGGCTCCCTCTAGTGCTAAGTTCTGGGAACGTAATAGGTAAAAAATGGGGAGATTTTTCTTTTAATTCTTTTAATATTTTCAGACCGTGGATAAGTGAATCTGTGGATACTGACTGTGGATAAAGGGTCCTACTGTATATGGGCTCAGAATTTGAACAGAGTTTCTCTTCTTTTTGCTTATCTGCTTTTTTCCCCTTTAGTTCTTCAAATGGCAAATCAAACGAGCAGATGTGAATGAGACCAGAGGAAAAAAAATCTTACCCAAAGAGTCGATGGCCTCGCCCTCCTCCTGCAGAACTTGCCAGAATACAGTCTGACTGCTTGGCTGGATCAGATCCTGGTGGCTCTTGAGCAAAGACGGGCACGCTTCCTTGGCGACCATCAGCCCCTGTATAAATGGGGGGGGGGGGGGGAAACGGGAGACATTTCCTTTCAGGTAAGACTTTGTCATGGGAAAGAAGAAGAAGAAGAATGCTAAGGCAAAACACAGCGGAAAACGATATAACTGACAGCAGGAAGTCCACAGAAAAGCATCCATGGAATACACTTTTGAAAAAAGATGAGTTTTCTCATGATTTTGCAGTACCCTAGGCATGAGGATAGCGAATCTTCCCTTCATCCCTTTCAGTTTGAGTCTCCAGCCATGAGCCTGTTTAGAGAAGGAAAGGTAATGGTACCCTGGAAACCTTCTCCCTACTATCGCAAGATGGCTCCAACCCATGGAGATGGATCTACAAGAGGACCATGGTATCCGTGGGGGATGCCGAAAAAAGTGGGAAATACCATATGTTATAAATATGGTAGCATGGTTTCTGGCTCACACTAGTGACCAGTTCTGGTAATACACCATGGAAATACATATAAATTTAATTATTTTATTTATTTAATTTATATGCCGCCCACACTACCCAAAGGCCTCTGGGTGGCTTACAACATTTAAAATACAATAAAAATTCGAAACAATTAAAATATATATAAAAACTGCCATCAGACCCATAGCTAATATTATTTCAATTAAAAGCCTCCACTCGTCCACGTAGGGCCGTAGCTGGTATAGTTTCCGCAGCTGAAGGAAGGCGTTCCTGGCCACCGAGTCCACCTGGGCTTCCAGTGTTAGACTGGGGTCCAGGAGCATCCCCAAGCTGCGGACCCTGTCCCTTAGGGGGAGTGTGACCCCATTCAGGGCAGGGAAATGGCCCTCCAGCCTGTCTGGTGAAGCACCCACTAACAGCACTTCAATTTATTAAACCTCATCCAATCCATTATCAGGTCCAGACACGAGTTCAGCACAGAAACTACCTCACCTGGATTGGTGGAAAACGAGAGGTAGAGCTGAGTATTGTCAGCATATTGCTGACTCCTCAGCCCAAACCTCCTGATGACCTCTCCCAGCGGTTTCATGTAGATGCTAAACAGCATGGGGGACAGTATCGAGCCCTGAGGAACCCCACGGCATAAATGCCATGGGGCAGAGCAACTGTCCCCCAGCACCACCCTCTGGACACGGTCAGACAGGAAGGAGCGGAAACACTGTAAAGCGGTGCCCTCCAACTCCCAACCCGCCTATCCAGAAGGACACCATAGCCCCCTCTTTGCTATCCTTCCGCAAGCTTTTGATTCACAGTCTTTCTCTCAATAACTGGCTGCCTACAAGGTTTTTTTTTTTTTGGTGGGGGGAAGAAACTGGTCTGTAATGTTTTTCTGGGAGGTGGCTTCATGTGTTTTCCGAACTGTTTTAAAACTTGTATGTCTCTGCCACTATTAATATTATGCTTATTTAACTGTTTTTAAGACTCTAAACATTTATTGTTCTGTAGCTTTTCACAGAATCTATGAATAAAGGAGTGGGAAGGGGCCTCTAAGGGCGTCCAAATCAAAGCAGACCTGACAGAGCGTTGCCCAATTATCTCTTGAAAATTGCCTCCAGCGTTTGTTTTAATAAGGCTTCGGTCTTTGGAAGAGAAAGGAGAGGCATCCATATTTTAAAATAAAAATATAAAACCCATATTTACTAAAATGGCAACCCACACAACAATTAAAATAGAGAAAAGAAAGTCGAGCATGTAACAATTAGGCCAAGCGAACCTTTTGAAAGTAACAAACTTCATCTTATTTGGAATGGCACTCAACAGACGACATTAAACTTTCCTAGAAGATGTGTTATAAATTTTGTTACCCTACTCCACGTTCTGTACTCTCTTAAGCAATACACAGGATCTCACCTGCCACTTTGCTCTCTCAGCCCCTTCTTGGCTCATGAGGAAGTCCTCCGCCAGGGCCAGGGCCTGGGAACACGTGTCGGGCCCTCCTGCCCGGATCCAGCCCTGGAGGTCCGGGGGAAGGCTGGCCAGGAACTGCTCCAGGATCAGTAGCTCCAGGATCTGCTCCTTGCTGCGTCTCTCCGGCCTCAGCCACCGGTGGCAAAGCTCTTTCACTTGGCTGTGAAGCCTCCGTGGCTCATCAATCTCCTGGCAGGAGACGTCCCTGAAGTGCTGGCGCTGCTTCTCCATCCTTAGGCCCTCCTTTCGCAAGATGGCAGCCTTTACTTTCCCATAATCCTCCCTGTCTCCAGCTTCCAGGCTCTGAAAGGTCTCTTCTGCTTCCCCATGAAGTGCTGGCAGGAGCTGGGTCACCCACTCTCCTTTGGGCCAATGGCACGCATTGGCCACTTCCTCGAAGGAGGCCAGGAAGTCCTTGGCATCATCCCACGGGGCAGCCTCGGAGATCACAGGCTTTTCCCATCTCCTAGAACTGGGCTCCAGCATCTCCAGAAACTCCTGCCACTGGGCTTCCCAGCGCTGCTGGAGCCCCTTCTCGGCTTCCTTCTTAACCTCTTGCCATCTTCCCCCACAGCTTGCCTCTGCCATAAGCTCTGCCCGGCCTCCGCTCGTAGCTTCTCCTCCTATCCTTCTTTGGCTTCTTCACTGCTTTTCTCTACCATCTAAATAAAAATATTTGCAAGTCAGATCTCCTGTTGCAGAATATCTTATAGAATAACTGAAGCCTCATAGCCTTTGGAAAAGAATATTTTTGAAAAACAAGGAAGACATTCCACCCTATTTCTACTTTAAAGGTATGACACAGAGTAACAACCAGTGAAAAGGTACTGTGGTGCCCCGCAAGACGGGCGCTCCGTTTGACGATGAAATCGCTTGATGTTGATGTTTTTGCGATCGCAAAACGATGTTTCCTATGGGAGAATTTTGCTTTGCGATGATCAGTTCAATGCTTCGGGAACCGATCATCGCAAAGCGACGATTTTAAAACAGCTGCTCGGCGGTTTCAAAATGGCCGCCGGGTAAATAAAATGGCTCCCCGCTGTGTTTTCGGACAGATTCCTCGCTGCACAGGCAGCGAAAACGGCCGTGCTATGGAGGATCTTAACTGGACTGTGAGTTTCAAGCCCATAGGAACGCATTAATCGGGTTTTTATGTGTTTCTATGGGCTTTTTAATTTCTCTTTACGAGGTTTTTGTTCTACAGCAATTTGGCTGGAATGAATTAACCTTGTAATGCGAGGCACCACTGTATATGATCCAATGGGTAAATAACAATTCTAATAATAATCTTAGAACTGCAGAGCTGGAAGAAATTAAAGGGAAAGATGGGAGTAAATTATTGGGAAGTTGAATCATGACGTTGAATCTTCACAGATATACTGTATTGGCGTAAATTGTGGAATAAACAAATGGATAATACGTCTGTAAGGTTTAAGGAAAATTGTTACCAAGTAGTGTAGAGATATGATCTTGAACACTAGTGAAGTTAAATATGTTACATATAAATGTAGGATGTGCTGAAGGTGAAAAAAAGAAAAAGGGACATATTTACATACATGGTGGACTTGCAAAATAAGGAAGAAGGAATGGATAACAATTTTTGAAGAGATTAGGAAAATAATTGGTGTGGATATACAAATGTCTTCAATAACTGCCTTGTTGAACATGGTTAAGAATAACCAAAGGAAGAAATAAGGGAAGGAATTCATTATCATAACAATGTCTTTGGTAAGGTTAATATTTGCAAAGAACTGGAAAAGTAATAACCAAGTCAATGCTGGGGAACGGTACAAAGTAATGTGGAATACTGTATAGCCATTCATGATAAATTAATTTGTGAAACGAAAATCAAAAAGGAGTATCAAAAAGTAATGATTTTTTAAGAAAAATGGATGAATTTTTAATATAAGTATTTTAGAAAGGAAAGACGTATAGACCGGGAGAAGAATCCGTGTGTTTCTGGAGAGAAAGGGGCAATGTGGAATGAAAAAAATAAAGAATATGAATCTGATCCCAAGGGGGAGGGTGGCACAGGGTTGAGAAATGAGAGTATGGTTAGTTTTGTTTAACTTTAAGTTGATTTAATGTAGTCCACTGTAAATTTATGGTTTTTTTTACTTTCCTATTTTATTTATTTACTGTATTTATTTAAAAAAGAACTGCAGAGCTGGTAGGGAACCTGTAGATCATCAAGTCCAGCCCCTCTCAAGGAAGCCCAGTGGGGGAAATAACCTCTTGCTTCACACCCTGAGGCCTAAACCACTGAGCGATCACGATTGGTTCTGGGTCCCATGGCAGAGCTCCTTGGTTGAGAGAAGCCAGAGGTTGGGAGTTCGATTCCTCCCTCTGCCTCCTTCGGGAACCGCCAGCCTGGGGGGTCTCGGGCAAGCTGCGCCATCCCAAGAGGGGCCCCCCCAAAAAAAGAAGGGAAGGATCCACCACTTCTAAGTCTTCTTTCTCTCTCTCTCTCTCTGGAAACCCCTCAAAATGGTTGCCACAAAGCAGGATGAATAGGGACCGTGTGGAAGAGGGCGAGTCCCCGTGGCCTGCCTGGCCAGCTTGTTGTCCGCCCTGACTCTCTCGGAGGCTGCTTGGGGAACCCCCTCAGCCAGTGGGGTCACCTCCGCAGTCCTGGTAAAACCCCACATATCTCTGCGATCCCCTGCGTTTTTACTCGCAAGGAAGTCTGCCTCCCAACTCCCCGCAAAGAAAGGCCGGGGGGGGGGAACCAAAATAAAAGGGGGCGAAAACGCCTCTCCAGCCCCCACTTGGCGCCTCTCTGGGCCCTTCGGAGCCTCCCTGTGGAGTCGGAAAGAGGGCAAAAAATGCAGGACTGGCGGGAGGGCGAATCCACAGGGGAGCCCCAAGGCCACCTCCGGGCCAGCGCCTTCCAGGCACGCCCGCCTCCTTCAGCCAGCAAGAGAGCTCGAGGGAAGGACGGTCCCAGATCCTACCAGAAACGGCGAGGAGGCTTGTGTGACTCCGCCGGCTTGCTTCCTTGCTGGCGTGTTGTCTCTTCCTCTTTATCTCTGGGCTCCTTAGCTTCGTCGGGTGTAGCCACCCGAGGCCACGGTCCTAACCCGGAAGGTGGCCCCTTCCTAGGCTTTGGAGATGGGGAGACAGTGGCTCCTCCCTGGGGCAGAAGTCCCTGCCTTATCCCTCGCCTTCCTCCTCCTCCTCTTCCTCTTCCTCAGTGCAGACATGCCTTCCAGGATTCACACGGGCGCCCCCTCTTGGGCGACGCCATCGTTACACCTTCCCCCTATTTAACAAACGGGTGCAAGACTCACACACACACATAGATGTGCTTCACAAACGAAAGTCTTTGTGACTTAATGAAAG
This sequence comes from Pogona vitticeps, assembly GCF_051106095.1. Taxonomy (NCBI): domain Eukaryota; kingdom Metazoa; phylum Chordata; class Lepidosauria; order Squamata; family Agamidae; genus Pogona; species Pogona vitticeps. The sequence continues at coordinate 21,374,194 of NC_135784.1, forward strand.
GATGTTTCCCCTTGATCTGTTCGCAACTGTAAGTAATGAAAGGTTTCTATACTTTCCCCTACAAATGGATCAGAGTGAGACCTTCAGTGCCAGTTTATAGGAAAGGGGTGGACCGTCAACCTTGGGCCTCCATATGTTCTTGGACTACAATTCCCAGAAGCCTTCACCAGCACCTCTGCTGGCCAGGATTTCTGGGAGTTGAAGTCCAAGAACATCTGGAGGCCCAAGGTTGGGGACCACTGGTCTGGAGAACTGGAAGCCTTTCTCCTCTGCGAATCTCTGTACTTCTGCTGTGCAGAACAAGAGGTTTTACCAGAAATTCAAAATTCTGCACCAAGTAAGAACCGCAGAACTAAGCAGGGAAAGAAACCATCTCCTTCGGCCAATCCTTTGACTGAAACTTTGTGCCCTGCAGAATATTCTGACTTGCGCCAATTAGCAAGGATACTGTTTTTGTCTTCACACTTTGCCTGCCTATTCTTGCATGTTCCGCCCCTTTTAAAAATACAGATACGCTGGGAAAGCTGGCATCTTTATATGGCAGGTGAGCTAGGGCCCCATCTTCGTAATTGGGTAGTTTCACAGGACCAGATGTGCCACCCCAAATAATTTGGAGGTAGGATGATTGGAAGACAAAAGGAAGGCTTCAACATACAGATGGGTTGCGGATGTTTCAATAGCAGAAAGGAAGGCAGGATGGTAATGGGGTTGATTGATATCCTCCAGTATCTGAAGGGCTCCCATATCGAAGATGGTCCCGTTATATCCAGAATTGCTGGATAGCTCAAGAGTTTAGGTCTCTGGCTATGCAATCTGAGGTTGGGAGTTCGATTCCCCACTTGGCCTCCTTGACAGGGGCTAGACTTGATGACCTTGAGAGTTCCTTCCTGCTCTCCAGTTTGAATACAATTATCTTCTGCTGCTCTTGATGGGAGGCCTGAAAGGAACTAATTCAAATTATAAGGAGATTTCAAACAGTACAGAAGGGAGACCTTCCTGATGGTAACAGCTCTTTGATAGTGTAATGGATTGCTATGAAAAAGGATAAATTCTCCTTGGCTCAGCCATATTTCAGGTTCCTAGATGACCCCGGAGTATATTTTCAACTCTATAATTCTATATTCTGCTCCTTGCTGCCTCTCTCCAGCCTCAGCCACCGGTGGCAAAGCTCCTGGAGTTACTTGTAAATCCTCCGGGGGGGTCTTCCAACTCCTGGCAGGAGAAGTCCCTGAAATCCTGGTGCTGCAGCTCCATCCTCAGGGCATCCCCTCGCAATATGGTGGCCTTCACTTTCCCATAATCCTCTTTGTCTTGGGCATCCAGGCTTTGAAAGACCTCTTCTGATTCTCCACTCAGTACTGGCAAGAGCCGGGCCACCCACTCTCCCGGAGGCCACAGACAAGCCCTGGCCACTTGTTCAAAGGAGGCCAGGAAAGCCTTGGTATCATCGCATGGGGCCATCTTTGACCCCAGGGGGTCCTCCCCTCCGGTGCGAATGGGCTGAAAGGTCTTCAGGAACCCCTGCCACTGGGTATCCCAAAAGTCTTGCACCCCTTTGCTTTGTCCCCCCTTATCTCCAGGCAAGGGCACCCACGCTGGTATCTCTGTCATGTATTCAGGTTCAGCTCTTCTGGCATGGCTTCCGACCAAGGAAGAATTTTCTTCCTTCATGGTTTTCTCTAAGGATTCCAAGCGCAATGGAGAGAACCCAAGACTCATGACAGGAGCTTTTGCTTTCACCGCCCTCTTCCCCGCTGGAAACAGAGAGGAAGACAATCAAAGCCCTTCTGTCTCCTCGGCTGGTCTCCTGATAACCTCAGTCGGATCAGGTAGAACTGCTAAGATTTGTAAATGCTTGCCATTCTCAGAATCGCCCAGTGGTTCATGGCCATCCATGCCCTGGAGAGATTCTTGAGGTGGAAGTAAGAGGTTTCTTTCCCTCTTTAAAAAAAGAATGAGATTAGTCAACGTTTTAAGACAGGGCAGGGAGCATAAATATGGCAAAAGAATGTGTGTTTAATTCAGATGAGTGACCTCAAAAATACTTTTTCATATATCTCCACATGAAAAGTGTATTTGTATACCTCGTTCTGTGCTTTCAATGAGAACAAGGAAAAGTCAGAGATAAATGCCATAAAATGGTTCTCTTTTCAGCACATTTCATCAATTTAGATTTTACTGTTGGTTTTGACTTTAATATTGGCTGCAGTCGTACCTTAAAGACTAACTTGACAGAACGACACCTGCAGAAAGTTGGTGATGTCTTTAGCTGGGAACAAATAAATATGTGCTTCTCTTGTTCCCCAGCTTTTTCAACTCTTGTGTAACTCCTTTCATCAAGTAGAAACTGTGGGATCCACAGAATGGAAAGAGGATGTCATTTATTACCAAACGTTGCTTCCATCAGACACCTTTACCAGCTAGGAGAAGTGTTACGGAAATTAAAACTTACTCCTTCTGTCCTGCAGCTCCCGCTCCTTTCATGTGGTGAAAGGTGTTAATGCGGGTGCATGTGTGTTTGTGTTGGAAATGCCACAGGACAGAGGTAGGAAGTCTTTAATTACTAAAACTGCAATCTGTTGGTGAAATTATCATTCTTCCACAGGTGTAACTTACACAATAGGATCTCAGTGTGTATTTGACAAACACATCATGTGGGTGGCATTCCGAGAAAGTTTATGCCAAATAAAATGTTTAAGGTGTCATAAGACTTCTATCCTGAAGCAAGAACTATGGTTATGCATCATAAATAAGTAAACTAGAGGATTTAAACAGAACCACCCTGTACTTTCTAAAGAAGAAAGCAAAACAGAAACTTCTCATGTGTAAGTACACAATTGAGACACTTTCAAAATTAGGATTGTCATTTCTGCAACACTCTAGCACAGCTTATGCCCAAGATATAGCAAACAGAGCAAATGAGATGGCCTTAATTCACCTTCCTTTCTAACAGCAGTCCAGGTCATGCAAAGCCATTTCTTCAGAGTTTCCCTCAAGGCAATTTGCTTTTTAAGCAATGAGTATTGCAACTAGTAGTGGCAATATTACTTTTTGCATGCAACAATTTACTTTAAAAGGCACTTAAAAAGGTGTTCAAGTCACTTTTAGTAATATTTTTAAAGATTTTTTTACCAGTTTTTATACCAATCTCTTATCAGTCCGAAGTGGGAGGAAAAGCATTTGTTTTGTATTTTTGTAAATATTTCCAATACATTATCAGACTAGGCTGCGAGAGGGGAAAAATGTCTTACCTCCTTTTCCTTCCCTGCTTGGAATGACGCATCGGAATACAATCAATCAGTTGCATAATTAGAGAAATGATAATTGCAACCTAGCTCCAAGAAGTAAGTAAGTAACGCTATGAGTTCCTTTCAAAACATAAAGTATTTCTAGATCCATATAACATCTAGTATTCTATTAGTGTTCATGTAAGCATCACTTAACTTTCTGTGGCTAATTGCAGCTAACTGAGGAGGTGCTGGAGTGAATGTTGGTTGTGTAATCAGGTCTGTGACCAGGTGAACAACTTAGATGTGACCTGACATTTTGTCAGTTAGCTGCAATTAGCTATGTCTAGTTACACAAACCTAACACAATTACCAATTGGATCTTGGCCAGGGTACAGTATAACTAAACTAATCCTTCCCATACTTGAGACATGTCATGAGAAGATGGGAGTCACTGGAAAAGAGAATATTGGAAAAAGTTGAAAGTACAGTGGTGCCTCTCATAACGAGCACACTGCTTAACGATGAATCTGCATAGCGATGCGGATTTTGCGATCGCTAATGCGATCGCATACAGATGTTTTGAATGGACAAAAATCACTTTGCGACGATTGGTAAGCGTTTTGCTTACCGATTTTCTCATAGTGATTTTTTTAAAACAACTGTTTGGCGGTTCCAAAATGGCTGCCGGATGCCCAAAATAGCCGCGCGCAGTGTTTTCGCGCCCTGCCCTTGCTTACCGAGGGCGCGAAAATGGCGGCCGGATAGGGAAACTTCACTGAACGGTGAGTTTAGGCCCCATTGGAATGCATTAAACGAAGTTTAATGGGTTTTTCTGTTCCATATAGTGATGTTTCCCCATAGTGACGGTTAATCCGGAACGGATTAACCTCGCTATGCAGGGCACCACTGTATTAAGAAAAAAAGAAACCTAACATGATACTCCACAATACTGATTTTATTCTTTCTCAGTTTTAATTCCTTTTAATATACCTACTTGATTTTAATGGCTTTACAATTGTTTAGATTGCAGTGGACCCTCGACTTACAGATGGCTCGACTTACAGACTTTTTGAGTTACAGACTTCTCTGGCCGCAAAATTTAGGTTCGACTTACAGCCAGAGAATCCACCTACAGACCGGAAAAAAACGAAATGGAACAAAAATGGAACGAAAACAGCCAGTTACAGATTAACCAGTTTTCAGTGCATTGTAGACTCGACCTACAGACTTTTTGACCTGCAGCCACCGTTTCAATACGGATTAATTCCATAAGTAGAGGGTCCACTTGTATATGATTTTATGATTTTTAGCTTAATGTTGTTTATCTGTGCTTATACTTTAAGAAGTTTGCAGTTGCTTTGAGCACTACCTGGAAATGCTGGATATAAATATAACAAACAGAAAACAAACCAGTTATCCCAGAAAGGAAGCCAGAAACTTTAACTTGTAGGACCTGAGCAGGGATGTTACTGATAGGACCTTCCGGAAGTAACTGTTGTTCTTATGTGCTTTCAAGTTGCTTCTGACTGATGAATGAGTGACTTCCAAAATGTCTTCGTTGAAACAACCCTGTTCAGGGTGTGCACACTCTAGTCTCTGGCTTGCTTTACAAAGTCAGTCCATCTCATAGTGGGCTTTCCTCTTTTCCTGCTGCCTTCAGCTTTTCTTAGCATTATTACCTTTCTTAGCAATACTGCCTTACTCCAGAGAGTCCTGCCTTCTCGTGAGGAGCCCAAAATAAAACAGCCTCATTTTCATCATCTGTGCTTCCAGAGAAAGTCCAGGCTTGATTTCATCGAGGACCCACTTAGGTAGGTAGGTAGGTAGGTAGGTAGGTAGGCAGGCAGGCAGGCAGGCAGGCAGGTAGGTAGGTAGGTAGGTAGGTAGCTAGCTAGCTAGCTAGCTAGCTAGCTACCTACCTACCTACCTACCTACCTACATACCTACCATCTATCTAATCTGACATTATATAGAGATTTATACAGATTAATATAGGACTGGTATATCTAAGTGGGTTGGGGGGGCCAAGAGTCTGAATTTCCTTGAGAAGGGCCAGCCAAGATGATTTGCACCTTCCTGACTGATAAGGGTCGATGCCCCACCACCTGTTTGGCCCTGGGCAAGTGGTCCCCGAGCGGTCCCAAAAGGAGGCAATGGTTAAACCAAGTGCAAGTTCCTCATCACCAGCAAAACCCTGGGAAAAGTTACCCCAAATTCAGACTTTACGTGGTGGCCCACTATTATCACCATCATGATAATATTCTTTTAAGGTTTTATATTTTATACATGTTTTATATTGTCTTTCTGAAGTACTATGCAATAATGCTGCATTCTGCTATGCCATATGAAGTGAATTAATAATCATCATTATCGCTGTACTAAAATATATAAATTTAATATTGTATAACCACGTAGTGCAAAAAAAACACGTCTAGGTGGTTTGTTCAAACCTCACAGTACGCGATCAGCTTCCAATACAATCTTAGATATGTCTCAAAAACACGGGATAAGTTTATTTTACAACTATCAGGATGAAACGAAGACTGTGGAGGCAACTCATAAGAACAATGGCATGAATGACTGATATCATCATCATCTTAGAATGGCGGAGCTGGAAAGGATCGTATGTATGCACAAACCAGAATTAAATACAGAGCTCCCCCCTTTCCCCTAAAACATCTGAGGACTCCTTCCCACAAAAAAATGTATATTTTCCAACCAATATTAATCACTCCCCCTTTCTTGTACTCTTGTCTCCCTGGCAACCAGTCCCACATGCCTCTCCCTGGTAACCTCTTTCCACCCCTCCCAAAAGGCCACTCCTCCCAGTCTGTTCCCTCCAAAAGCCTTAGAGAAGCCTGCCAGGTTGTGGGATGGTACTGATGTACCCATTTTGCAGATGGTGGAATCGTCATCATCCATCAGAGCTGGAAGGGACCCTCAGGATCATCAAGTCCAGCCCCTGTCAAGGAGACAAAGTGAGGAATCGAACTCCCAACCATTTGCCTAAACCGCTGAGCTATCCAGATTGAGGAAGAGTCGTTCCTTCCTTCTTACCTTCCTATTTCAGGAACAGCCATTAATGACAAGTTTTGACTGCCTAGGAGAAGGAAACAGTCTCCCACCTGCTCCACTTTGATGCTCGGGTGTCAATCTCTGAAGAGGGGGAAGGCTGGCCAGGAAATGCTCCAGGATCTGCTCCTTCTCTCCGGCCTCATCCATTGGGGGCAAAACTCCTGGACTTGGCTGTGAATTTTTTTTGGGGGGGGGGGTCTTCAGCTCCCTGGCAGCAGAACTGCCAGAACTGCAGATGCTGTATTTCTGTCTTCAAGGCATCCCTTTCCAAGATGGTGGCCTTCACTTCCCTGTAATCCTCCCTGTCTCTGGTTTCCAAACTTTGAAAGGCCTCTTCCTCTATGCCATTGAGTGCAGCCGGGCTGCCCACTCTTCCCTTGGCCACTGGAAGGTTTTGGCTACTTGCTCAAAGGAAGTCAGAAGAGCCTTGGCATCATCCCAGCATTATTGAGTTCTGCCATTTTGTACACCCCTTCATGGATTGCTGCCTTGTCGTGGCGAGGGGGCTTGAGTAACTCAGAGAAGCTATGGGCTATGCCATGCAGGGCCACCCAAGACGGACAGGTCATAGTGGAGAGTTCTGACTAAACGCAATCCACCTGGGGTAGGAACCGCAATTCCACTCCAATATCTTTGCCAAGAATGCCCCATGATGAGAAACAAAAGGCTAAAAGATATGACGCTGGTAGATGGGACCCTCTGGTCAAAAGGCGTCCAACATGCTACTGAGGAAGAGCGGAGGACAAGTACAAGTAGCTCCAGAGCTGATGAAGTGGATGGGCCAAAGCCGAAAGGACGCTCAGCTGTGGACGTGCCTGGAAGTGAAAGGAAAGTCCGATGCAGGAAAGAAAAATACTGCATAGGAACCTGGAATGTAAGATCTATGAACCTTGGGAAGCTGGAGGTGGTCAAACAGGAGATAGCAAGAATAAACATCGACATTCTGGGCATCAGTGAACTAAAATGGATGGGAATGGGTGATTTCAACTCAGATGATTATCATGTCTACTATTGTGGGCAAGAATCCCGTAGAAGGAATGCAGTAGCCCTCATAGTCAACAAAAGAGTGGGAAAAGCCGTAATGGGATATAATCTCAAAAATGATAGAATGATGTCAATACGTATCCAAGGCAGACCTTTCACCATCACAATAATCCAAGTTTATGCACCAACCTCCATTGCTGAGGAGACTGAAATTGAACAATTTTATGAAGATTTACAACACCTTCTAGAACTGACACCGAAGAAGGATGTTCTTCTCATTCTGGGGACTGGAATGCTAAGGGAGGGAGTCAAGAGATAAAAGGAACAACAGGGAAGTTTGGCCTTGGAGTTCAAAATGAAGCAGGGCAAAGGCTAATAGAGTTTTGTCAAGGGAACAAGCTGGTCATCACAAACACCCTTTTCCAACAACACAAGAGGCGACTCTACACATGGAAATCACCAAATGGGCAACATCGAAATCAGATTGACTATAGTCTCTGCAGCCAAAGATGGAGAAGCTCTATACAGTCAGCAAAAACAAGACCTGGAGCTGATTGTGGCTCTGATCATCAGCTTCTCATAGCAAAATTCAAGCTTAAACTGAAGAGAGTAGGAAAAACCACTGGGCCACTCAGGTATAATCTAAACCAAATCCCTTACGAATACACAGTAGAAGTGAAGAGCAGATTTAAGGAACTAGATTTGGTGGACAGAGTGCCTGAAGAATTTTGGATAGAGGCTCGTAACATTGTACAGGAGGCAGCAACAAAAACCATCCCAAAGAAAAGGAAATGCAAGAAAGCAAAGTGGCTGTCCAACGAGGCCTTACAAATAGCAGAAAAGAGAAGGGAAACAAAATGCAGGGGAGATAGGGAAAGTTACAGAAAATTGAATGCAGGCTTCCAAAGAATAGCAAGGAGAGACAAGAGGGCCTTCTTAAATGAACAATGCAAAGAAATAGAGGAAAATAACAGAAAAGGAAAAACCAGAGATCTGTTCAGGAAAATTGGAGATATTAGAGGAAGATTTTGTGCAAAGATGGACATGATAAAAGACAAAAATGGAAGGGACCTCACAGAAGCAGAAGACATCAAGAAGAGGTGGCAAGAATACACAGAGGAATTATATCAGAAAGTTTTGGATATCCCGGACAACCCAGACAATATAGTTGCTGACCTAGAGCCAGACATCCTGGAGAGTGAGGTCAAGTGGGCCTTAGAAAGCCTGGCTAACAACAAGGCCAGTGGACGTGATGGCATTCCAGTTGAACTATTTAAAATCTTAAAGGATGATGCTGTTAAGGTGCTACTTTCAATATGCCAACAAGTTTGGAAAACTCAACAGTGGCCAGAGGATTGGAAAAGATCAGTCTACATCCCAATACCAAAGAAGGGCAGTGCCAAAGAATGCTCCAACTACCTGACAATTGCACTCATCTCACACGCCAGCAAGGTTATGCTCAAAATCATACAAGGTAGGCTTCAGCAGTATGTGGACCGAGAACTCCCAGAAGTACAAGCGGGATTCTGAAGGGGCAGAGGAACTCGAGACCAAATTGCCAACATGCGCTGGATTATGGAGAAAGCCAGAGAGTTCCAGAAAAACATCTACTTCTGCTTCATTGACTATGCAAAAGCCTTTGACTGTGTGGACCACAGCAAACTATGGCAAGTCCTCAAAGAAATGGGCGTGCCTGACCACCTTATCCATCTCCTGAGAAACCTATATGTGGGACAGGAAGCAACAGTTAGAACTGGATATGGAACAACGGATTGGTTCAAAATTGGGAAAGGAGTACGACAAGGCTGTATATTGTCACCCTGCTTATTTAACTTATATGCAGAATACATCATGTGAAAGGCTGGACTGAAGGAATCCCAAGCCGGAATCAAGATTGCTGGAAGAAATATCAACAACCTCCGATATGCAGATGATACCACTCTGATGGCAGTGAGGAGGAATTAAGGAACCTTGTAATGAGGGTGAAAGAGGAGAGTGCAAAAAACGTTCTGAAGCTCAACAGCAGAAAAACTAAGATCATGGCCACTGGTCCCATCACCTCCTGGGAAATAGAAGGGGAAGATATGGAGGCAGTGACAGATTTTACTTTCTTGGGCTCTATGATCACTGCAGATGGAGACAGCAGCCACGAAATTAAAAGACACCTTCTTCTTAGGAGGAAAGCAATGACAAACCTTGACAGCATCTTAAAAAGCAGAGACATCACCTTGCCAACAAAAGTCCGAATAGTCAAAGCTATGGTTTTTCCTGTACTGTTGTATGGAAGTGAGAGCTGGACCATAAAGAAAGCTGACCGCCGAAGAATTGATGCCTTTGAATTGTGGTGCTGGAGGAGACTCTTGAGAGTTCCCTGGACTGCAAGGAGAACAAACCTATCAATTCTAAAGGAAATCAACCCCAAGTGCTCATTGGAAGGACAGATCCTGAAGCTGAGGCTCCAGTATTTTGGCCATCTCATGAGAAGACTCCTTGGCAAAGACTTTGATGTTGGGAAAGTGTGAAGGCAAGAGGAGAAGGGGACGACCGAGGATGAGATGGTTGGACAGTGTCATTGAAGCAACCAACATGAATTTGACAGAACTCCGGGAGGTGGTGGATGATAGGAGGGCCTGGCGTGCTCTGGTCCATGGGGTCACGAAGAGTCGGACACGACAAAACGACTGAACAAACAAACAAAATTTTGTACAAATAGCTGGCAATGCCTTCAAGAACTCCAGACACTGGGTTTCCCAACAATGTTGCATCTCCTTCTACAATGTCCTTTTTCTCTTTGGCAGAGCACCCCAACCTAGGAACTGGGCTATCCTGGGGACTTTTCTTGCTCCGACTGGTCTATATTGACCTTCTAGACATGCTGATCTTTGCTTCTTTCTTGCTTCAGAGTTTCCTCCTCAAACCTTGGGGTCAGAGTCCTCTCCGGTGCACAAAAGCAGGCAAAGTTGATCCTGAAGCTTCCCATCATGCAGTCACAATTATGTTGAAAACAGAGTTGGTTGTAAAGAGACGCAGTGAAGACTCTTCGGGAAAGTTGATTTGAGGCCAAATCCTTTCCATCTGAATCCTGCTGCAAGAATGGGGAAGAAAAAGCCATAGGATCTCCCTTCCGCTTGGGGACTTGTAGCCTTCCAGAGTCAGTCAGATGTCTTTGGTGATTCGAGTTTTGAAATGCCCTCCCCACTCAGAGCTTGGCTCCTTCTCTTTAGCTCTCTCTACTTGGGTGCCCACCAGATCTGTGGGAGTACAATTCCCATCTCTGAACCACTATCCTCCTTGCTTATACCTTCACTGCCTTTCCTTTCTTGCTCAAATTTCTCCAGGAGACTGGAAGCCAGAATTAACCATTTGGGGCACAGGAAACCAGGGTAGAGAAGCCAACGGGGCTTCCGATGGAAAGATTCTGGAAAGATCAGCGGGTCCAAAAAGCAGCAGCCAGATTGCAGACTGGAGGTGGGCACAGGAATCAAACAACTCCCCCCATTACGGCAGCTCCTCTGGCTGCCCATCAGTTTCCAGACACAAATCAAAGTGTTGGATTTAACCTATAAAGATCTTAAGCTCCCTTTCTATACTCATTAGATCTTAGCTTTAAATATTGCCTTTCAAGGATGTAAGCCTCCTTGGGCTTTTTAAAGTTAAATGGCAGGGTTAAAAAATAAACTTGCTAACTTTTTCCTCTCACTAGAAATACACTTCACCCGTGCCTTGGGACCAGTGACCGCTCCCTCCCTCCCTCCCTCCCGCTGTTGTGAATCCATGATATTCTATGTGCCCTGAAAACATTAACAAACAAACCACTCAGATACTGAGATTTTCTTTCTTTCTTTTGAGAAGTAATGGCAGCACGGCTCATAAGGAATTGTTTAAGTCAAGAAAAAACATGTCTGTAGAGATTTAGCAACACTGTAAAGTATAACTAAAGGAAAACTCAAGACATTTTTATAATGGAAACATTTTATTTTTTAAAAAAATGCAAAAGTGGTACGTGCCCATGCTCCCTATGCCCAGGGACGCAAAATAAATTACCCAGTACAAGATTCATGGCGATTTCTTTTTTTAAACCGAGACGGACAAGGCTCAGAACCCACACTCCAGGTTGAGAGAGTTACTGACAGTCAAGAGTTTTGAAGTTATTTTCCATAAGTGATTCATTCCTATTACTCATTAACAGCGGTCGAAAAATTATTCTACATTACAACAGTTGAAAGGGGTTTTGTTACATTATCTGGTGCACTGCTTATTTTTTGTTCTAATTTTCTGTAAGTTTGGGGAGGAAAGTATTCCTTATTCATAAGAAATAGTTTTGTACAAAAAACCTCTTTCAAATAGTGTCACTTCTTCCTCCACTATTCAATCCAATTATTCCTTTTTTTAAAAAAAAAGTCTCACATTCATTTTCCTAATTGCAACAACCTTGCAGTTTTCACTGGCAGGTAAGGAATATCCATTGGGATTTCCTCTGAAATTTAGAGCTAAATTTAACTGGGAGTCCCAGCCCTGGAACACCCAAGAAATGAATGGGGTTGTGAGGAAGGTCCAACAGCTAGCGCGGCGTCTCCTCCAGCTAACATAAATGTCAAAGGGGCTGAGGGAAGAGAAAAAGAGTATAAAGAGGAAAGGGGGTTTGAAGGGGGTAAGACTGAAGTGTGTCTGTCAGAGGAAGGAAGAAAGCAAGGGGAGGAGCATTGGGTGGATGTGTGGGAGGAGAATATAAAAGAGGGGGAATATGCGCAGGAATTTAGGGCGGTAACGTGCAAGAGAGAGAAGGAGAAAGAGGAAGCTAAGGCGCGTGGAGTAAAGAGTCTGATTGATGATTTCCCAAGCCTGAAGGCGGGAGGACTACTGCCTGATCCCGTTCCTGATAAGGAAGGAGTAGTGATACAAGAGAGACTAGAATCGACGGTGGTGGTCTTCCCGAGAGGACGTGGTCGCTGGAGGAAGTTGGTACGCCCAGACCAGACCTTCAACAAGCCACCACCCGAGGGGGCACTGGGCTCGCCACCCCTGTTGTGGGATAATCTGCGCGGTAAGGAGCACCCCGTTATGGAAGCCTACCGACAAGGAGCGGTTTGGGCCGGCTCCCCCGTATTGAAGCAAAGTTACCAAGTTAATCAGAATGGACATATAGAGAGAAAGTTGCCTGAGATATGTTGATGCCCACAGAAGTTGTGGTTGATACGCCATTGTTGAATGTTAATAAAAATGTGCTGTTGCTGGTCAACCGCCAAATAGTTTATATGGACCTTTTGACAGGGGTTTACTTAAGCAAACTCACCATTGGGCAACTGAATCAATGGACTTACTCTAAGTCAATGATTCCCAAACTTGGGTCCCCAGATGTATGAAATGTATAGTGTTTAATATTTTGGCTTGGAACCGATCCCCTGTGTATACCACAGTCCTACTGCAATACCATCCCATAATACTCAGATAAAGACAGACTATCCGAAAAACATTTTTCTGATGCTGAAGGTGATCATTCAGGTGAAGTCACTAACTGAAACATTTCCAGCATGGAGGCCTTTCATATGATCGTTATGAATTCTTTCATGTTTCTTCAAGTAATTTGCCACTTTGAGGATTTTTACACACTGAAAGCATTTGTACGGCCTCTCTCCGGTGTGAATCCTCCAGTGGCTCATCAGGTTTCCTTGCTGACTGAAACATTTCCCGCACTGAGAGCATTTGTACGGTTTCTCTCCAGTATGAATCCTCCAGTGGTTCATCAGGTTTCCTTGCTGACTGAAACATTTCCCACACTGAGAGCATTCGTACAGTTTCTCTCCGGTATGAATCCGCTGATGGACCAGCAAAGCTTTTTCCTGGTTGAAGGACTGCCCGCACTGAGAGCACTTACACAGTTTTGTTTCACTTACAATATGGATGCCTTGGTGGCTTTTCAAATACTTTCCCAGGCTAAAGCATTTTCCACAATGAGAACATTTGTACCGTTTCTCTCCAGTATGAATTTTGGCTTGGAACCGAGCCCCTGTGGATACGACACTCCTAGTGTAGTACAATCCCATAATACTCAGATAAAGACAGACTATCCGAAAAACATTTTTCTGATGCTCAAGGCATCTGTGTGGCTCTTCTCCTACAGCAATTCCCAGGCGATCATTCAGGTGAAGTCACTAACTGAAACATTTCCAGCATCAAGGCCCTTCATATGATCGTTATGAATTCTTTCATGTTTCTTCAAGTAATTTGCCACTTTGAAGCTTTTTCCACACTGAAAGCATTTGAAGGGCTTCTCTCTGGTGTGAATCCTCCAGTGGCTCGTCAGATTTCCTTGATGACTGAAGCACTTTCCACACTGGGAGCATTTGTACGGCTCCTCTCCGGTATGACTTATGCGGTGGATTTTCAACTGGTTGCTCCAGACAAAGCTTTTCCCACATTCCAGGCATGTGTATCGTTTCTCTCCAGTATGAATCCTACAGTGCCTCATCAGATTTCGTTGATCATTGAAGCATTTCCCACACTTAGAGCATTCGTATGGTTTCTCTCCAGTATGAATCCTCCAGTGGCTCTTCAGGAGTCCTTGACGACTGAAGCATTTCCCACACTGAGAGCATTTGTAAGGTCTCTCTCCGGTATGAATGACCTGATGGGTTTTCAAGTGGTTGTTCCACCCGAAGCTTTTCCCACACTCCAAGCATTTGTACGGTTTCTCTCCAGTATGAATCCTCCAGTGATTCTTCAGGTGTCCTTGCTGACTGAAGCACTTCCCACAATCAGAGCATTCGTACGGTTTCTCTCCTGTATGAATCCGCTGATGGACCAGCAAAGCTTTTTCCTGGTTGAAGGACTTCCCGCACTCAGAGCACTTATACGGTTTTGTTTCAGCTCCAGTATGGATGCTTTGGTGTCTCTTCAAATCCTTTCTTAGGCTGAAGCATTTTCCACATTGAGAACATCTGTACGGTTCAGATCCAGTATGAAGCCGTTTATGTGTATTCAAATTTTTTCTCTGACGGAAACACTTCCCACACTGAGAGCATTCATACAATTTCTCTCCAGTATGAGATTTCTGGTGGATCACCAAACTTCTTCTCTGAAGGAAGCCTTTCCCACAATGGGAACATTCAAATATCCTTCCCTCACTTTGAATTCCATGACTCTCCCCACTCCCAGAATCCTTAGGGTCCTCTTTTGGACGATCACACTGATATGTGTCCAAGTGATCTCCTTCCACATTTTCCAAAAATTCACCTTTAATTTCTCCAGTTACCACCCTCTGTTGTTTATCAGAGTATACATTTTCCTGGAATGTTTCTTCTGATGTGACACATTCATTGTGCTTCTTTCTGGTACAGATTCGGTCAGGTTCTGATTTGCAAGGATACCTTTGGCCGCACTTGACGGTTGTGGGTGTTTCCTCCCTTGTAGACATTTTGGAAGGCTGTCATACTGTGTCTATAAGATGGTTCCTGAACTCATTCTTCCTCACCTATCTCAATTCTCTCCAGCTGGTTCACTTCGCTTGCCGGGGCAGTGGTTTTTGGGACATCCATTAGCTCATTTCTTTCCCACTGAGGATTCTCCATCTTGATCTGCCTTCCCATCGTGTCATCTGCAAAGAAAGAATAATTTTGCTCATTCTTTGGACTCCAGAGAAAGGCTCTGGACTGCAGTGGTTCCCAACCTTGGGTGCCCAGATGTTTTTGAACCACAGCTGCCAGAAATCCTGTCCAGCACAGCTAGTGGTGAAGGCTTCTGGGAGTTGTAGTCCAAGAACATCTGGGGATCCAAGGTTTGGAATCACAGTGATTTTTGTTAATTTTTTTTGTCGGTTTTTACATCACTGGATGTCAAACACAATACTTTTGATAACCTTTTTTTCCAGTAATACAAGAGACAACTTAAAAGCTCTCCCTGACATTGTTTTTAAAATAAGGAATTAATTAATAAATATTAAATTCATTGTCAAGTTCAATCCGTCTTGGGTAACCCTTTTCAGGGCTTCCCATGTAGAGAATATTCAGAAGTGTTTCACCCTTCCCTTCCTCTAGAGGGTGCCCTGTGACTGTGCAGCTTGCACTAGGACACCAAGGCTGGATTATTTGGGATTAACGGGGGGAATTGAACTCCCAGCCTCTGGTTCTGCAGCTGGATACCTAAACCACTGAGATATCCAGCCAGATAAGGAACTAATTTCTGCCTAATAAATGATTAACAGCAGTTAATATATTGGAACTGCAAAACGAAGCATCCACACCAGAATCAAAGAACATAAGAGACACTGCAGACTAAAACAACCAGAAAAATCTGCAGTAGCTGAACATGCCCTGAAACAAACTGGACATGAAATTCTATTACAAAATACTCAAATACTGGACAACGCCAGCAATCATTACGTCAGACTGCACAGGGAAGCCATTGAAATCCACAAGCACCAGCAAAACTTCAACAAAAAAGAGGAAAGTGTGAAACTCAGCAAAACCTGGCTCCCAGCTCTCAAAAATACTGCGTGCAAAAGGTCAACAAACTCTACCCTGCCACAAGGACAGGGGATCACTAGACACAAAAGACCAGCTAATGACCCCCATCAACCACGTTGTCATCTTTTCTGGGTGTTAACTTGTTGTTGTTTAGTCATTAAGTCGTGTCTGACTCTTCATGACCCCATGGGCCAGAGCACGCCAGGCCTTCCTATCTTCCACTGCCTCTCGGAGTTGGGTCAATTTCATGTTGGTTGCTTCGATGACATTGTCCAACCATCTCATCCTCTGTCGTCCACTTCTCCTCTTGCCTTCAAACTTTCCTAACATCAAGGTCTTTTCCAAGGAGTCTTCTCTTCTCATGAGATGCCCAAAGTATTGGAGCCTCAGATTCAGGATCTGTCCTTCCAGTGAGCACTCAGGGTTGAGCCTCCTCCAGCACCACAATTCAAAGGCATCAAGTCTTTGGCTGTGAGCTCTCTTTACGGTCCAGCTCTCACTTCCATACATCACTACTGGAAAAACTTTCCCCATTCGGACTTTTGTTGGCAAGCTGATGTCTCTGTTTTTTAAGATGCTGTCAGAGTTTGTCATCGCTTCTCTCCCAAGAAGCAGGCGTCTTTTAATTTTGTGGCTGCTGCCACAATCTGCAGTGATCATGGAGCCCAAGAAAGTAAAATCTGTCACTGCCTCCATCAACCACAGGACCAGATAATCTCTTCTCCTGAGCACAATACATCCACAACAATACACACTAATCACCCATCTACAGAAAAAAGACAAAAGCCTATCTCACAGCCATAAATACTGCACTACCATAGCCAACTACACCAGAAGTCAGAGTGCTGACCTCTGAAGATGCCGGCCACAGAGACTGGCGAAACGTTAGGAAGAATAACTTTCAGAACACGGCCAAAGAGCCAGAAAATCCCACAACAACCATTAGATCCTGGTCCTGAAAGCCTTCGTGAATAGATTAATATTTCTTCCTTTAAACAAATCAACCTCTTGGAAAAAGAACAAAGAATGAAGAAAAAAGGAGGTTTTATATCCAATGATGCTCCTCCACCAGCATAATGGACACTCCTGGCAGAAAACAGCCTGGCTAACGTTTCACAAATCCGCTTCGGGGAGGGAAATTCCAGTCTCTTTTGATTAACAGAGGGTGGCGTCTATTTTCCCGCTAATTTGTAATAGTCAAAATCCTATTAAATAGCTCCACTGGTGTACTAAGCAATCCCTGTACATTCTGGGAGCTGGATTCATCCTGTCACTGAAAGGATAAAATGTCAGTGGAGGCATTGCCTGTTGTGTGCCTATTCAGCTTGGCACACAACAAACACCTATGCTGACTTCTTCACTTCCAGCAATTCACCACTGAGATTTACCATGACACCTGGTTCCCATCCTTCTCTGCTACCTTACTTAACAACAACAATAATAAAGACACCAAAAAATGGTCTATTTCTGACACAGTTCATCGTCCTGACAGGAGTAGCGAACAATGCTGAAGGGCTGAGGGATGAAAAGAGCCAGGATCCTGCCTTCAAGGAAAAGATGCCTGAGGCAAAGCCAGAAGATGATGACTAATATTCATCATCCCACTCATAATCTGTTAATATTGTTGCTTTTCTATGCAAATTAGGAGAAATACGAAGGTTAACAGTTGAAGGAACCCAGGGGGAAATGGCAGCAATAGAACAAAAGAGGGTGAAGATAGAGGCGGGAACAGCAGATATAAAAAGGAGGAAGAAACAGTTACCTCCAGCTTAGGAATGGGTCTGGATGGAGGATCCCTGGACCAGAGCTTGGGTGAGGCTGAGAGTGTCTAAAGAGGAAGATTACAGGAGAAGGAGAGAGATCCCCCGAGACCGTCTTATTAGGGAGAAGACGAAGCCAGAGAGTGGAGGCGAAAGCTAAGAGAGAAAAAAGAAAAGGTAGAGAAAGGAGAGAGTTTGGAATGGAGGGTGAGCGAAATGAGGGATACCAGGGGACCCTGGAAGACCTCCACACCCATGGGATGCTCCATGTGGGTGGATGACCGGGACGATGACACCGTACCCCTGCTGGAAGGTGAAGCGGGACATAGAGTAGACCTGAACTTCTCTATAGACTGGCTGGGTCCATGGAATGCTGCGGAAGGGAACCCGTTCCTGGATCAAGAATGGAAGCCCCTTGCTGACTGTAGCGTTCTCCATTTATTAGATCTATGGTTCTTGTTGCATTAGGTAATGGTTTATGAATATTCATGTTGCTGAGAGGCGGAGCCAAGAGAGATACTATAAGAGGGGAGTCAGAAGTCAGATTAAGCGAGTTTAAATCAGTAAGAGTAATGTAAGAGAGATTGAGTCAGTGAGAGTAGAGTCAGGGAGTGTAATAGAATGTGTAGTTTGGGGAAATTCTGAGGAATGATTAACTACTGAAGATATTCATGAATCAATCTATGTAATCAATAAACCAAACTTTTATTTAAAACATCTTGAAGTGTGGATCTGAATCTTTCTGAAGTAAATGGTGATTTAGAGATCACCTGGTGGCAAGTGTAAAAGAGAGTGTTTGCCTTCGTGTGCTCTGGGGCTTGAAGGTCAAGCAAGGGGCACGAGAGTGGATGCCACAATTGGTGACCAGCAGCGGGATTCGAAGAAATCCAGTGAAGCCTGAGTTGAACTCAAAGCATTCCAGTCAAGTCTGAGTTTAAAAAGGATTTTCCTTGAGTCAACGGTACCTTTTAGATAGAGGTGACAAAGAAGTTTGGTTCCTTGCTAGAGCTTTTGGGAAAAGCTTAGTAGTAGGGGCTTCTGAACCCAGATCTGGTGGGTCTAAGTTAGGGAAGGACTCTGAAAGGAAATTCTTGTGTTTACCTCAGGATCTGAAGACCAGGGGGCTTGCTTAAGGCTCAAGGCTCTAAGGATAGAGATCGCTTGTGAAAAGCAGAAGCCAGGGGTCAGAGCAGATCTGAGGGAAGAAAGGAGAAAGCCTTCGCTTGAAATAGAATTATATTAGTGACTGGATGTAAGAGAAGAAAGACAGGTCCTTTAAAGATAAGTACACATGCTGTAGTAATCATCCCAGAAGTAAATATGCCACCCAAACGTTCCACAAGGGGGAATCCTGAAGCTGAGGTTTTACCTCATGAATTGGAGGGAAATTGGAACCCCTTAATTCAGCTGGAATGAGAAACTAAATTAAAAGAGTTACAGCTCAAAAATGAGGCTGAGATCAGGCAAAGGAAGCAAGATTTTGAAAAATGGAAGCTGCAGCATGATATTAAATTAAAAGAAAAACTGTTAGAAATCAAAGTTAGGACTGAGGAAAAGATTTCACAGCTCAGAGCTGAATTGAGAGTAAAACTCATGGAATTGAAAGTCCAAAACTATAATACTAATAAATCCAATCCTGAGGGGAATCTATCAAAAACAGCTGATTGTATGAAAGAATTAAGAAACTCAAATTATTCTGAGGTAAAACTTGGTGGTAATAACTGGGATGACAATGAGAAGCCCTTTAATAAAAATTACCTCAGCAAAACAACATGGAATGAAGGCCAGAGTGGTGCCTCAGCAAAATTAGTATGGCCTAGTCCTCAGAACCAAGTGAATCTTGAGGAAAAGTTTAATGAATCTCCTTTGGATGAGAGAAGGAATTACCAAAGCGGCAAGCCTGGTCATTTACAATACAATTGTACAGAAATTAAACCTCAAAATGTGGAGAATAATGGCCAGATCAAGAAAGTATACTGTTTGGGAACTGTGGAGGCCTCTGAGGGAAAAATAGATTCCCAAACCCTAGAAGCAAACCAGGGATGCCCCAGTTCAGAAATAAGCCATGAGGTAACCAAAATGGCTGATCAGAGTATTTTGAAAACCCTTAACGTTCCTTCCTGTACTGAGGAACAGAGGGAAGCTAGTACTTTGACAGACGGTACAACACTAACCACTGAACACCCAGAGAAATCTATGACTGACAAAGACCAGAAATATGGAGATGGGTTGCAGTCAACAGAGCATGTTAATAGTGCTTTCGCACTTACACTCTCACCAGGAGGCCAGGAATCACCCTCTGCAGCTGAAATTGTTACAGTATCATATGGGAGCTTGGAGAGAGATGTTTCTGTGGTTACCCAGCTGAAGAGTGTTGCTGTAGCTGATCTCATGCTTCTGAAAACCTCAAATGAAAATAGTTTGGCTCAGGAGCAGCAGGAGATTAATTTAATAGATTGCTTTGAAACAGACTAAAGGGACGTGGTGGCGCTGTGGGCTAAACCGCAGAAGCCTGTGCTGCAGGGTCAGAAGACCAAGCAGTCGTAAGATCGAATCCACGCGACGGAGTGAGCGCCCGTTGCTTGTCCCAGCTCCCGCCAACCTAGCGGTTCGAAAGCATGCAAATGCGAGTAGATAAATAGGTACCACCTCGGTGGGAAGGTAAACAGCGTTCCGTGTCTAAATCACACTGGCCATGTGACCACGGAAAGATTGTCTTCGGACAAATGCTGGCTCTATGGCTTGAAGAGCGGGATGAGCGCCGCCCCCTAGAGTCGGACACGACTGGACAAAAATTGTCAAGGGGAACCTTTACCTTTGAAACAGACACTAGTACATTCACTGAGTACCCTGTAAGGTCTTTCCTGGATAAGGAGTTTTTACATAAAAGTCCTTAGAGATGGCAGAGACGAGCTTGGGAGATGCTTCTGGAAAAGGAAAAAGCTTGTAAGAGGCCCAGGAAAAAGAAGTACAGTGGTGCCCCTCATAGCCAGGTTAATCCATTCCGGATTAACCCTCGCTATGTGAAAACATCGCTGTATGGAACGAAAAAACCCATTGGAACGCATTAAACTTCGTTTAATGCGTTCTAATGGGCCCCAAACTCGCCCTTCAGCGAAGTTCCTCCATAGCGCAGCCATTTTCGCACCCTCGGTAAGCAAGGGCAGGGCGCGAAAACGCTGCGCGCAGCCATTTTGGGCGTCCGGCGGCCATTTTGGAACCGCCGATCAGCTGTTCCCCCATCGCTATGCGAACAATCGATAAGCGAAATGCTTACCGATTATCACACAGCAATTTTTGCCCATAGGGGCCATCGGTATGCGATCGCATTTGCGATCACAACCCCCCCCTCGGATTCGTCGTTATACGGTGCGCTCGTTATGCGAGGCACCACTGTAGTAGAACTGAGAACTATAGAGGGGAGAAAAGTGCTTTTGGCAGAGGCATAACAATTAGATCATGAAACTTTGCAAAGCAAACCCCTACCTGACATGTTCCTGAATAAAGAAGCAGAATCAGATGACAAGTGCAGTGCGTTTAAAAGCAACCAATCATTTAAGATAGCACTTGACAGGCCTGAGAATCCTAAAGTGACCCATGATAGTGGTCCCCTATATAGGGAAAACATTTCAGAGAAAGTATCTGTGGGACAATATGTGGATGTGGGGAAAGGCATCCGCCCTGATGTCTTAAAGAGGGACGCATCCAGAGATGGTTGGAAAGAGGAGAGGAAACTGCCTATCCTTTCCCCAATTGACATGGTGAAACCCCAGGCCAGAAAGAGAGCAGGCTTCACTATAAAACAACCAGCTGATGACATCCCGGGGTCAACAGAGTGGCTGATGTCTGCCAGACGACGGAAATGGTTACGGAGGAAGGAGCCAGTGGACAACAGAGGGATTCCTGAGTGGCAGCAGTCGTGTGTCCAGCTGATGGAGGCGGTAACGTCTGGACAAGTCTTCAGCATACCTGGTTACCACCGTGAGTTCAACCTTTTTACAGATACATCGAGCTATGGACTTGGAGAGGTGAGGTGCCTTGCAGATGACTGCGGGAGTGAGCCTGTCTTGGACTTTGCAAACTTGGACTTTACGAAAGAGACTCAGATCGTGCCTCGGAAGCCAAATGACTGATGGAAGGGGGATGGACATTTGTAAATGAGATTAGAATTGAATTGATGGACTACAACATGAAGAATGATACCAAGACTTTTATTACCAATTGAACTGCACTTTGATTCACTTTGGATAATTTATAAGTTTCCTGATGATGATTACTGTAAGGTTGGTAATGTTAATGAAAAATAATAATAAAGAATAAATGATAAGGTAAAGTATATTGTTGAAATTAGTAAAATGTTTAGAGTATAAGAAATGATAGTTGTTTAAAATGTTTATAGTAATAAAAATGGAAATTGTTATATTGAATGATATTACCTATTGAACTGTTAAATGTTATATAAGTTATGCAACAGTACATGTTTGTTTAGGACGAAAAATGGTGTTTCCCCTCCCAAACAAACATATTTAAGGGGGGAGGTCTGTAGCGTTCTCCATTTATTAGACCTATGGTTCTTATTGTATTATGTAATGGTTTATGAATATTCATGTTGCTGAGAGGCGGAGCCAAGAGAGATGCTATAAGAGGGGAGGCAGAAGTCAGATTAAGGGAGTTTAAGTCAGTAAGAGTAATGTAAGAGAGATTGAGTCAGTGAGAGTAGAGTCAGGGAGTGTAATAGAATGTGGTTTGGGGAAATTCTGAGGAATGATTAACTACTGAAGATATGCATGAATCAATCGTAATCAATAAACCAAAGTTTTATTTAAAAGAACATGAAGTGTGGACCTGAATCTTTCTGAAGTAAATGGTGATTTAGAGATCACCTGGTGGCAGCCAGTGTAAAAGAAGAGTGTTTGCCTTCATGTGCTCTGGGGCTTGAAGGTCAAGCAAGGGGCATGAGGGTGGATGTCACATTGACCGTTGTCAGAAAGAGAAAAATGTTGGAATAACTTTGTTGACACCGGTTATTTGTTGAACACTCCAATAAACAACACACCTATTTCGAAAGTACAGTGGTGCCTCGAATAACGAGCGCACCGTTTAACGACGAATCCGCATATCGATGCGGATTTTGAGATCGCTAATGCGATCTCATACCGATGGCCCCTATGGGCAAAAATCGCTTTGCGACGATCTTCGCATTGCGATGTCGGGGGAACAGCTGATAGGCGGTTCCAAAATGGCCGCCGGAACACCCAAAATGGCCGCCCGCATTATTGTCGCGCTCTGAACTCGCTTACCGAGGGCGCGAAAATGGCCGCCCTATGGGGAAAGTTCGCTCAACTGTGAGTTTGGGCCCCGTTCCAATGGGCTTTTCCATTCCGTTTAGTGATGTTTCGCCATAGCGAAGGTTAATCCGGAACGGATTAACCTCACTATGCGGGGCACCACTGTACAAAAATTTCCTGATTTATTTGAAGAAAGGAGCCACAAATCGAACCCTCACAGAGGGACAAGGCTCAGAACCCACACTCCAGGTTGAGAGAGTTACGGACAGTCAAGAGTTTGGAAGTTAATTTCCATAAGTAATTCATTCCTATTACTCACTAACAGTGGTAGAAAAATTCATCTACGTTATAACACTGAAAAAGAATTTTGTTACATTATCTGGCGCACTGCTCATTGTTTTATTTTCTAATTTTCTGTAATTTTGAGGAGTCTTTATTGATAAGGTAAGAAATAATTTTTTTACAAAACAACTATTTCAAAGTATCTGAAAGTGCATGTCAGATATACCTTTTGAAAGCCACCTGAAGGGACACCCATTACAACAATGTACAACTTCCATTCTACAATACTTTTTTTGAAAGGTAACGTTGTATACTGTGCTTACGCAGAACAGTATTTACTTACAGAGAACTATCCTGCTTATAGCTAGTTACTTCCAGCTCTTGATTGTAAGGGCCCTTTCCATCTCTCCATCTGCAAAAAGTGTCACTTCTTCCAACACTGTTCAATCCAATTATCCCTTTTAATAAAAAAAATCTCAAATTCGTTTTCCTAACTGCAACGACCTTGTAGTTTTCACTGGCAGGTTCCCTAAGAAATATCCATTGGGATTTTCTCTGAAATTTCGAGCTAAATATAACTGGGAGTCCCAGCCCTAGAACACCCAAGAAATGAATGGAGTTTACTTAAGTGCTGAACTCACCATTGAGAAATTGATTCAGTGGACTTACTCTAAGTCAGTGGTTCCCAACCTTGGGTCCCCTGATGTTCTTGGACTACAATTCCCAGAAGCCTTCACCACTAGGTGTGCTGACCAGGATTTCAGGGAGTAATCCTCCATGAACGTCCGGCGACCCGAGGTTGGGAACCACAGCTCTAGTTGGACCAACCACTGGGCCTTTCCACCTGTAGGATGTTCAAAATACAGTAGGACCCTGCTATCCGTGGGATCAGTATCCACTGGTTATTTTATCTGTTGTCCTGCTGTCCGAAAAGCCTAAACACCCAACCAAATACCTATTTCTATGCATATCAGGGATGTATTTACCACAACCGGCCACTAGAGGGGGACAGACTATGAAATGTATGGTGTTTAATGCAGTGGGCCCTCGGTTTATGAACTTAATCCATTTCGGAAGTCTGCTCGTAAGTTGAAACGTTCTTAAGTCGAAACCAAATTTCCCATAGGAAAGCATTGAAAATTAATTAATGCATTCCTATGGGGGGAAAGGTCAGAAACTTAAAAAAATAAATAAAAGAAAGTCATTTACCAAGCCTTGGTAGCCCCAGAACTGCAGGAAAAAGAGCACCAAACAGCTAAAAGCCGGCACCTAGCAGGGAGCCTGGCAGCTATTTTGTGCTCTTCTCTGCTCCTGCCTCCTCCTCTCCCTGTCTAACAGCTGATCAGCTGGCTCTTAAGAGGCTTCCACAGGCTTGCTCAGCACCTAAAAAGGCAGAGGAATAAAGCTCCTCCCGCTTTCAGAAGCCACCCGGGGGCAAGAGAAAAGCAGCAATCTTTTATTTCCAGCTTTATTCCCCAGCCTTTTTAGATTTTAGAAGTTTCTGACCGTTTTTCCCCTCCAGAAGCCTCTAAGGGGAGGGAGGGGGCACTTTTTTTCTGTTCATAACTCGAGGGAAGTTCATATGTTGGGTATGTTATTTCCCTATCGGGAGGTTCGTAAGTTGAATTGTTTGCAAGTAGGGCCATTCGTAAGTCGAGGGCTGACTGGATTTCGGATTGGAACCGATCCGCTGTTAATACCACAGTCCTACTCTACTACCATCCTGTAACACTCAGATAAAGACAGACTATCCGAAAAAAATTTTCTGATGTTCAAGGCATCTGTATGGCTCTACTCCTACAGCGATTCCGGGGCGATCATTCAGGTGAAGTCACAAACTGAAACATTTCCAACATGGAGGGCTTTCATATGAACATAATGAATATTTCTTCAAGTATTTCACCACTTTGAAGCTTTTCCTACACTGATAGCATTTCTATGGCCTCTCTCCAGTATGAATCATCTGATGGGTTTTCAACTGGCTGCTCCGCCCAAAGCTTTTCCCACACTCCAGGCATGTGTGTGGTTTCTCTCCAGTATGAATCCTCCAGTGGCTTCTCAGGTTTCCTTGCCGACTGAAGCATTTCCCACACTGAGAACATTCATATGGTTTCTCTCCAGTATGAATTATCTGATGGGTTTTCAAGTGGTTGCTCCGCCTGAAGCTTTTCCCACACTCCAGGCATGTGTATGGTTTCTCTCCAGTATGAATCTTCCAGTGCCTCCTCAGGTTTTTTTGGCTACTGAAGCACTTCCCACACACAGAGCATTCGTACAGTTTCTCTCCGGTATGAATCCGCTGATGAACCAGCAAAGCATTTTCCTGGCTGAAGGACTTCCCGCACTGAGAGCACTTATACGGTTTTGTTTCGCTTGCAGTATGGATACGTTGGTGTTTTTTCAAATACTTTCCAAGGCTAAAGCATTTTCCACATTGAGAACATTTGTACGGTTTAGCTCCAGTATGAATTATCTGATGGTTTTTCAAGTGGTTACTCTGCCTGAAGCTTTTCGCACACTCCAGGCATTTGTATCGTTTCTCTCCAGTATGAATTTTCCAGTGGCTCCTCAAATATTCTTGACTAATGAAGCACTTCCCACACTGAGAGCATTCGTACGGTTTCTCTCCAGTATGAGATTTCTGATGGATCACCCATCTTCTTCTCTGAAGGAAGCCTTTCCCACACTGAGAACATTCAAACAGCCTTCCCTCACTTTGAATTCCGTGACTCTCTCCACTCGCAGAATCCTTAGGGTCCTCTTCTGGACGATCACACTGATACGTGTCCAAATGATCTCCTTCCACATTGTCCAAAATTTCCGGTTTTATTTCTCCAGTTACCACCCTCTGTTGTTTATCAGAGTATACATTTTCCTGGAATTTTTCTTCTGATGTGACACATTTATTGTGGTTCTTTCTGGTACAGATCCGGTCAGATTCTGATTTGCAAGGATATGTTTGGCCGCACTTGACGGTTGTGGGTGTTTCCTCCCTCGTAGACATTTTGGAAGGCTGGCATATTGTGTCTATAAGATGGTCCCTGAACTCATTAGGTTCCTTGGCTCTCTCTGCTGACTGATCCGCTTTCAATCCACATTCTTCCTCACCTATCTCAGTTCTCTTCAGCTGGTTCACTTCGCTTCCCAGGGCAGCGGTTCTGGGGACATTCATCGGTTCATTTCTTCCCCACTGAGGATCCTCCATCTTGACCTGCCTTCCCATCGTGTCATCTGCAAAGAAAGAATAATTTTGCTCATTCCTTGGACTCCAGAGAAAGGCTCTAGAGCAGTGGTTCCCAACCTTGGGTGCCCAGATGTTTTTGAACTATAGCTGGCAGAAATCCTGTCCAGCACAGTTCGTGGTGAAGGCTTCTGGGAGTTGTAGTCCAAGAACATCTGGGAATCCTGGGTTGGGAATCACAGTGATTTTTGTTAATTTTTTTGTCGGTTTTTACATCACTGGATGTCAAACACAATACTTTTGATAACCTTTTTTTCCAGTAATATAAGAGACAACTGAAAAGCTCTCCCTGACATTGTTTTTAAAATAAAGAACTAATTAATAATAATAAAAATTATGCACTGTCATGTCCATTACGACTTAGGCAACCCTTTTCAGGGTTTCCCACGTAGAGAATATTCAGAAGTGCTTTACCCTTCCCTTCCTCTACAGGGTGCCCTGTGACTGTGCAGCTTGCCCAAGGACACCCAGGCTGGATTTTTTGGTGCACTGCTTCAGGTTGGCGAACATCTATGCTGACTTCTTCACCTCCAGCAATTCACCGCTGAGATTTACAACCACGACACCTGCTTCCCGTCCTTCTCTGCTACCTGTTTCCTTACTTAAGAACAACAATAATAAAGAGACCATAAATTGTCTATTTCTGACACAGTTCATCATCCTGGCAGGGATAACCATCAAAGCTGAAGGTCTGAGGGATGAAAAGAGCCAGGATCCTGCCTTCAAGGGAAAGACGCACGAGGCAAAGCCAGAAGATGATGACTAATATTCATCATCCCACTTATATTCTGTCAATATTGTTGCTTTTCCATGAAATTTCCACCGGAGAGCTATATTTTAAGCAAAAAAGTTGAGAATGGAATATAACTCATGGATGTATTGGTTCTTTTCAGGTACAGGACGACTCCCATATCCAGAGGGGGATTTGGTTCCAAGACACCCCCATGGAGGCTGAAAAACAGGTATTATACTATCATAACAGTGAATGTTATACACTGGGCTCTCGACCTACAGTATTAATCCGTACTGGAACGGGGTCGGCAGGTTGAAAAATCCTCAAGTCAAAAACGCGTTCCCCATAGGAATGCACTGAAAAACAATTAATTTGTAACCTGCCCCAGAAACACCCCCCCCAAATTAAAATAAATGTTAAAAAAATTAAACTTACCTTTTCGAAGCCTTCCCGGGTCCCCTGCGGCCGTTATCACCGCTGCTGGAGGACTCCGAGGGCTTCGGCGCCAGTGCCAGAGGCCTCTCGGAGCTCCCCCGCCCTCGCCGACGCAGGCTTTCCCAGGATGGATCGGGCCTACCAGGGGATGGCTTCCCCCGGCAGGCTCGGTCTACTGCCCGGGAAAGCCTGGTAGACCAGGTCTACCAAGGGAAGCCCACCCTGGGAAAGCCTGTGTCAGCGGGGAAGGCATCCCAGCCGCCGCTGCTGGGAGCCAAGCTCCGCCAGGCGATCCCAGCCATGCTTGGACTCCTGGACTTCCACCCGGCAGGGGAAGTCCAGGAGTCCAAGCATGGCCGGGATCGCCCAGTGCGGCTCGGCTCCCAGCGGCAGCGGCGGCACGAGGGGTAACTCCGAGATGACTCCCATGATGGCGGAAAAGCCCTAGAAGGCATCCGGAGGCAGATCCGAGGCCTATGGACTGGAAGGGGGAGGCAGGGAAAGTGCCAAATTTGAATTTGGCGCTTTCCCCACCTCCCTCCTCTCCTCCATAGGTCGATTCTCTGGCTGCAAGTCAAAGTGAAAATTTGTGGTCAGAGAAGTACGGATCTTGAAAAATTCTCTGGCTCCCTCTAGTGCTAAGTTCTGGGAACGTCATAATTAAAAAACAGTTGGGGGATTTTTCTTTTAATTCTTTTAATATTTTAAGACCATGGATGAGTGAATCTGTGGATACTGACTCCGTGGATAAAGGATCCTACTGTATATGGGCTCAGTATTCGAACAAAGGTTCTCTTCTTTTCGCTCATCTGCTTTTTTCTCCTTCAGTTCTACAAATGGCAAATCAGATGAGCAGAGCAAACATCTCCTTACCCAAAGAGTCGACGGTCTCACCCTCCTCCTGCAGAACTTGCCAGAATACAGTCTGACTGCTTGGCTCGGTCAGATCCTGGTGGCTCTTGAGCAAAGACGGGCACGTTTCCTTGGCGACCATCAGCCCCTGTACAGATGGGGGGGAAAACGGGAGCCATTTCCTTTCAGGTAAGACTTTGTCATGGGAAAGAAGAAGAAGAAGAAGAAGAAGAAGAAGACCAAGAAGACCAAGAAGAAGAAGAAGAAGAAGAAGAAGAAGAAGAAGAAGAAGAAGAAGAAGAAGAAGAAGAAGAAGAAGAAGAAGGCGGCTAAGGCAAAACAAACCGGAAAACCATATAACTGACAGCAGGAAGTCCACCAAAAAGCATCCGAGGAACATATTTTTGAAAAAAGATGAGTTTTCTCATGTTTGTGCAGTACCCTAGGCATGAGGATAGCGAATCTTCCCTTCATCCCTTCAGTTTGAGCCTCCAGCTGCGAGCCTGTTTAGAGAAGGAAAGGTAAAGGTACCCTGGAAACCTTCCTCCTACTATCTCAAGATGGCTCCAACCCATGGAGATGGATCTACAAGAGGACTGTGGTATCCATGGGGGATCAGTTCCAAGCCCCTCCCTCCGTGGATGCTGGAAAAACATGGGAACGACAGTGGTGCCTCGCACAGCGAGGTTAATCCATTCCGGATTAACCCTCGCTGTGTGAAAGCATCGCTGAACGGGGCAGGAAAAGCGTTCCAAAAGGCTCCTTTACTCACCGTTCAGCGATCTTCCAGGATGGCTGACAGCCATTTTCACGCCCTTCCCTCGCTTAACGAGGGTTCAAAAACGCTGAGCGCGGCCATTTTGGGGCTTCTGGCGGTCATTTTGGACCCACGGAACAGCTGATCGGCAGGTCGCAAAGCGAAGGTCGGTAAGTGAACCGCTTATCGACCTTCGCTCTGCGATTTTCAGCCATAGAGGCCATCGCTCTGCGATCGCATTAGCGATCGAAAACATGTCCCCATAGAGCGAATTCATCACTCTACGGGGCGCTCGTTGTGCGAGGCACCACTGTACTCCATGTTTTATATATATGGTAGCATGGTCTCTGACCAGTTCTGGCATATACACCATGGAAATACATATAAATAAATATTTGTTTTTAAATTTATTTAATATTTTCAGACAGTGGATCAGCGGATCCTGATACCCACAGACAGTTGGGTCCTCCTGTACATCGAAAACTCAGATGGGCAACTGGTGGCCCATAAAGCCACTATGTGCTCTCTAATGGATCTGATCTAAGGTGTCTGATTTTGAGATGTCTAATCTGGCCATGGCGACACATGCCTTAGTTCCTTCCGATTTGGATTACTGCAATGCGCTCTATGTGGAACTGTTTTAGGAAAATGTCTGGAACATTCAGAAGCGCCAAAATGCTGCAGCCAAATGGTTAACTGGAGCTGGTGGCTAAAGGTACCACATACTCACCTGTTACGGTAACTCCACTGGGTACCGGGCCGTTTTCCAAAGCGACTTGAGTCCAAGCTACCTGGGACTGTATCTCCTTATATGAACCTGTGTGGCTTTGGGATCATCAGTGGAGGCCTTTGGCTCGGTCCCACCACCTTCATGGGCACACCTGATGAGGGCATGAGACAGGGCCTTCTCTGTGGCTGTTCCGGACTTTGGAACTCCCTCCCACTGGAGGCCAGACTGGCGTTCAACAGATGACTTTAAACTCGCTTAGAAGACGTATTATAAATTTTATTACCCTAATCCACGTTCTAGGCTCTCTTAAGCATTACACAGGATCTCACCTGCCATTTTGCTCTCTCAGCCCCTTCCTGGCTAATGAGGAAGTCATCCACCAGGGCCACGGCCTGGGAACACGTGTCAGGCCCTCCTGCCCGGATCCAGCCCTGGAGGTCTGGGGGAAGGCTGGCCAGGAACTGCTCCAGGATCAGCAGCTCCAGGATCTGCTCCTTGCTGCGTCTCTCCGGCCTCAGCCACCGGTGGCAAAGCTCCTGGACTTGGCTGTGAAGCCTCCGGGGGTCTTCCACCTCCTGGCAGGAGAAGTCCCTGAAGTGCTGGCGTCTCACCTCCATCCTCAGGGCATCCCCTCGCAAGATGGCAGCCTTCACTTTCCCATAATCCTCCCTGTCTCTGGCTCCCAGGCTCTGAAAGGCCTCTTCCGCTTCCCCATGAAGTGCTGGCAGGAGCCGGGTCACCCACTCCTCTTTGGGCCAATGACAGGCTTTGGCCACTTCCTCGAAGGAGGCCAGGAAGGCCTTGGCATCATCCCACGGGGCAGCCTCGGAGATCACGGGCTTTTCCCCTCTTCTAGAACTGGGCTCCAGCATCTCCAGAAACTCCTGCCACTGGGCTTCCCAGGGCTGCTGGAGCCCCTTCTCGGCTTCCTTCTTCACCTCTTGCCATCTTCCCCAACGGCCTGCCTCTGCCATAAGCTCAGTCCGGACTCCGCGCATAGATTTTCCTCCTATCCCTCTTTGGCTTCTTCACTGCTTTTCTCTACCACCTAGAATAAGAATATTTGCAAGTGAGATCTCCTGTTGCAGAATATCTTAGAGAATAACTGAAGCCTCATAGCCTTTGGAAAAGAATGTTTCTGAAAAACAAGAAAAACAATCCACCCCATTTTCTACTTTAAAGTTATAACACATAGTAACAACCAGTGAAAACATGTATGATCGAATGGGTAAGTAATAATTATAATAGCAGTCTTAGAACTGCAGAGCTGGGAGAAATTAAAGGGAAAGATGGGAGTAAATTATTGGGAAGTTGAATCATGAATTTGAATCTTCACAGATATATTAGCGTAAATTGTGGAACAAACAAATAATGGATAATATGTCTGTAAGGTTTAAGGAAAATTGTTACCAAGTAGTGTAGAAATATAAAGAACAGATTTAAGGAACTAGATTTGGTGGACAGAGTGCCTGAAGAACTTTGGATAGAGGCTCGTAACATTGTCCAGGAGGCAGCAACGAAAACCATCCCAAAGAAAAGGAAATGCAAGAAAGCAAAGTGGCTGTCCAACGAGGCCTTAGAAATAGCAGAGAGGAGAAGGGAAGCAAAATGCAAGGGAGATAGGGAAAGTTACAGAAACTTGAATGCAGACTTCCAAAGAATAGCAAGGAGAGACAAGAGGGCCTTCTTAAATGAACAATGCAAAGAAATAGAGGAAGATAACAGAAAAGGAAAGACCAGAGATCTGTTCAGGAAAATTGGACATGTTAGAGGAACATTTTGCGCAAAGATGAACATGATAAAAGACAAAAATGGAAGGGACCTAACAGAAGCAGAAGACGTCAAGAAGAGGTGGCAAGAATACACAGAGGAATTATATCAGAAAGATTTGGATATCCCGGACAACCCAGACAATGTAGTTGCTGACCTTGAGCCAGACATCCTGGAGAGCGAAGTCAAGTGGGCCTTAGAAAGCCTGGCTAACAACAAGGCCAGTGGAGGTGATGGCATTCCAGTTGAACTATTTAAAATCTTGAAAGATGATGCTGTTAAGGTGCTACATTCAATATGCCAGGAAGTTTGGAAAACTCAACAGTGGCCAGAGGATTGGAAAAGATCAGTCTACATCCCAATCCCAAAGAAAGGCAGTGCCAAAGAATGCTCCAACTACCGTACAATTGCACTCATTTCGCACGCTAGCAAGGTTATGCTCAAAATCCTACAAGGTAGGCTTCAGCAGTATGTGGACCGAGAACTCCCAGAAGTACAAGCTGGATTCCGAAGAGGCAGAGGAACTCGAGACCAAATTGCTAACTTGCGCTGGATTATGGAGAAAGCCAGAGAGTTCCAGAAAAATATCTACTTCTGCTTCATTGACTATGCGAAAGCCTTTGACTGTGTGGACCACAGCAAACTATGGCAAGTTCTTAAAGAAATGGGAGTGCCTGACCACTTTATCTGTCTCCTGAGAAACCTATATGTGGGACAGGAAGCAACAGTTAGAACTGGTCATGGAACAACTGAGTGGTTCAAAATTGGGAAAGGAGTACGGCAAGGCTGTATACTGTCCCCCAGCTTGTTTAACTTATATGCAGAATACATCATGCGGAAGGCTGGACTGGAAGAAACCCAAGCCGGAATTAAGATTGCCGGAAGAAATATCAACAACCTCCGATACGCAGATGATACCACTCTGATGGCAGAAAGTGAGGAGGAATTAAAGAACCTTGTAATGAGAGTGAAAGAGGAGAGTGCAAAAAACGGTCTGAAACTCAACATCAAAAAAACTAAGATCATGGCCACTGGTCCCATCACCTCCTGGGAAATAGAAGGGGAAGATATGGAGGCAGTGTCAAATTTTATCTTCCTGGGCTCCATGATCACTGCAGATGGAGACAGCAGCCCTGAAATTAAAAGGCGCCTTCTTCTTGGGAGGAAAGCGATGACAAATCTTGACAGCATCTTGAAAAGCAGAGACATCACCTTGCCAACAAAAGTCCGAATAGTCAAAGCTATGGTTTTTCCTGTCGTGATGTATGGAAGTGAGAGCTGGACCATAAAGAAAGCTGACTGCCGAAGAATTGATGCCTTTGAATTGTGGTGCTGGAGGAGACTCTTGAGAATCCCCTGGACTGCAAGGAGAACAAACCTA
This sequence comes from Pogona vitticeps, assembly GCF_051106095.1. NCBI lineage: Eukaryota > Metazoa > Chordata > Lepidosauria > Squamata > Agamidae > Pogona > Pogona vitticeps. The sequence goes on from NC_135784.1 coordinate 21,407,174, forward strand.
TCAGTTCTAAAGGAAATCAACCCTGAATGCTCACTTGAAGGACAGATTCTGAAGCTGAGGCTCCAGTACTTTGGCCATCTCATGAGAAGAAAAGAGTCCTTGGAAAAAACCTTGATGTTAGGAAGGTGTGATGGCAAGAGGAGAAGGGGACGACCGAGGATGAGATGGCTGGACAGTGTCTGCGAAGCAACCAACATGAACCTGACACAACTCCGGGAGGCAGTAGAAGACAGGAGGGCCTGGCGTGCTCTGGTCCATGGGGTCACGAAGAGTCGGACACGACTAAACGACTAAACACACACACAGTGTAGAAATATGACCTTGAACACCAGTAAAGTTGAATATGTTACATATAAATGTAGGATCTCTGTGCTGAAGGTGAAAAAAAGGAACATATTTATATACATGGTGGTCTTGCAAAACATGCAAGAAGGAATGGATAATGATTTTTAAAGAGATTGGTGAAATAATTGGTGTGGATATACAAATGTCTTCAATAACTGCCTTGTCAAACATGGTTAAGAATAAGCAAAGGAAGGGAGAAGGAAAGGAATTCATTATTATAACAATGTCTTTGGTAAAGTTAATGTTTGCAAGGAATTAGAAAAGTCATAACCAGGTTAATGTTGAAGAATGGTACAAAGAAATGTGGAATATGGCCATTCATGATAAATTGACCTGTGAAACAAAAATCAAAGGAGGAATATCAAAAAGTAATGGAATGCATTTTTAATATATGTATTTCAGAAAGGAAAGGCGTATAGACCGGGAAAAGAATTTGTGTGTTTCTGGAGAGAAAGGGGCAATGTGGAATGAAGAAAATAAAGGATATGAATCTGGTCCCAAGGGGGAGGGTGGCACAGGATTGAGAAATGAGAGTATGGTCAATTTTGTTTAACTTTAAGTTGATTTAATGTAGTCCACTGTAAAAAAAATTTAATTACGTTTTTATTTATTTATTTAAAAAGAACTGAAGAGCTGGAAGAGAACCTGTAGATCACCAAGTCCAGCCCCTCTCAAGGAAGCCCAGTGGGGGAAATAACCTCTGGCTCCACACCCTGAGGCCTAAAAACCATTGAGCGATCAAGATTGATTCTGGGTCCCATGGCAGAGCTCCCTGGTGGAGAGAAGCCAGAGGTTGGGAGTTCGATTCCTCCCTCTGCCTCTTTCGGGAACCGCCAGCCTGGGGGGTCTCGGGCAAGCTGTGCCGTCCCAAGAGGCCCCCCCCCCCAAAAAGAAGGGAAGGATCCACCACTTCTAAGTCTTCTCTCTCTCTGGAAACTCCTCAAAATGGCTGCCATGAATCAGGATGAATAGGGACCATGTGGAAGAGGGCGAGTCCCCGTGGCCTGCCTGGCCAGCTTGTTGTCCGCCCTGACTCTCTCGGAGGCTGCTTGGGGCGCCCCTTCAGCCAGTGGGGTCACCTCCGCAGTCCTGGTAAAGTCACACATCTCTGCGAAACCCTGCGTTTTTACTCGCAAGGAAGCCTGCCTCCCAACTCCGGGCAAAGAAATGCCTGCCCGAGTTTCCCGGTTGGAGGGGGGACCAAAAAAAGGGGGGCGAAAACGCCTCTCCAGCCCCCACTGGCGCCTCTCTGGGCCCTTCGGAGCCTCCCTGTGTCATTGAAGATCCTACCGGAAGCGACGAGGAGGCTTGTGTGATTCGGTCGGCTTGCTTGCTTGCTTGCTTGCTCGCGTGTTTTCTTTCTCTCTCGGCCCTTAGCTTCGCCGGGATGGCCAACCGAGGCGCCGAGTCTAACCGGGAAGGTGGCCCCTTCCTGGGCTTTGGAGATGGAGAGGCGGTGGCTGTTCCTTGCGTCGAAATCCCCGCCTTTTCTCTCGCCTTCCTCCTCCTCCTCCTCCTCTTCCTCCTCCTCGGGGCAGAAAGGCCGGCCAGGCTTCACACGGGCGCCCCCTCTTGGGCGACGCCATCATTACACCTTCCTCATGTTTAACGAAACAGGTGACAGACTCACACACACATATACTGTATATTTATTTCCCAAACTCAAGCCTTGGTGACTGTGAGGCAGGAGGCGAGAGGGATATCCCCCCCTCCTCGCTGGAGAGCCGTCCCTCCTTCACATTGAAGAGAAGGAAAAAGTAACCCAGCCAACCTCAGGACCCTCAAAGACTCAGCAGCAGTGAGGGACAGACAGGGAGGGGAAAAGAGATGCCAAGGATGACATTAGGAGGGGCTCAGGGAGAAACGGCTGGAAAAGAGAGGAAGAAGAGGATGGAGTTTGAGGCAGGAGTGGGAGAGCTAAAAGGGAAGGAAGAGCCCTTACCAGCAGGACTGTGTGACGGGAGAGACTTGAAAGAGAGCCCAAGGAGGAGGGAGGCCGACTATAGAAGGAGAAGGGAGATCCCACCCAGACCCTCTTATTGGGGAGAAGCCGAGGCGAGAGAGAAAGGAAAGAAAGACTAGAATGGAGGAGAAGCGAGATGAGGAGGAAGGGTTACAGGAAGGACCTTGGAAGGGCCCAGCACCAGAGAGACGCTCCCTGTGGAATAACAACCAGGACGAGGACACCATGCCCCTGTTGGGGAGTGAGACAGGCCAGGCGGAAGCAGACGACCTCTTTGCAGACTAGCCGGGTCCATCGAATGTCAGGGGTAGAAACCCATTCTTGTTTGAAGACTGGACACCCCTTGGAGACCCATTGGCAGAAGGAGAAAAGCATCCAAATCATGTTAGGGACATTTGTTATTTGTTAAATACACCAATAAATATTTCGCCTGGTTCGAAACAACAAAAATCTGCTGATTTCTTTGAAGCAAAAATGGAGCCAAAGGTCGAACCCTCACAGGGACTTAATGAAAGTATCTAATTTTCAGAACTTCGTGCGCAGCCTGGAGAAATGCTCATTGAAAGCTAACTGCTTGTTTGCTTGATATCTTTGCTATGTTTTTTATAGTGCTCTATTCAAGGTATCACATGCTCCTGCATTTGTAGAAAATCATGGGAAAGCCGGACAGGGGACAGATTGTATTTATCTTCAGCATGGAAGGGACTGTCACTCGCGAATTGGCCTCCTCAGCCACACTTGATGCTGTTCCAAGTCCTCGATACAGAGCATGTTACCGTAGTCTCTGTCTTGAGACTGAAGGATGCCTAACCATGTTTACCCCCCTTCTCAGTTCCCAGTTGGTGTTCAGTCAGTAGGTTTAGTTTGCTGTTGATCTGTTCACAACTGTAAGTAAAGAAAGGTTTCTATTCTTTCTCCTACAAATGGATCAGAGTGAGACCTTAAGGGCTAGTTCAGAAGAAAGGGGTGGACCCTCTGGAGAACTGGAAGCCATTCTCCTCTGCGAATCTCTGTACTTCTGCTGTGCAGAACAAGGAATTTTACCAGAAATTCAAAATTCTGCACCAAGTAAGAACCGCAGAACTAATCAGGGAAAAAACCATATAGTTAGGCTATTGGGAGGTGAGCTAGGGCCCCATCTTCATAGACTATCATTCTCGGGTAGTTTCCCAGGACCAGATGTGCCACCCCAAATAACCTGGATGAATGGAAGACAAAAGGAAGGCTTCAACATACTCATGAGTTGGGGATGTTTCGATAGCAGAAAGGAAGGCAGGGCGGTAATGGGATTGATTTATATCCTCCAGTATCTGAAGGGCTCCCATATCGAAGATGGTCCCGGTATATCCAGAATTGCTGGGTAGCTGAAGAGTTTAGTTCTCTGGCTATGCAATCTGAGGTTGGGGGTTCGATTCCCTACTTGGACTCCTGCTACTATATTTTAATGTGAACCAGCAGTTCAGGCCCATCTCTACCTGGGTGCTTTGGTTCCTGCGATTGCTCTGATCTCCCTCATCACAACCTGCATTTGACTTTTTCCCTCACCAACCTCAGCATCTCACCCCCACAGAATTGCTCAGTGAAGCCTTACCCGGCCCCCTGATCTTAACGTCATCAGCTTGCAGGGCTTCTTTCTAGATCTGTTCCTTTCCGGAGTTCGAGGGCTCTCCCTCTGCCGACAGGGAACCCAAGTATTCCTCCTTTACGGGTTCCTGAAAGAGGGTGGGGGATCCCACTCAGTATTTTAGCCACTGGATAAGTGAATCAGTGGTTACTGAACCCGCAGATAGGTGGGTCCTACTGTACTACACAGGCGTGAACGCCCCAGAATTGAAGCAGTTAAAGAGGATTTCAACCTTTGCTAAGTGTTAACTTGTTGTTGTTTAGTCGCTAAGTCGTGCCCATCTCTTCGTGACTCCATGGACCAGAGCACCCCAGGCCCTCCTGTCTTCCACTACCTCCCAGAGTTGGGTCAAATTCACGTTGGTAGCTTCGATGACACTGTCCAGCCATCTTGTCCTTTGTCATCCCCTTCTCCTCTTGCCTTTAGTCTTTCCCGACATCAGCGTCTTTTCCAGGGAGTCTTCTCTTCTCATGAGATGGCCAAAGTATTGGAGCCTCAGCTTCGGGATCTGTCCTTCCAGGGAGCACTCAGGCTTGATTTCCTTCAGAATGGATAGGTTTGATCTCCTTTTGCAGTCCAGGGGACTCTCAAGAGTCTCCTCCAGCACCACAATACAAAAGCATCAGTTCTTCAGCGGTCAGCCTTCTTTATGGTCCAGCTCTCACTTCCATACGTCACTACTGGAAAAACCATAGCTTTGACTATTCAGACCTTTGTCGGCAAGGTGAGGTCTCTGCTTTTTAAGATGCTGTTTAGTTACAACTGCAAATCTTTAGTTAACACAAATTAAATATTTGTTCAATCTTGATCCTTATGTTGACTTCTGAAGACTGTGGGATTTAAAACACAAACCCTCACCTGCCACTTTTCTGCTTTAGTCCCTTGGTGGCTCACGAGGAAGGCATCCACCAGGGCTACATGTCTCTGGCCTTCCTGCCTGGATCCAGCCCTGGAGGTCTGGGGGAAGGCTGGCCAGGAAGTGCTCCAGGATCAGCAGCTCCAGGATCGGCTCCTTCTCTCCGGCCTCAGCCACTGGGGGCAAAGCTCCTGGACTTGGCTGTGAATTTTGGGGGGGATCTTCAGCTCCCTGGCAGCAGAAGTGCCAGAACTGCAGATGCTGTATTTCTGTCTTCAGGGCATCTCTTTCCAAGATGGCGCCCTTCACTTCCCTGTAATCCTCCCCATCTCTGGTTTTCAAACCTTGAAAGGCCTCTTCCTCTATGCCATTGAGTGCAGGCAGAAGCCAGGCTACCCACTCTTCCCTTGGCCACTGGCAGGCTTTGGCTACTTGCTCAAAGGAAGTCAGAAGAAACTTGGCATCATCCCAACATTATTGGGTTTTGCCATTTTGTACAAATAGGTGGAAATATCTTCAAGAATTCCTGAGACCGGGTTTCCCAGCGATGCTGTATCTCCTTCTACAATGCCCTTTTTCTCTTTGGCACAGCATCCCAACCTAGTAACTGGTCTATCCTGGGGACTTTTCTTGCTCTGACTGGTCTGCATTGACCTTCTAGGCGTGCAGTCAATACGCTGAAAACAGAGGTGGTTGTAAAGAGACCCAGTGAAGACTCTTCAGGGAAGTAGATTTGAGGCCAAATCCTTTCCATCCGAATCCTGCTGCAAGAATGGGGAAGAAAAAGCCACAGGATCTCCCTTCCGCTTGGGGACTTCTAGCCTTCCAGAGTCAGTCAGATGTCTTTGGTGATTCGAGTTTTGAAATGCCCTCACCATTCAGAGCTTCGCTCCTTCTCCTTAGCTCTCTCTGCTTGGGTGCTCCCCAGATCTGTGGGAGTACAATTCCCATCTTTGAACCACTATCCTCCTTGCTTATATCATCACTGCCTTTCCTTTCTTGCTGAAATTTCTCCAGGGGAGTGGAAGCCAGAATTAACCCTTTGGGGTGCAGGAAACCAAGGTAGAGAAGCCAACGTGTGTGTGTTCCTGGATGCCTAGGTTTTGACAGTGGCCAGGGGTGCATTTGCACAATTAAAACTAGTGTGCCAGCTGGATATAGCTGTTGATTGGTGGTCAATGGTAAAATTAGAATCAAGATACAAAAAAGATAGGACTATGGGTTTTTTCGAGGGCAAAGTCCAGGTGGACAGACTGTGGATATATACGGATGAAAGAATAATTAAGAAAATGTACATATACTTATTAGAATATGACTTAGAGGATGAGAGGGTGAAAGAGACAATGGTAAAATGGGCAAAAAATTTGGATACAATGTGGATCTTGATTACTGGACTAAGATGTGGAAAGAAAGCTATAAGATGTTTAAACAAGTAAATTTAAGAGAAAATATACTCAAAATGTTCTACAGATGGCATTACACACCTGTAAGACTAGCAAAAATGTTGGTAACAGCAATATATGTTGGAAGTGTAAAAAAATGCAGGAACTTATTATCATATGTGGTGGACATGTGAAAAGGTCAAAATTTATTGGACACAGGTATGGGAACTAGCAAAAGAAATTACTCAGCAGAAATTAGATATAAAACCTGAAATGGCATTACTGAATGTCATGTCAGGAATAAATGATAATACATTGAAGCATTGTCTCATGTATATACTCACAGCAGCTAGATTACTCTGGGCCCAAAAATGGAAAACCAAAGAGGGTCCGACGATAGAAGAGCTGTTAAAGAAGTTATGGGATATAGCAGAACTGGACACTCTATCAGAAGTACTACGGGAACAACCAAGAGACTATGTAAAACAAAACTGGGAACTAATATACTCTTGGGCCCAGAAGAAGACAGGAGTGTAGGGCAAAGTTGATGATATATGTATATCTACTTAGTATACACTGGAAACCAATCTAGGGAGAGTAGAGAGGTTAACGAGGCTGGAGTCTCTGATTCCAAAGGGGGGAGGGTTTAGTTTAAATAGAGGGGGTAGTTAGTTTTTTTTCTCTTGTTCTCTTTTCTTTCCTGTATACGTGGTCGGTTTTTTTTTTAAATCTTTTCTTGTGTCTATTATGGTTATTTGTATGTTTGAAAAAAAACTAGTGTGCCAGCTGCGACCATTCCATGAGAGGTCTGATCCAGCCGTGGTGACACATGCCTTAGTAAGACACACTCTATGTGGGGCTGTCGACGGAAAGAGTCTGGAAAGGTCGGCGGGTCCAAAAGGCAGCAGCCAGATTGCAGACTGGAAGTGGGCACAGGGATCAAACAACTCCCCTCATTACGGCAGCTCCTCTGGCTGCCCATCGGTATCCGGGCACAAATCCAAGTGTTCGCTTTAACCTATAAAGATCTAAGCTGCCTTTCTATACTCATTAGTTTTTAGCTTTAAATATTGCCTTTCAACGATGTAAGTCTCCTTGGGTTTTTTTTAAGTAGAATGGCAGGGTTAAAATAATTTAAATCAAACAAAATAAATAAAAAATAAACTTGCTAATTTCTTCCTCTCACTAGAAATACACTTCACCAGTGGCTTTCGACCAGTGGATGCTCCCTCCCTCCCTCCCGCTGTTGTTAATCCGTGATATTCTATGTGCCCTGAAAAGATCAACAAACAAACCACTCAGATACTGAGATTTTCTTTCTTTCCTTTGAGAATTAATGGCAGAATAGCTCATAAGGAATTGTTTAAGTCAAGAATAACATGTCTGCAGAGATTTAGCAACACTGTAAAGTATAACTAAAGGAAAACTCAAGACGTTTTTATAATGGAAACATTTTATTTTTAAAAAAATGCAAAAGTGGTACGTTCCCATGCTCCCTATGTCCAGGGACTCAAAATAAATTACCCTGTACAATATTCATGGTATTTTATTTTTTTAAGCAAGAGGGACAAGGCTCAGAACCCACACTACAGGTTGAGAGAGAGACTGACAGTCAAGAGTTTTGAAGTTATTTTCTATAAGTAATTCATTCCTATTACTCATTAACAGCGGTCGAAAAATTGTTCTACATTACAACAGTGGAAAGGGGTTTTTTTACATTATCTGGTGCATTGCTCATTGTTTTTTCTCATTTTCTGTAAGTTTGGGGAGGAAAAGACTCCTTATTGATAAGGTAAGAAATAGGGTTTTTTTTTTTACAAGATAACTCTTTCAAATAGTGTCACTTCTTCCACCACTGTTCAATCCAATTATTCCTTTTTTTTAAAAAAAGTCTCAAATTCATTTTCCTAATTGCAACAACCTTACAGTTTTCACTGGCAGGTAGGGAATATCCATTGGGATTTTCTCTGAAATTTAGAGCTAAATTTAACTGGGAGTCCCAGCCCTGGAACACCCAAGAAATGAATGGGGTTGTGAGGGAGGTCCAACAGCTAGCGCGGCGTCTCCTCCAGCTAACATAAATGTCAAAGGGGCTGAGGGAAGAGAAAAAGAGTATAAAGAGGAAAAGGGGTTGAAGGGGGTAAGACTGAAGTGTGTGTGTCAGAGGAGGGAAGAAAGCAAGGGGAGGAGCATTGGGTGGATGTGTGGGAGGAGAATATAAAAGAGGGGGAATATGCGCAGGAATTTAGGGCGGTAACAGGCAAGAGAGAGAAGGAGAAAGAGGAAGCAAAGGCGCATGGAGTAAAGAGTGTGATTGATGATTTCCCAAGCCTGAAGGCGGGAGGACTACTGCCTGATCCCGTTCCTGATAAGGAAGGAGTAGTGATACAAGAGAGACTAGAATGGACGGTGGTGGTCTTCCCGAGAGGACGTGGTCGCTGGAGGAAGTTGGTACGCCCAGACCAGACCTTCAACAAGCCACCACCCGAGGGGGCACTGGGCTCACCACCCCTGTTGTGGGATAATCTGCGCGGTAAGGAGCACCCCGTTACGGAAGCCTACCGACAATGAGCGGTTTGGGCCGGCTCCCCCGTATTGAAGCAAAGTTACCAAGTTAAACAGAATGGACATATAGAGAGAAAGTTGCCTGAGATATGTTGATGCCCACAGAAGTTGTGGTTGATACGCCATTGTTGAATGTTAATAAAAATGTGTTGTTGCTGGTCAACCGCCAAATAGTTTATATGGACCTTTTGACAGGGGTTTACTTAAGCAAACTCACCATTGGGCAACGGAATCAATGGACTTACTCTAAGTCAATCATTCCCAAACTTGGGTCCCCAGATGTATGAAATGTATAGTGTTTAATATTTTGGCTTGGAACCGATCCCCTGTGGATACCACAGTCCTACTGCAATACCATCCCATAATACTCAGATAAAGACAGACTATCCGAAAAATATTTTTCTGATGCTGAAGGTGATCATTCAGGTGAAGTCACTAACTGAAACATTTCCAGCATGGAGGCCTTTCATATGATCGTTATGAATTCTTTCATGTTTCTTCAAGTAATTTGCCACTTTAAAGCTTTTTCCACACTGAAAGCATTTGTACGGCCTCTCTCCGGTGTGAATCCTGCAGTGGCTCATGTTTCCTTGCTGACTGAAACATTTCCCGCACTGAGAGCATTTGTACGGTTTCTCTCCAGTATGAATCCTCCAGTGGTTCATAAGGTTTCCTTGCTGACTGAAGCATTTCCCACACTGAGAGCATTCGTACGGCTTCTCTCCGGTATGAATCCGCTGATGGACCAGCAACCATTTTTCCTGGTAGAAGGACTTCCCACACTGAGAGCACTTATACGGTTTAGTTTCAGCTCCAGTATGGATGCCTTGGTGTCTTTTCAAGTAATTTTGTAGGCTGAAGCATTTTCCACATTGGTAACATTTGTATGGTTTAGCTCCAGTATGAAGCAGTTGATGTCTATTCAAATTTATTCTCTGACTGAAGCACTTTCCACACTGAGAGCATTTGTAAGGTTTCTCTCCGGTATGAATCCGCTGATGGACCTGCAAAGCTTTTTCCTGGTTGAAGGACTTCCCGCACTGAGAGCACTTATGTGGTTTTGCTTGGGCTCCAGTATGGATGCGTTGGTGTTTTTTCAAATAATTTTCCAAGCTGAAACATTTTCCACATTGGTAACATTTGTATGGTTTAGCTCCAGTATGAATCCTTTGATGTGTATTCAGATTTCTTCTCTGACTGAAGCACTTCCCACACTGAGAGCATTCGTACAGTTTCTCTCCGGTATGAATCCGCTGATGGACCAGCAAAGCTTTTTCCTGGTTGAAGGACTGCCCGCACTGAGAGCACTTATACAGTTTTGTTCAACTTACAATATGGATGCCTTGGTGTCTTTTCAAATACTTTCCCAGGCTAAAGCATTTTCCACATTGAGAACATTTGTACCGTTTCCCTCCAGTATGAATTTTGGCTTGGAACCGAGCCCCTGTGGATACGACACTCCAAGTGTAGTACAATCCCATAATACTCAGATAAAGACAGACTATCCGAAAAACATTTTTCTGATGCTCAAGGCATCTGTGTGGCTCTTCTCCTACAGCAATTCCCGGGCGATCATTCAGGTGAAGTCACTAACTGAAACATTTCCAGCACCAAGGCCTTTCATATGATCGTTATGAATTCTTTCATGTTTCTTCAAGTAATTTGCCACTTTGAAGTTTTTTCCACACTGAAAGCATTTGAACGGCTTCTCTCTGGTGTGAATCCTCCAGTGGCTCATCAGATTTCCTTGCTGACTGAAGCACTTTCCACACTGGGAGCATTTGTACGGCTCCTTTCCGGTATGACTATGCGGTGGATTTTCAACTGGTTGCTCCAGACAAAGCTTTTCCCACACTCCAGGCATGTGTATCGTTTCTCTCCAGTATGAATCCTACAGTGCCTCATCAGATTTCGTTGATCATTGAAGCATTTCCCACACTGACAGCATTTGTACGGTTTCTCTCCAGTATGAATTATCTGATGGGTTTTCAAGTGGTTGTTCCACCCGAAGCTTTTCCCACACTCCAAGCATTTGTACGGTTTCTCTCCAGTATGAATCCTCCAGTGATTCTTCAGGTGTCCTTGCTGACTGAAGCACTTCCCACATTCAGAGCATTCGTACAGTTTCTCTCCTGTATGAATCCGCTGATGGACCAGCAAAGCTTTTTCCTGGTTGAAGGACTTCCCGCACTCAGAGCACTTATACGGTTTTGTTTCAGCTCCAGTATGGATGCTTTGGTGTCTTTTCAAATCCTTTCTTAGGCTGAAGCATTTTCCACATTGAGAACATTTGTACGGTTCAGATCCAGTATGAAGCCGTTTATGTGTATTCAATTTTTTTCTCTGACCGAAACCCTTCCCACCCTGAGAGCATTCATACAATTTCTCTCCAGTATGAGATTTCTGGTGGATCACCAAACTTCTCTGAAGGAAGCCTTTACCACACTGAGAACATTCAAAGAGCCTTCCCTCACTTTGAATTCCGTGACTCTCCCCACTCCCAGAATCCTTAGGGTCCTCCTTTGGACGATCACGCTGATATGTGTCCAAGTGATCTCCTTCCACATTTTCCAAAAATTCACCTTTAATTTCTCCAGTTACCACCCTCTGTTGTTTATCAGAGTACACATTTTCCTGGAATGTTTCTTCTGATGTGACACAATCATTGTGCTTCTTTCTGGTACGGATTCAGTCAGGTTCTGATTTGCAAGGATACCTTTGGCCGCACTTGACGGTTGTGGGTGTTTCCTCCCTCATAGACATTTCGGGAGGCTGGCATACTGTAGCTGTATGTTGGTCCCTGAACTCATTAGGTTCCTTGTCTCTCTCTGCTAACTGATCTTCTTTCAATCCAGATTCTTCCTCACCTATCTCAATTCCCTTCAGCAAGTTTACTTGGCTTCTCGGGGCAGCAGTTCTGGGGACATCCATCAGCTCATTTCTTTCCCACTGAGGATTCTCCATCTTGACCTGCCTTCCCATCGTGTCATCTGCAAAGAAAGATTAATTTTGGTCATTCTTTGGACTCCAGAGAAAGGCTCTGGAACAGTGGTTCCTAACCTTGGGTACCCAGATGTTTTTGAACTACAGTTGCCAGAAATCCTGATCATCACAGCTAGTGGTCCAAGAACATCTGGGGAACCAAGGTTGGGAATCACAGTTATTTTTGTTAATTTTTTTACTGATTTTCACATCACAGGAATGCAAATAGAATGATTTTGATAATCCCTTTTTTCAGGTAAAATAAGAGACAACTTAAAAGCTCTCCATGACATTGTTTTTAAAATAAGGAATTAATTAATAAATATTAAATTCATTGTCAAGTTCAATCCGTCTTGGGTAACCCTTTTCAGGACTTCCCATTTAGAGAATATTCAGAAGTGTTTTACCCTTCCCTTCCTCTAGAGGGTGCCCTGTGACTGTGCAGCTTGCACTAGGAAACCAAGGCTGGATTATTTGGGATTCACGGGGGGAACTGAACTCCCAGTCTCTGGTTCTGCAGCTGGATACCTAAATCACTGAGATATCCAGCCAGATAAGGAACTAATTTCTGCCTAATAAATGATTAAAAGCAGTTAATATATTGGAACTGCAAAACGAAGCATCCACACCAGAATCAAAGAACATAAGAGACACTGCAGACTAAAACAACCAGAAAAATCTGCAGTAGCTGAACATGCCCTGAAACAAACTGGACATGAAATTCTATTACAAAATACTCAAATACTGGACAACGCCAGCAATCATTACGTCAGACTGCACAGGGAAGCCATTGAAATCCACAAGCACCAGCAAAACTTCAACAAAAAAGAGGAAAGTGTGAAACTCAGCAAAACCTGGCTCCCAGCTCTCAAAAATACAGCGTGCAAAAGGTCAACAAACTCTACCCTGCCACAAGGACAGGGGATCACTAGACACAAAAGACCAGCTAAGGACACCCATCAACTACGTCGTCATCTTTTCTGGGTGTTAACTTGTTGTTGTTTAGTCATTAAGTCGTGTCTGACTCTTCATGACCCCATGGGCCAGAGCACGCCAGGCCCTCCTATCTTCCACTGCCTCTCGGAGTTGTGTCAATTTCATGTTGGTTGCTTCGATGACATTGTCCAACCATCTCATCCTCTGTCGTCCACTTCTCCTCTTGCCTTCAAACTTTCCTAACATCAAGGTCTTTTCCAAGGAGTCTTCTCTTCTCATGAGATGGCCAAAGTATTGGAGCCTCAGATTCAGGATCTGTCCTTCCAGTGAGCACTCAGGGTTGAGCCTCCTCCAGCACCACAATTCAAAGGCATCAAGTCTTTGGCTGTGAGCTCTCTTTACGGTCCAGCTCTCACTTCCATACATCACTACTGGAAAAACTTTCCCTATTCGGACTTTTGTTGGCAAGCTGATGTCTCTGTTTTTTAAGATGCTGTCAGAGTTTGTCATCGCTTCCCTCCCAAGAAGCAGGCGTCTTTTAATTTCATGGCTGCTGCCACAATCTGCAGTGATCATGGAGCCCAAGAAAGTAAAATCTGTCACTGCCTCCATCAACCGCGGGACCAGATAATCTCTTCTCCTGAGCACAATACACCCACAACAATACACACTAATCACCCATCTACAGAAAAAGACAAAAGCCTATCTCACAGCCAGAAATACTGCACTCCCATAGCCAACTACACCAGAAGACAGAGTGCTGACCTCTGAAGATGCCGGCCACAGAGACTGGCGAAACGTTAGGAAGAATAACTTTCAGAACACGGCCAAAGAGCCAGAAAATCCCACAACAACCATTAGATCCTGGCCCTGAAAGCCTTCGTGAATAGATTAATATTTTCTTCCTTCAAACAAAGCAACCTCTTGGAAAAAGAACAAAGAATGAAGAAAAAAGGAGGTTTTATATCCAATGATGCTCCTCCACCAGCATAATGGACACTCCTGGCAGAAAACAGCCTGGCTAACGTTTCACAAATCCGCTTCGGGGAGGGAAATTCCAGTCTCTTTTGATTAACAGAGGGTGGCGTCTATTTTCCCGCTAATTTGTAATAGTCAAAATCCTATTAAATAGGTCCACTGGTGTATTAAGCAATCCCTGTACATTCTGGGAGCTGAATTCATCCTGTCACTGAAAGGATAAAATGTCAGTGGAGGCATTGCCTGTTGTGTGCCTATTCAGCTTGGCACACAACAAACACCTATGCTGACTTCTTCACTTCGAGCAATTCACCACTGAGATTTACCACAACACCTGGTTCCCATCCTTCTCTGCTACCTTACTTAACAACAACAATAATAAAGACACCAAAAAATGGTCTATTTCTGACACAGTTCATCGTCCTGACAGGAGTAGCGAACAAAGCTGAAGGGCTGAGAGATGAAAAGAGCCAGGATCCTGCCTTCAAGGGAAAGATGCGTGAGGCAAAGCCAGAAGATGACTAATATTCATCATCCCACTCATAATCTGTTAATATTGTTGCTTTTCTATGCAAATTAGGAGAAATACGAAGGTTAACCGTTGAAGGAACCCAAGGAATATGGCAGCAATAGAACAAAAGAGGGTGAAGATAGAGGCGGGAACAGCAGATATAAAAAGGAGGAAGAAACAGTTACCTCCAGCTTAGGAATGGGTCTGGATGGAGGATCCCTGGACCAGAGCTTGGGTGAGGCTGAGAGTGTCTAAAGAAGATTACAGGAGAAGGAGAGAGATCCCCCGAGACCGTCTTATTGGGGAGAAGACGAAGCCAGAGAGTGGAGGCGAAAGCTAAGAGAGAAAAAAGAAAAGGTAGAGAAAGGAGGGAGTTTGGAATGGAGGGTGAGCGAAATGAGGGATACCGGGGGACCCTGGAAGACCTCCACACCCATGGGATGCTCCATGTGGGTGGATGACCGGGACGATGACACCGTACCCCTGCTGGAAGGTGAAGCGGGACATAGAGTAGACCTGAACTTCTCTATAGACTGGCTGGGTCCATGGAATGCTGCGGAAGGGAACCCGTTCCTGGATCAAGAATGGAAGCCCCTTGCTGACTGTAGCGTTCTCCATTTATTAGATCTATGGTTCTTGTTGCATTAGGTAATGGTTTATGAATATTCATGTTGCTGAGAGGCGGAGCCAAGAGAGATACTATAAGAGGGGAGTCAGAAGTCAAATTAAGCGAGTTTAAATCAGTAAGAGTAATGTAAGAGAGATTGAGTCAGTGAGAGTAGAGTCAGGGAGTGTAATAGAATGTGTAGTTTGGGGAAATTCTGAGGAATGATTAACTACTGAAGATATTCATGAATCAATCTATGTAATCAATAAACCAAACTTTTATTTAAAACATCTTGAAGTGTGGACCTGAATCTTTCTGAAGTAAATGGTGATTTAGAGATCACCTGGTGGCAGCCAGTGTAAAAGAAGAGAGTGTTTGCCTTCTTGTGCTCTGGGGCTTGAAGGTCAAGCAAGGGGCACGAGAGTGGACGCAATTGGTGACCAGCAGCAGGATTCGAAGAAATCCAGTGAAGCATGAGTTGAACTCAAAGCATTCCAGTCAAGTCTGAGTTTAAAAAGGATTTTCCTTGAGTCAACGGTACCTTTTAGATAGAGGTCTGTGACAAAGAAGTTTGGTTCCTTGCTAGAGCTTTTGGGAAAAGCTTAGTAATAGGGGCTTCTGAACCCAGATCTGGTGGGTCTAAGTTAGGGAAGGACTCTGAAAGGAAATTCTTGTGTTTACCTCAGGATCTGAAGACCAGGGGGCTTGCTTAAGGCTCAAGGCTCTAAGGATAGAGATCGCTTGTGAAAAGCAGAAGCCAGGGGTCAGAGCAGATCTGAGGGAAGAAAGGAGAAAGCCTTCGCTTGAAATAGAATTATATTTATTTTATTTATTTATTTTATTTATTTTATTTATATGCCGCCCACTCTACCCAGAGGTCTCTGGGCGGCTTACAATAATTAAAATTCAATACAATAAGATGATTAAAATACAATTATAATACAATTAAAATAGAATTAAAATTGCCATCATCAGGACCCACAGTTGTTATTTCAATTAAAAGCCTTCTGGAACAGGAAGGTTTTGACCTGGCGCCGAAATGTCATCAACGTCGGCGCCAGACGGATTTCAGTTGGGAGGGCGTTCCATAGTCTGGGGGCAGCTGCCGAAAAGGCCCTTTGTCTACAAGCCATCCCTCTTACCTCTTTGAGAGATGGCTCTTTCAAAAGGGCCCCCTGGCTAGATCTTAACTGCCGGGTAGGCTCATATGGAAGGAGGCGGTCCTTCAAGTGACTGGATGTAAGAGAAGAAAGACAGGTCCTTTAAAGATAAGTACACATGCTGTAGTAATCATCCCAGAAGTAAATATGCCACCCAAACGTTCCACAAGGGGGAATCCTGAAGCTGAGGTTTTACCTCATGAATTGGAGGGAAATTGGAACCCCTTAATTCAGCTGGAATGAGAAACTAAATTAAAAGAGTTACAGCTCAAAAATGAGGCTGAGATCAGGCAAAGGAAGCAAGATTTTGAAAAATGGAAGCTGCAGCATGATATTAAATTAAAAGAAAAACTGTTAGAAATCAAAGTTAGGACTGAGGAAAAGATTTCACAGCTCAGAGCTGAATTGAGAGTAAAACTCATGGAATTGAAAGTCCAAAACTATAATACTAATAAATCCAATCCTGAGGGGAATCTATCAAAAACAGCTGATTGTATGAAAGAATTAAGAAACTCAAATTATTCTGAGGTAAAACTTGGTGGTAATAACTGGGATGACAATGAGAAGCCCTTTAATAAAAATTACCTCAGCAAAACAACATGGAATGAAGGCCAGAGTGGTGCCTCAGCAAAATTAGTATGGCCTAGTCCTCAGAACCAAGTGAATCTTGAGGAAAAGTTTAATGAATCTCCTTTGGATGAGAGAAGGAATTACCAAAGCGGCAAGCCTGGTCATTTACAATACAATTGTACAGAAATTAAACCTCAAAATGTGGAGAATAATGGCCAGATCAAGAAAGTATACTGTTTGGGAACTGTGGAGGCCTCTGAGGGAAAAATAGATTCCCAAACCCTAGAAGCAAACCAGGGATGCCCCAGTTCAGAAATAAGCCATGAGGTAACCAAAATGGCTGATCAGAGTATTTTGAAAACCCTTAACGTTCCTTCCTGTACTGAGGAACAGAGGGAAGCTAGTACTTTGACAGACGGTACAACACTAACCACTGAACACCCAGAGAAATCTATGACTGACAAAGACCAGAAATATGGAGATGGGTTGCAGTCAACAGAGCATGTTAATAGTGCTTTCGCACTTACACTCTCACCAGGAGGCCAGGAATCACCCTCTGCAGCTGAAATTGTTACAGTATCATATGGGAGCTTGGAGAGAGATGTTTCTGTGGTTACCCAGCTGAAGAGTGTTGCTGTAGCTGATCTCATGCTTCTGAAAACCTCAAATGAAAATAGTTTGGCTCAGGAGCAGATTAATTTAAATGATTGCTTTGAAACAGACTAAAGGGACGTGGTGGCGCTGTGGGCTAAACCGCAGAAGCCTGTGCTGCAGGGTCAGAAGACCAAGCAGTCGTAAGATCGAATCCACGCGACGGAGTGAGCGCCCGTTGCTTGTCCCAGCTCCCGCCAACCTAGCGGTTCGAAAGCATGCAAATGCGAGTAGATAAATAGGTACCACCTCGGTGGGAAGGTAAACAGCGTTCCGTGTCTAAATCACACTGGCCATGTGACCACGGAAAGATTGTCTTCGGACAAATGCTGGCTCTATGGCTTGAAGAGCGGGATGAGCGCCGCCCCCTAGAGTCGGACACGACTGGACAAAAATTGTCAAGGGGAACCTTTACCTTTACCTTTGAAACAGACACTAGTACATTCACTGAGTACCCTGTAAGGTCTTTCCTGGATAAGGAGTTTTTACATAAAAGTCCTTAGAGATGGCAGAGACGAGCTTGGGAGATGCTTCTGGAAAAGGAAAAAGCTTGTAAGAGGCCCAGGAAAAAGAAGTACAGTGGTGCCCCGCATAGCCAGGTTAATCCACTCGCTATGTGAAAACATCGCTGTATGGAACGAAAAAACCCATTGGAACGCATTAAGCTTCGTTTAATGCGTTCCAATGGGCCCCAAACTCACCCTTCAGCGAAGTTCCTCCATAGCGCAGCCATTTTCGCACCCTCGGTAAGCAAGGGCAGGGCGCGAAAACGCTGCGCGCAGCCATTTTGGGCGTCTGGCGGCCATTTTGGAACCGCCGATCAGCTGTTCCCCCATCGCTATGCGAACAATTGATAAGCGAAATGCTTACCGATCATCACACATCAATTTTTGCCCATAGGGGCCATCGGTATGCGATCGCATTTGCGATCACAACCCCCCCCTCGGATTCGTCGTTATACGGTGCGCTCGTTATGCGAGGCACCACTGTAGTAGAACTGAGAACTATAGAGGGGAGAAAAGTGCTTTTGGCAGAGGCATAACAATTAGATCATGAAACTTTGCAAAGCAAACCCCTACCTGACATGTCCCTGAATAAAGAAGCAGAATCAGATGACAAGTGCAGTGCGTTTAAAAACAACCAATCATTTAAGATAGCACTTGACAGGCCTGAGAATCCTAAAGTGACCCATGATAGTGGTCCCCTATATAGGGAAAACATTTCAGAGAAAGTATCTGTGGGACAATATGTGGATGTGGGGAAAGGCATCCGCCCTGATGTCTTAAAGAGGGACGCATCCAGAGATGGTTGGAAAGAGGAGAGGAAACTGCCTATCCTTTCCCCAATTGACATGGTGAAACCCCAGGCCAGAAAGAGAGCAGGCTTCACTATAAAACAACCAGCTGATGACATCCCGGGGTCAACAGAGTGGCTGATGTCTGCCAGACGACGGAAATGGTTACGGAGGAAGGAGCCAGTGGACAACAGAGGGATTCCTGAGTGGCAGCAGTCGTGTGTCCAGCTGATGGAGGCGGTAACGTCTGGACAAGTCTTCAGCATACCTGGTTACCACCGTGAGTTCAACCTTTTTACAGATACATCGAGCTATGGACTTGGAGAGGTGAGGTGCCTTGCAGATGACTGCGGGAGGGGGCCTGTCTTGGACTTTGCAAACTTGGACTTTACAAAAGAGACTCAGATCGTGCCTCGGAAGCCAAATGACTGATGGAAGGGGGATGGACATTTGTAAATGAGATTAGAATTGAATTGATGGACTACAACATGAAGAATGATACCAAGACTTTTATTACCAATTGAACTGCACTTTGATTCACTTTGGATAATTTATAAGTTTCCTGATGATGATTACTGTAAGGTTGGTAATGTTAATGAAAAATAATAATAAAGAATAAATGATAAGGTAAAGTATATTGTTGAAATTAGTAAAATGTTTAGAGTATAAGAAATGATAGTTGTTTAAAATGTTTATAGTAATAAAAATGGAAATTGTTATATTGAATGATATTACCTATTGAACTGTTAAATATTATATAAGTTATGCAACAGTACATGTTTGTTTAGGACGAAAAATGGTGTTTCCCCTCCCAAACAAACATATTTAAGGGGGGAGGTCTGTAGCGTTCTCCATTTATTAGACCTATGGTTCTTATTGTATTATGTAATGGTTTATGAATATTCATGTTGCTGAGAGGCGGAGCCAAGAGAGATGCTATAAGAGGGGAGGCAGAAGTCAGATTAAGGGAGTTTAAGTCAGTAAGAGTAATGTAAGAGAGATTGAGTCAGTGAGAGTAGAGTCAGGGAGTGTAATAGAATGTGTAGTTTGGGGAAATTCTGAGGAATGATTAACTACTGAAGATATTCATGAATCAATCGTAATCAATAAACCAAAGTTTTATTTAAAAGAACATGAAGTGTGGACCTGAATCTTTCTGAAGTAAATGGTGATTTAGAGATCACCTGGTGGCAGCCAGTGTAAAAGAAGAGAGTGTTTGCCTTCATGTGCTCTGGGGCTTGAAGGTCAAGCAAGGGGCACGAGGGCGGATGTCACATTGACCGTTGTCAGAAAGAGAAAAATGTTGGAATAACTTTGTTGACACCGGTTATTTGTTGAACACTCCAATAAACACCACACCTATTTCAAAAGTACAGTGGTGCCTCGAATAACGAGCGCACCGTTTAACGACGAATCCGCATATCAATGCGGATTTTGAGATCGCTAATGCGATCTCATACCGATGGCCCCTATGGGCAAAAATCGCTTTGCGACGATCTTCGCATTGCGATGTCGGGGGAACAGCTGATAGGCGGTTCCAAAATGGCCGCCGGAACACCCAAAATGGCCGCCCGCATTATTTTCGTGCTCTGAACTCGCTTACCGAGGGCGCGAAAATGGCCGCCCTATGGGGAAAGTTCGCTCAACTGTGAGTTTGGACCCCGTTCCAATGGGCTTTTCCATTCCGTTTAGTGATGTTTCGCCATAGCGAAGGTTAATCCGGAACGGATTAACCTCACTATGCGGGGCACCACTGTACAAAAATTTCCTGATTTATTTGAAGAAAGGAGCCACAAATCGAACCCTCACAGAGGGACAAGGCTCAGAACCCACACTCCAGGTTGAGAGAGTTACGGACAGTCAAGAGTTTGGAAGTTAATTTCCATAAGTAATTCATTCCTATTACTCACTAACAGTGGTAGAAAAATTCATCTACGTTATAACACTGAAAAAGAATTTTGTTACATTATCTGGCGCACTGCTCATTGTTTTATTTTCTAATTTTCTGTAATTTTGAGGAGTCTTTATTGATAAGGTAAGAAATATTTTTTTTTTACAAAACAACTATTTCAAAATATTTAAAAGTGCCTGTCAGATATAACTTTTGAAAGCCACCTGAAGGGACACCCATTACAACAATGTACAACTTCCATTCTACAAGACTATTAAAAGGTAACGTTCTATACCGTGCTTACGCAGAACAGTATTTAGTTACAAAGCACTATCTCGCTTATAGCTAGTTACTTCCAACTCTTGATTATAAGGACCCTTTCCATCTCTCCATTTGCAAATAATGTCCCTTCTTCCATCACTGTTCAATCCAATTATCCCTTTTAATAAAAAAAATCTCAAATTCATTTTCCTAATTGCAACGAACTGCACTTTTCACTGGCAGGTTCCCTAAGAAATATCCATTGGGATTTCATCTGAAATTTCGAGCTAAATATAATTGGGAGTCCCAGCCCTAGAATGAATGGGGTTTGCTTAAGTGTTGAACGCAACATTGGGCAATTGATTCAATGGACTTACTCTAAGTCAGTGGTTCCCAACCTTGGGTCCCCTGATGTTCTTGGACTACAACTCTCAGAATCCTTCATCACTAGGTGTGCTGACCAGGATTTCAGGGAGTTATCCTCCAAGAACTTCCAAGGACCTGAGGTTGGAAACCACAGCTCTAGTTGGACCAACCACTGGGCCTTTCCCCCTGTAGGATATTCAAAATACAGTGGGACCCTGCTATCCGTGGGATCAGTATCCACTGGTTAATTTATCTGCTGTCTCAAAATCCTAAATACCTCCACCGAACACCTATTTCTATGCATATCCAGGGTGTATCTACCACAACTTGCCACTAGAGAGGGACAGACAATGAAATGTATAGTGTTTAATACAGTATTTCGGCTTGGAACTGATCCGCTGTGGATACCACAGTCCTACTGTAGTACCATCCTATAATACTCAGATAAAGACAGACTATCCGAAAAACATTTTTCTGATGCTCAAGGCATCTGTATGGCTCTTCTCCTACAGCGATTCCCAGGCAATCATTCAGGTGAAGTCACTAATTGAAACATTTCCAACATGGAAGGCTTATATGTGAACATAATGAATATTTCCTCAGGTATTTCACCACTTTGAAGCTTTTCCCACACTGAAAGCATTTCTATGGCCTCTCTCCAGTATGAATTATCTGATGAGTTTTCAACTGACTGCTCCACCCAAAGCTTTTCCCACACTCCAAGCATGTGTACGGTTTCTCTCCAGTGTGAATCCTCCAGTGGCTCCTCAGGTTTTCTTGACGACTGAAGTATTTCCCACACTGAGAGCATTCATACTGTTTCTCTCCAGTATGAATCCTCCAGTGCCTCATCAGGTTTCGTTGATCATTGAAGCATTTCCCACACTGAGAGCATTTGTACGGTTTCTCTCCAGTATGAATTATCTGATGGGTTTTCAAGTTGTTGCCCCGGCTGAAGCTTTTCCCACACTCCAGGCATGTGTACGGTTTCTCTCCAGTATGAATCCTCCAGTGGCTCCTCAGGTTTTCTTGACGACTGAAGTATTTCCCACACTGAGAGCATTCATACTGTTTCTCTCCAGTATGAATCCTCCAGTGCCTCATCAGGTTTCGTTGATCATTGAAGCATTTCCCACACTGAGAGCATTTGTACGGTTTCTCTCCAGTATGAATTATCTGATGGGTTTTCAAGTTGTTGCCCCGCCTGAAGCTTTTCCCACACTCCAGGCATGTATATCGTTTCCCTCCAGTATGAATCCTCCGGTGGCTCCTCAGGTTTTCTTTGCTACTGAAGAACTTTCCACACTCAGAGCATTCATATGGTTTCTCTCCAGTATGAATCCGCTGATGGACCAGCAAAGCTTTTTCCTGGTTGAAGGACTTCCCGCACTGAGAGCACTTATACGGTTTTGTTTCGCTTGCAGTATGGATGCCTTGGTGTCTTTTCAAATACTTTCCAATGCTAAAGCATTTTCCACATTGAGAACATTTGTACGGTTTAGCTCCAGCATGAATCCGTTGATGAGTATTCAAGTTTTCTCTTTGACCGAAACCCTGCCCACCCTGAGAGCATTCGTACGGTTTCTCTCCGGTATGAGATTTCTGGTGGATCACCAAACTTCTTCTCTGAAGGAAGCCTTTCCCACAATGAGAACATTCAAACATGCTTCCCTCACTTTGAATTCCGTGACTCTCTCCACTCCCAGAATCCTTAGGGTCCTCTTCTGGATAATCATACCGATACATGTCCAAATGATCTTCTCCCACATTTTCCAAAAATTCCGGTTTTATTTCTCCAGTTACCACCCTCTGTTGTTTATCAGAGTATACATTTTCCTGGAATATTTCTTCTGATGTGACACATTCATTGTGGTTCTTTCTGGTAGAGATCCTGTAAGGTTCTGATTTGCAAGGATACCTTCGCTCGTGCTTGACGGTTGTGGGTGTTTCCTCCCTCATAGACATTTCGGAAGGCTGGCATACTGTAGTTGTAAGATGGTCCCTGAACTCATTACGTTCCTTGGCTCTCTCTGCTGACTGATCCTCTTTCAATCCACATTCTTCCTCACCTATCTCAATTCCCTTCAGCCGGTTCACTTTGCTTGCCGGGGCAGTGGTTCTGGGGACATCCATCGGCTCATTTCTTTCCCACTGAGGATCCTCCATCTTGACCTGGCTTCCCATCGTGTCATCTGCAAAGAAAGAATACTTTTGCTCATTCTTTGGACTTCAGAGAAAGGCTCTGGACTGCAGTGGTTCCCAACCTTGGGTGCCCAGATGTTTTTGAAGTGCAGAAGCCAGAAATCCTGTCCAGCACAGCTAGTGGCGAAGGCTTCTGGGAGTTGTAGTCCAGGAACATCTGGGGATCCAAGGTTGGGAATCACAGTTATTTTTGTTAATTTTTTTTACTGATTTTTACATCACAGGAATGCAAATACAATGCTTTCGATAATCCCTTTTTTCAAGTAAAATAAGAGACAACTTAAAAGCTCTCCCTGACATTGTTTTTAAAATAAGGAATTAATTAATAAATATTAAATTCATGCATTGTCAAGCCCATTCTGACTTAGGCAACTCTTTTCAGGGTTTCCCACGTAGAGAATATTCAGAAGTGCTTTACCCTTCCCTTCCTCTAGAGGGTGCCCTGTGACTGTGCAGCTTGCCCAAGGACACCCAGGCTGGATTATTTGGGATGCACGGGAGGAATCGAACTCCGAGCCTCTGGTTCTGCAGCCAGATACCTAAACCACTGAGATATCCAGCCAGATAAGGAACTAATTTCTGCCTAATAATGGATTAAATTTTTTTCCTTATTAAGCAATCCCTGTAAATTCTGGGAGCTGAATTTATCCTGTCACTGAAAGGATAAAAGGTCACTGTAGGCATTATCTGTTGTGCGCTGATTCAGCTTGGCACACAACAAACACCTATGCTGACTTCTTCACTTCCAGCAATTCACCACTGAGATTTACAACCACGAGACCTGGTTTCCATCCTTCTCTGCTACCTGTTTCTTTACTTAACAACAATAATAGAGACCAAAAATGGTCTATTTCTGACACCGTTCATGGTCCTGGCAGGGGTAGCCGACAAAGCTGAAGGGCTGAGGGATGCAAAGACCCAGGATCCTGCCTTCAGGGGAAAGATGCCTGAGGCAAAGCCAGAAGATGATGACTAATACTCATCATCCCAGTCATACACTGTCAATACTGTTGCTTTTCCACGCAAATTAGAAGGAGAAATACGAAGGTTAACGGTTAAAGGAACCCAGGGGGAAATGGTGGGAATAAAAGGGTGGAAATAAGAGGCGGGAAGAGCAGATATAAAAAGAAGGGAGAAACAGTTACCTCCAGCTTGGGAATGGGTCTGGATGTAGGATCCCTGGACCAGAGCTTGGGAGAGGCTGAGAGTGCCTAAAGAGGAGGAAGATTATAGAAGAAGGAGAGAGATGGCCCGAGACCGTCTTATTGGGGAGAAGAGGAAGCCAGAGAGTGGAGGCGAAGGCTAAGAGCGGAAAAAGAAAAAGTAGAGAGAGGAAGGAGGGAGAGTTTGGAATGGAGGGTTAGCGAAATGAGGAAGAAGGGATACAGGGGGGACACTGGAAGAACCCCACACCCATGGGATTCCCCAATGCTCTGTGTGGGTGGACGACCAGGATGATGAAACCGTGCCCCTCCTGGAAGATGAAGCGGGACACACGGTAGACCCTAACTTGTCTATAGACTGGCTGGATCCATGGAACACTGGGGAAGGGAACCCGTTCCTGGATGAAGAATGGAAGCCCATTGCTGATGGGTTGTCGGAAGGAGAAAAATGTTGGAATAACTTTGTTGGCACCGGTTACTTGTTGAAAACTCCAATAATATCACACCTGTTTCTAAAGTACAAAAATTTTCTGATTTATTTGAACAAAGAAAGGAGGCACAAATCGAACCCTCACAGAGGGACAAGGCTCAGAACCCACATTCCAGGTTGAGAGAGTTACGGACAGTCAAGAGTTTGGAAGTTATTTTCCATAAGTTCCTATTCCTCATTAAGAGCAGTCGAAAAATTGTTGTACACTACAACACTGGAAAAGGATTTTGTTACATTATCTGGAGCACTGCTCATTGTTTTTTCTAATTTTCTTTAAGTTTGGGGAGGAAAAGACTCCTTATTGATAAGGTAAGAAATATTTTTTTTTACAAAACAACTATTTCAAAGTATCTGAAAGTGCCTGTCAGATATAACTTTTGAAAGCCACCTGAAGGGACACCCATTACAACAATGTACAACTTCCATTCAACAATACTTTTTTTGAAAGGTAACGTTGTATACTGTGCTTACGCAGAACAGTATTTACTTACAGAGAACTATCCTGCTTATAGCTAGTTACTTCCAACTCTTGATTGTAAGGGTCCTTTCCATCTCTCCATCTGCAAAAAGTGTCACTTCTTCCACCACTGTTCAATCCAATTATCCCTTTTAATAAAAAAAAATCTCAAATTCGTTTTCCTAACTGCAACGACCTTGTAGTTTTCACTGGCAGGTTCCCTAAGGAATATCCATTGGGATTTTCTCTGAAATTTCGAGCTAAATATAACTGGGAGTCCCAGCCCTAGAACACCCAAGAAATGAATGGGGTTTACTTAAGTGCTGAACTCAACATTGAGAAATTGATTCAGTGGACTTACTCTAAGTCAGTGGTTCCCAACCTTGGGTCCCCTGATGTTCTTGGACTACAATTCCCAAAAGCCTTCACCACTAGGTGTGCTGACCAGGATTTCAGGGAGTAATCCTCCAAGAACGTCCGGGGACCCGAGGTTGGGAACCACAGCTCTAGTTGGACCAACCACTGGGCCTTTCCACCTGTAGGATGTTCAAAAAACAGTAGGACCCTGCTATCCGTGGGATCAGTATCCACTGGTTATTTTATCTGTTGTCCTGCTGTCCGAAAAGCCTAAACACCCAACCAAATATCTATTTCTATGCATATCAGGGATGTATTTACCACAACCGGCCACTAGAGGGGGACAGACTATGAAATGTATGGTGTTTAATGCAGTGGGCCCTCAATTTATGAACTTAATCCATTTCGGAAGTCTGCTCGTAAGTTGAAACGTTCTTAAGTCGAAACCAAATTTCCCATAAGAAAGCATTGAAAATTAATTAATGCATTCCTATGGGGGGGGAAAGATCAGAAACTTAAAAAAATAAATAAAAGAAAGTCATTTACCAAGCCTTGGTAGCCCCAGAACTGCAGGAAAAAGAACACCAAACAGCTAAAAGCCGGCACCTAGCAGGGAGCCTGGCAGCCATTTTGTGCTCTTCTCCGCTCCTGCCCCCTCCTCTCCCTGTCTAACAGCTGATTGGCTGGCTCTTAAGAGGCTTCCACAGGCTTGCTCAGCACCTAAAAAGGCAGAAGAATAAAGCTCCTCCCGCTTTCAGAAGCCTCCCGGGTGCAAGAGAAAAGCAGCAATCTTTTATTTCCAGCTTTATTCCACAGCCTTTTTAGATGCTAAGCAAGCCTCCAGAAGCCTCTTAAGAGCCAGCCAATCAGCTGTTAGGCAGGGAGAGGAGGGGGCAGGAGCGGAGAAGAGCACAAACTGGCTGCCAGGCTCCCTGCTGGGTGCCGGCTTTTAGGTGTTTGGTGCTCTTTTTCCTGCAGTCCGGGGCTTACCAAGGCCTGGTAAGTAACTTTATTTTATTTATTTTTAAGTTTCTGACCGTTTTTCCCCTCCAGAAGCCTCTAAGGGGAGGGAGGGGGCATTTTTTTCTGTTCATATCTCGAGGGAAGTTCATATGTTGAGTATGTTATTTCCCTATCGGGAGGTTCGTAAGTTGAATTGTTTGCAAGTAGGGCCATTCGTAAGTCGAGGGCTGACTGTATTTCGGATTGGAACCGATCCGCTGTGGATACCACAGTCCTACCCTACTACCATCCTGTAACACTCAGATAAAGACAGACTATCCGAAAAACATTTTTCTGATGTTCATGGCATCTGTATGGCTCTTCTCCTACAGCGATTCCGGGGCGATCATTCAGGTGAAGTCACAAACTGAAACATTTCCAACATGGAGGGCTTTCATATGAACATAATGAATATTTCAAGTATTTCACCACTTTGAAGCTTTTCCTACACTGAAAGCATTTCTATGGCCTCTCTCCAGTATGAATTATCTGATGGGTTTTCAAGTTGTTGCCCCGCCCGAAGCTTTTCCCACACTCCAAGCATGTGTATCGTTTCCCTCCAGTATGAATCCTCCAATGGCTCCTCAGGTTTTCTTGCAGACTGAAGCATTTCCCACACTGAGAACATTCATACGGTTTCTCTCCAGTATGAATTATCTGATGGGTTTTCAAGTTGTTGCCCCGCCCGAAGCTTTTCCCACACTCCAAGCATGTGTATCGTTTCCCTCCAGTATGAATCCTCCAATGGCTCCTCAGGTTTTCTTGGCTACTGAAGAACTTTCCACACTCAGAGCATTTGTACGGTTTCTCTCCGGTATGAATCCGCTGATGAACCAGCAAAGCTTTTTCCTGGTTGAAGGACTTCCCGCACTGAGAGCACTTATACGGTTTTGTTTCGCTTGCAGTATGGATACGTTGGTGTTTTTTCAAATACTTTCCTAGGCTAAAGCATTTTCCACATTGAGAACATTTGTACGGTTTAGCTCCAGTATGAATTATCTGATGGTTTTTCAAGTGGTTGCTCCGACTGAAGCTTTTCGCACACTCCAGGCATGTGTATCGTTTCTCTCCAGTATGAATTTTCCAGTGGCTCCTCAGATATTCTTGACTAATGAAGCACTTCCCACACTGAGAGCATTCGTACGGTTTCTCTCCAGTATGAGATTTCTGGTGGATCACCCATCTTCTTCTCTGAAGGAAGCCTTTCCCACACTGAGAACATTTAAACAGCCTTCCCTCACGTTGAATTCCATGACTCTCCCCACACACAGAATCCTTAGGGTCCTCTTCTGGACGATCACACCGATACGTGTCCAAATGATCTCCTTCCACATTTTCCAAAAATTCAGGTTTAATTTCTCCAGTTACAACCCTCTGTTGTTTATCAGAGTATACATTTTCCTGGAATGTTTCCTCTGATGTCACACATTCATTGTAGTTCTTTCTGGTACAGATCCAGTCAGGTTCTGATTTGTAAGGATACCTTCGGCCGCACTTGAGGGTTGTGGGTGTTTCCTCCCTCGTAGACGTTTCGGAAGGCTGGCATACTGTAGCTGTAAGATGGTCTCTGAACTCATTACGTTCCTTGTCTCTCTCTGCTGACTGATCTACTTTCAATCCACTTTCTTCCTCACCTATCTCAATTCCCTTCAGCTGGTTCACTTCACTTGCCGGGGCAGCGGTTCTGGGGACATCCATCAGCTCATTTCTTTCCCGCTGAGGATTCTCCATCTTGACCTGGCTTCCCATCATGTCATCTGCAAAGAAAGAATAATTTTGCTCATTCTTTGGACTCCAGAGAAAGGCTCTAGAGCAGTGGTTACCAACGTTGAGTGCCCAGATGTGTTTGAACTACAGCTGGCAGAAATCCTTTCCAGCACACCTAGTGGTGAAGGCTTCTGGGAGTTGTAGTCCAAGAACATCTGGGGATCCAGGGTTGGGAATCACAGGGATTTTTGTTAATTTTTCTGTTGGTTTTAACATCACAGGATGTCAAACACAATACTTGTAATAACCCTTTTTTCAGATAAAATTAGAGACAACAAAAACTCATTCAGCTTGGCACACAGCGAACACCTCTGCTGACTTCTTCACTTCCAGCACTTCACCACTGAGATTTACAACCACGACACCTGGTTCCCATCCTTCTCTGCTACCTGTTTCCTTGCTTAACAGCAACAGTAATAAAGAGGCCAAAACGGTCTATTTCTGACACAGTTCATCGTCCTGGCAGGAGTAGCGGAAAAAGCTGAAGGTCTGAGGGATGAAAAGAGCCTGGATCCTGCCTTCAAGGGAAAGATGCATGAGGGAAAGCCAGAAGACGATGACTATTATTCATCATCCCACTCATATTCTGCCAATATTTTTGCTTTTCAATGCCAATTAGAAGGAGAAATACGAAGGTTAAAGGTTGAAGGAACTCTGGGGGAAACGGCAAAAAGAGCAAAAATCTCCTTACCCAAAGAGTCGATGGTCTTACCCTCCTCTTGAAGAACTTGCCAGAAGACGGTCTGACTGCTTGGCTGGGTCAGATCCTGGTGGCTCTTGAGCAAAGATGGGCACGTTTCCTTGGCGACCATCAGCCCCTGTAAAGACGGGGAAAAATGGGAGCCATTTCCTTTCAAGTAAGACTTTGTCACGGGAAAAGAAGAAGGCGGCCAAGGCAAAACACAGCGGAAAACCATATAACTGACAGCAGGAAGTCCACCGAAAAGCATCCATGGAATACATTTTTGAAAAAAAGATGAGTTTTCTCATGATTTTCAGTACCCTTGAAACCTTCTCCCTGCTATCTCAAGATGGCTCCAATCTATGGAGATGGATCTACAAGAGGACTGTGGTATCCGTGGGGGATCAGTTCCAAGCCCCTCCCTCCGTAGATGTTGGAAAATCATGGAAAATACCGTATGTTATACAAACGGTAGCATGGTTTCTGGCTCCCACTGGTGGGCAGTTCTGGTAAATACAACATGGAAATACATATAAATGCATATTTGTATTTAAATTTATTTAATATTTTCAGTCAGCGGATAAGCAGATACTGATACCCACAAACAGTCAAGTCCTCCTGTACATCGAAATCTCGTGGCCCAGAAGCCACTATGTGCTCTCTAATGGATCTGATCTAAGGTGTCTGATTTTGAGATGTCTAATCTGGCCATGGCGACACACGCCTTAGTTCCTTCCGATTTGGATTACTGCAATGTGCTCTATGTGGAACTGTTTTAGGAAAATGTCTGGAACATTCAGAAGCGCCAAAATGCTGCAGCCAAATGGTTAACTGGAGCTGGTGGCTAAAGGGACCACATAACTCCCCTGTTACGGTAACTCCACTGGGTACCAGGCCGTTTCCAGAAGCGACTTCAGTCCAAGCTATCTGGGATTGTATCTCCTTATATGAACCTGTGTGGGTTTTAGGATCATCAGGGGAGGCCTTTGGCTCGGTCCCACCACCTTCACGGGCGCAGCTGATGAGGACACGAGACAGGGCCTTCTCTGTGGGTGTTCCCAGACTTTGGAACTCCCTCCCACTGGAGGCCAGACTCGCCCCCTCTTTGTTATCCTTCCGCATGCTGGCCAAGACCTTTTGATTCACAGTCTTTCTCTCAATAACTGGCTGACTACAAGGTTTTTTGGGTGGGTGGAAGAAATGTATCTGTAATATTTTTCGGGGGGGGGGGGGGTTCATGTGTTTCTCGAACTGTTTTTAAACTTGCATGTCTCTACCACTATTAATATTATGCTTGTTTAACTATTTTTAAGACTCTAACAATTTATTGTTTTGTAGTTTTTCACGAAATCCGTGAATAACGGAGTGGGAAGGGGCCTCTAAGGGCATCCAAATCAAAGCAGATTTGACAAAGCGTTGCCCAATTATCTCTTGAAAATTGCCTCCAGCCTTTGTTTTAATAAGGCTTGGGTTCTTTTGAAGAGAAAGGTGAGGTATCCATATTTTAAAATAAAAATATAAATAAAACTCAAACTAAAATGGCAATCCATGCAACAAAACAGAAAAGAAAGTGGAGCATGTAGCAATTAGACCAAGTGAACAGTAACAAACTTCATCTTATTTCCAATGGCGCTTAAGAGATGACATTAAACTGGCCTAGAAGATGTGTTATAAATTTTGTTACCCTAATCCACGTTCCATGCTCTCTTGAGCAATACACAGGATCTCACCTGCCACTTTGCTCTCTCAGCCCCTTCCTGGATCATGAGGAAGTCCTCCGCCAGGGCCACGGCCTGGGAACACGTGTCGGGCCCTCCTGCCCGTATCCAGCCCTGGAGGTCCGGGGGAAGGCTGGCCAGGAACTGCTCCAGGATCAGCAGCTCCAGGATCTGCTCCTTGCTGCGTCTCTCCGGCCTCAGCCACCGGTGGCAAAGCTCCTGGACTTTGCTGTGAAGCCTCCGGGGGTCTTCCACCTCCTGACAGGAGAAGTCCCTGAAGTGCTGGCGTCTCATCTCCATCCTCAGGGCATCCCCTCGCAAGATGGCAGCCTTCACTTTCCCATAATCCTCCCTGTCTCCGGCTTCCAGGCTCTGAAAGGCCTCGTCTGCTTCCCCATGAAGTGCTGGCAGGAGCTGGGTCACCCACTCGCCTTTGGGCCAATGGCAGGCTTTGGCCACTTGCTCGAAGGAGGCCAGGAAGGCCTTGGCATCATCCCACGGGGTAGCCTCGGAGATCACGGACTTTTCCCCTCTTCTAGAACTGGGCTCCAGCATCTCCAGAAACTCCTGCCACTGGGCTTCCCAGCGCTGCTGGAGCCCCTTCTCGGCTTCCTTCTTGACTTCTTGCCATCTTCCCCCACGGCCTGCCTCTGCCATAAGCTCAGCCCGGACTGCGCACGTAGCTTCTCCTCCTATCCTTCTTTGGCTTCTTCACTGCTTTTCTCTACCACCTAGAATAAGAATATTTGCAAGTGAGATCTCATGTTGCAGAATATCTTAGAGAATACGTAACTGAAGCCTCATAGCCTTTGGAAAAGAATATTTCTGAAAAACCAGAAAAACATTCTACACCATTTTCTACTTTAAAGGTATGACACAGAGTAACAACCAGTGGAAATGTGTATGGTCGAATGGGTAAATAATAATTATAATAACAGTCTTAGAACTGGAAGAAATTAAAGGGGAAGATGGGAGTAAATTATTGGGAAGTTTTGTCATGAAGCTGAATCGTCACAGATATATTGGAGTAAATTGTGGAACAAACAAATAATGGATAATATGTCTGTAAGGTTTAAGAAATATTGTTATCAAGTAATGTAGAGATGGCACTGAACACCAGTGGCATTGAATATGTTAAATAAAAATGTAGGATCTCTGTGCTGTATGTGAAAATAAGAAAAAGGTATGTATTTACACACGTGGTGTTCTTGCAAAATAAGGAAGAAGGAATGGGTAGATTTTTAAGGAGATTAGGGAAATGATTGGTGTGGATATACAAATGTATTCAATAACTGCCTTGTTGAACATGGTTAAGAATAACCAAAGGAAGAGAGAAGGAAAGGAATTAATTATCATAATGATGTCTGTGGTAAGGTGAAGATTTGCAAAGAATTGGAAAAATCATAACCAAGTTAATGTTGAGGAATGGTACAAAGAAATGTGGAATATGGCCATTCATGATAAATTGACTTGTGAAATGAAAATCAAAACAGGAATATCAAAAATCAATGATTTTAAAGAAAAATTGAGTGCATTTTTAATATACGAGCTTCAGAAAGGAAAGGGATATAGACCGGGAAAAGAATCCTTGTGTTTCTGGAGAGAAAGGGGCAATGTGAAATGAAAAAAAAGTAAAGAACATGAATCTGGTCCCAAGGGGGAGGGTGGCACAGGGTTGAGAAATGAGAGTATGGTTAATTTTGTTTAACTTTAAGTTGATTTAATGTAGTGCACTGTAAATGTGTGGTTTTATTACTTTTATTACTTTTATTTATTTATTTATTTATTTATTTATTTAAAAAAGTACTGCAGAGCTGGTAGTGTATCTGTAGATCACCAAGTCCAGCCCCTCTCAAGGAAGCCCAGTGGGGGAAATAACCTCTGGCTCCACACCCCGAAGGCCTAAACCACTGAGCGATCACGATTGATTCTGGGTCCCATGGCCGAGCTCCCTGGTGGAGAGAAGCCAGAGGTTGGGAGTTCGATTCCTCCCTGTGCCTCCTCGGGAACCGCCAGCCTGGGGGGTCTCGGGCAAGCTGCCCCATCCCAAGAGGGCCCCCCCCCAAAAAAAGAAGAGAAGGGTCCACCACTTCTAAGTCTTCTCTCTCTCTTGAAACCCCTCAAAATGGCTGCCATAAATCAGGATGAATAGGGACCGTGTGGAAGAGGGCGAGTCCCCGTGGCCTGCCTGGCCAGGTTGTTGTCCGCCCTGACTCTCTCGGAGGCTGCTTGGGGCGCCCCCTCAGCCAGTGGGGTCACCTCCGTGGTCCTCGTAAAGCCCCACATGGCTGCGAAACCCTGCGTTTTTACTCGCAAGGAAGCCTCCCTCCCAACTCCGGGCAAAGAAATGCCTGCCCGCGTTTCCCGGTTGGAGGGGGACCAAAATAAAAGGGGGCGAAAAGGCCTCTCCAGCGCCCACTTGGCGCCTCTCTGGGCCCTTTGGAGCCTCCCTGTGGAGTCGGAAAGAGGGCAAAAAAGGCAGGACTGGCGGGAGGGCTTCCAGACACGGACGCCTCCTTCAGCCAGCAAGAGAGCTCAAGGGAAGGACGGTCCCCACATCCTACCAGAAACGGCGAGGAGGCTTGTGTGACTCGGCCGGCTTGCTTGCTTTGCTCACTCGCGTGTTTTCTCTTTTTCTCTCTCTCTCTGTCTCTCTCTCGGCTCCTTCGCTTCGTCGGGATGGCCACCCGAGGCTCCGAGCCTAACCGAGAAGGTGGCCCCTTCCTGGGTTTTGGAGATGGGGAGGCGGTGGCTCTTCCCTGTGGCGGAAATCCCCACCTTTTCTCTCGCCTTCCTCCTCCTCCTCCTCCTCTTCCTCAGTGCAGAAAAGCCTTCCAGGCTCCACACGGGCGCCCCCTCTTGGGCGACGCCATCGTTACACCTTCCCGCCTTTCTTTACCCCAAGTTTAACATAGTGGAGAGTTCCGACTAAACGCAATCCACCTGGAGTAGGACCTGGCAATGCCACTCCAGTATCTTTGCCAAGAGCGCCCCATGATCAGAAACAAAAGGATAAAAGATATGACGCTGGAAGATGGGCCCCTCAGGTCGGAAGGCGTCCAGCATGCTACTGGGGAAGAGTGGAGGACAAGTACAAGTAGCTCCAGAGCTAATGAAGTGGTTGGGGAAAAGACGCTCAGCTGTGGACGTGCCTGGAAGTGAAAGGAAAGTCCGATGCTGCAAAGAAAAATACTGCATAGGAACCTGGAATGTAAGGTGTGTGAACCTTGAGAAGCTGGAGGTGGTCAAATAGGAGATGGCAAGAATAAACATCAACACCCTGGGCATCAGTGAACTAAAATGGACAGGAATGGGCGAATTCAGCTCAGATGATTATCATATCTACTATTGTGGGCAAGAATCTCGTAGAAGGAATGGAGTAGCCCTCATAGTCAACAAAAGAGTGGGAAAAGCTGTAATGGGATATAATCTCAAAAAAGAAACTCAACATCAAAAAAAAAACACTAAGATCATGGCCACTTGTCCCATCACCTCCTGGGAAATAGAAGGGGAAGATATGGAGGCAGTGACAGATTTTACTTTCTTGGGCTCCATGATCACTGCAGATGGAGACAGCAGCCACGAAATTAAAAGATGCCTGC
The DNA here is from genome assembly GCF_051106095.1 of Pogona vitticeps. Taxonomy (NCBI): domain Eukaryota; kingdom Metazoa; phylum Chordata; class Lepidosauria; order Squamata; family Agamidae; genus Pogona; species Pogona vitticeps. The sequence continues at coordinate 21,441,556 of NC_135784.1, forward strand.
TTCTTGGAAGGAAAGCGATGACAAACCTAGACAGCATCTTAAAAAGCAGAGACATCACCTTGCCAACAAAAGTCTGAATAGTCAAAGCTATGGTTTTTCCTGTAGTGATGTATGGAAGTGAGAGCTGGACCATAAAGAAAGCTGACCGCCAAAAAATTGATGCCTTTGAATTGTGGTGCTGGAGGAGGCTCTTGAGAGTCCCCTGGACTGCAAGGAGAACAAACCTATCAATTCTAAAGGAAATCAACCCTGAGTGCTCACTGGAAGGACAGATCCTGAAGCTGAGGCTCCAATACTTTGTCTATCTCATGAGAAGAGAAGACTCCTTGGAAAAGACCTTGATATTGGGAAAGTGTGAAGGCAAGAGGAGAAGGGGACGACCGAGGATGAGATGGCTGGACAGTGTCATCGAAGCAACTAACATGAATTTGACCCAACTCCGGGAGGAAGCGGAAGACAGGTGGGCCTAGCGTGCTCTAGTCCATGGGGTCACAAAGAGTCGGAAACGACTAAACTATGACAAAGAAAGGTATCACATGCTTCTGCCTTTGTAAAAAAACCATGTTCCCCCCCCCCTTCTCAGTTCTCAGTTGGTGTTCAGTCAGTAGGTTTAGTTTGCTGTTGATCTGTTCGCAACTGTAAGTAATGAAAGGTTTCTATTCTTTCTCCTACAAATGGATCAGAGTGAGACCTTAAGGGCCAGTTCATAAGAAAGGGGTGGACCCTCTGGGGAACTAGAAGCCATTCTCCTTTGTGAATCTCTGTACTTCTGCTGTGCAGAACAAGGGATTTTACCAGAAATTCAATATTCTGCATCAAGTAAGAACCACAGAACTAAGCAGAGAAAGAAACCATCTCCTTCAACCAATCTTTTAACTGAAACTTTGTGCCCTGAAGAATTTTTTGACTTGTGGCAATTAGCAAGGATACTGTTTTTGTCTTCACACTTTGCCTGCCTATTCTTGCATGTTCTGCTCCTTTTGAAAATACAGATACGTGAGGAAAGCTGGCGTCTTTATATGGCAGGTGAACTAAGGCCCCATCTTCGTAGACTCTCATCATCGGGTAGTTTCACAGGACCAGATGTGCCATCCAGAATAACCTGGAGGTAGGAAGAATGGAAGACAAAAGGAAAGGCTTCAACATACAGATGAGTTGAGGATACTTCAATAGCAGAAGGGAAGGCAGGATGGTAATGGGGTTGATTGATATCCTCCAGTATCTGAAGGGCTCCCATACTGAAGATGGTCCCGGTATATCCAGAATTGCTGGATAGCTGAAGAGTTTAGGTCTCTGGCTATGGAATCTGAGGTTGGGAGTTCGATTCCCCACTAGGCCTTCTTGTCAGGAGCTGAACTTGATGACCCCTAGGGTCCCTTCCCGCTTAGCAGTTCGAATAGAATTATCTTCTGCTGCTCTTGATCTCCTCCGAAGCCCCTATTCCCCCAGACCTTCATGAGGTCCTCGCCCTTCTTCTTTCTTTGCTGCCACCAGTTATTGCTGCCTCAATACCGTCTAATCACGGAGACACGTGTGCTTTTAAAACAAGTTATTTATTAAATCAGGGAAGTTCATATAGGATTATTACTCAATAGGTAAATCACAGGTTGCTAATCACTTGTATCTAAGTCAATTCTACTTTAACTTTAAAACTCTATCCACTCTCTGTTCCATTCAGCGTTCTTCCAGACCTCTAACTCAAAGTTCACTTTTAAGTTTCACACAGTCTCTCACTCACAGAATCTCTCTCAAACTCCCCACACTGGCCTTTATATCCAGCCCCCTCCCCCCTTGGCTCCACCTTCCATCCACTCATTGGCTCCTTCTTCACTGTTCCATTGTGACAGACAGGTGAGGGCAGGGCTGTTTGCTACACACCTCCCCCCTTTAACAAGTTGTTTCATGGGGTAAAAGCTACAGTGCTTTACCATGAACGAGCTCTGCAGTAGTTAACCAATCACTACACAACATTGCCATCCTTGAACGTAAGTAATCATTAAACAACTTATATGCATGCTATACATTAACTTTGCAATTGAGTTACTAGTTTAATTAAATTTGCCTGAAAGCAACAAATTTAAATTGTAAGGAGATATCAACAGTACATTAGGGAGACCTTCCTGGTGCTAACATCTCTTCGATAGTGTAATGGATTGCTACTGAAAAAAGATAAATTCTCCCTCGCTCTAGTTTTTTTAAAAAACAGAGGTTGCTTAGCCATCTTTCAGGGCCGCTGTTGCTGTTGGTTCCTAGATGACTCTGGAGAATATTATCAACTCTACACTTCTATATTCTGCTCCTTGCTGCGTCTCTCCGGCCTCAGCCACCGGTGGCAAAGCTCCTGGAGTTGGTTGTCAATCCTCCGAGGGTCTTCCAACTCCTGGCAGGAGAAGTCCCTGAAATCCTGGTGCTGCAGCTCCATCCTCAGGGCATCCCCTCGCAAGATGGCACCCTTCACTTTCCCATAATCCTCTTTGTCTTGGGCGTCCAGGCTTTGAAAAGCCTCCTGCTTCTCCACTCAGTGCTGGCAAGAGCCGGGCCACCCACTCTCCCGGAAGCCACCGACAACCCCTGGCCACTTGTTCAAACGAGGCCAGAGAAGCCTTGGTATCATCCCATGGGGCCATCTTTGACCCCAGTGGGTCCTCCCCTCCTGTGTGAATGTGATGAAAGGTTGTCAGGAACCCCTGCCACTGGGTTTCCCAACAGTCTTGCACCCCTTTTCTTTGTCCCCCCCCCCCTTATCTCCAGGCAAGGCCACCCACGCTTGTATCTCTGTCATGTATTCAGGTTAAGCTCTTCTGGCATGGCTTCCAACCAAGGAAGAATTTTCTTCCTTCATGGTTTTCTCTAAGGATTCCAAGCGCAATGGAGAGAACCCAAGACTCATGACAGGAGCTTTTGCTTTCACCACCTTCTTCCCCGCTGGAAACAGAGAGGAAGAAAATCAAGGCCCTTCGGTCTCCTTGGCTGGTCTTCTGATAACCTCAGTCAGATCAGGTAAAACAGCTAAGGTTTCTAAAGGTTTGCCATTCTCAGAATCGCCCAGTGGTTCATGGCCATCCATGCCCTGGAGAGATTCTTGAGGTGGAAAGAAGAGGTTTTTTTCCCTCTTAAAAAAAAGAATGAGATTAGTCAGTGTTTTAAGACAGGGCAGGGAGCATAAATACGGCAAAAGAATGCATATTTAATTCAGATGAGTGACCTCAAAAATACTTTCTCATATATCGCCACATGAAAAGCGTATTTGTATACTCATTCTGTCCTCAGAAGATGCCGGCCACAGAGACTGGCGAAACATTAGGAAGAACAACCTTCAGAACACGGCCAAAGAGCCCGAAAAACCACAACAACCATTAGAGTGAAAATACTTGGCCAAAAGAAGGAGTGGCGAGTTTTGCTTACCAGCTTGCTTCTACAAAAACAAAACTGATTCTTAAACAGCAGGCTGGTTCAAGGGTGAAAGAGAGACAGTGAGATGGAAAAAATCTTGTGTTTCTGGAAAAAAATCCCAGAAAATACCACTGGGCAGGCTTTAAGAGACTGAAATTTTGTGAATGCTGTTTAGTCTGGATCTTTCTCCCTAGACAGTGTGGGACTCTGATAACAGAATCTTGCTGGGTTTTCTGAGAAGGAGGAATACGCTTTTGGAAGCCAGAAAACGGACTGTGAATCATCAGCAAGATGACGCAACTGAATAGACTGAGGAGCTAGGAAAACCAGGACTGGAGTTTGATGGATTACAAGGATATCTACTGGAGAGACTCACTTCCTGTGTCTCCTGTTTAGTCTGTTTTTTTTTTTTTTTTTTTTTTGCTGGACTGTGTGCGACTCTGATATTATTTGTAATTTAAATTGTAATTTAAATTGTTGGCCTAAAAGTTGATCTATATACTATAGGGTATATAGGGTAGTTTGGGCGGCATATAAATTGAATAAATAAATATAATATCTGGGTAAAAATGAGAGGAAGTACCCAGGGGAAGTTTATGATGGTGGGTTTGGTTTGTTGATAAAATAGTGGAAACTAAACAGTATTATTTATACAGACCAAACTCTATGGAAAGATGGAAATGGCCTCCGAAAAATTAAAATACCAAATGTTGGGGACCTTTGTCAGATAAAAAATGGCAGGTTACCATGCAAATGATAATAACAACAGGATTTCAGCAGGTAAATGAGCGTCTCAGTCAGATGGAAGATTTGATGAAAGAGAAATCATCAGATGTTAAAAAACAGTTAAATGAAACTGTACTAACTCCAGAACGGGTTTTATTGAGTGCAATACCAGATAAAATAGATGGGATAAAGAGTTACCCAGTGAGCTATTTAGGTACAACAGTCAGAAAATGTGATGTTAAAAATTGGATTGCTGTCCTGGATTCATCCTTCTCTTCCAAAAACTGGAAGAAAACAGAACCACGGAAACAAGAGAAGCGTACTGAGAAAATATGGGAAGTGACAGAAGTGGATATTTTTTCAGGCGTGCTGAATGTATGTCCAAGACAGAAGGAAATTGAAAGAGGGGATGTATTTTACAAATGGTCTCGGTTTCCTGATATTGTTGGAGTAACTTAGATTTAAACTAAAACATAAATGTAAGGTGATAGCTAGAGGGTAATAAAATAGTTTTAAAAAAATACGAAGTTGGTTTTTTATTGAAATATGAATACTGTAGATTGGATGATTGTATACTCTGTGTTCTCTTATCCTTAAAATATTTCCCCCCTCCTTTCCACTTCCTTTTACCTTTTGTATTCCCTACCCTATTCCTAGTAGTTTAAAAATAAATTTAAAAAAGGATTTCAGCCTTTGCTGGGTGTTAACTTCTTGTTGTTTAGTCGTCAATTTGTGCCCGACTCTTCCTGACCCCATGGACCAGAGCACGCCACGCCCTCCTGTCTTCCATTGCCTCCCGGAGTTGGGTCAAATTCATGTTGGAAGCTTTGGTGACACTGTCCAACCATCTCGTCCTCTGTCGTCCCCTTCTCCTCTTTCCTTCACACATTCCCAACAGCAGGGGCTTTTCCAGGGTGTCTTCTCATGAGATGGCCAAAGGTCTGCAAAGGTCCTGAAGCCTCAGCTTCAGGATCTGTCCTTCCAATGAGCACACAGGGTTGATTTCCTTCAAAATGGATAGGTTTGATCTTCTTTTGGAGTCCAGGGGATTCTCAAGAGTCTCCTCCAGCATCACAATTCAAAAGCACAAGTTCTTCGGCGGTCAGCCTTCTTTATGGTCCAGCTCTCACTTCCATACAGTGCTACGGGAGAAACCATAGCTTTGACTATGCAGACTTTTGTTGGCAAGGTGATGTCTCTGCTTTTTAAGATGCTGTTTAGTTACAACTGCAAATCTTTAGTTAACACAAATTAAATATTTGTTCAATCTTGATCCATATTTTGACTTCTGAAAACTGTGGGATTTAAAACACAAAGCCTCACCTGCCACTTTCCTGCTTCAATCCCTTGGTGGTTCATGAGGAATTCCTCCACCAGGGCTACATGTCTCCGGCCTTCCTGCCTGGATCCAGTCATGGAGGTCCGGGGGAAGGCTGGCCAGGAACTGCTCCAGGATCAGCAGCTCCAGGATCTGCTCCTTATCTCCGGCCTCAGCCACTGGGGACAAAGCTCCTGGACTTGGCTGTGAATTTTTTTTGGGGGGGGTGTCTTCAGCTCCCTGGCAGCAGAAGTGCCAGATGCTGTATTTCTGTCTTCAGGGCATCCCTTTGCAAGATGTTGTCCTTCAATTCCCTGTAATCCTCCCCGTCTCTGGTTTCCAAACTCTGAAAGGCCTCTTCCTCTATGCCCTTGAGCGCAGCCGGGCTGCCCACTCTTCCCTTGGCCACTGGAAGGCTTTGGCTACTTGCTCAAAGGAAGTCAGAAGAGCCTTGGCATCATCCCAACATTATTGGGTTTTCCCAATTTTCTGCTGTCATGGATAAGAATATGTGGATTAAATCTTGTAAGGAAGATGGGATATGCAGTTGTGAACAATGTATAATGGATTCCATATAAGAATGATTTTGTATGATGGGAATGTATTTCCAGAGGGCTGTGGGAATGTTTTTCCTTTAGGCCAGTACAAGCCAATACAAGATAAGAAGACCAGACACTTGTTATGGCGGAGAAGACAATAGATGGAGAAAAACACCTGTTTCTCGTGAGGAGAGAAGCAGAGGACTGCTTCTATCACTTCACACCGTGATTGGATAACAGCGTGGGAGACCAAGAAGACAGGAGGAGCCAAGAAGATAAAGGAACTTTTGCCATGTGCAGTGTTCCATCTTATTCCTATTTTTCCTATTGGATGGAGCCATAGATTTTTCTAGGTCTTTTTGCCTGCTGCCTCATGCAGGGAAACCACTGGGGAAGATGTAGGGAGTTAAGGAATAGGAGAAGGGGGGGCTTTAAGCCTTTTGCCTACCCTAAGGAAGCTTTTAGAGAATTTTAGAGCTTTTGTAACTAAAAGAGAATTAGTTGCCTTAATTGTAATTTGTAACAAGCCTTGAAAACGCTTTATTTGCTATGCTTTTGCATCAAACTGCCTTTATTCTGTAAATCTATATTTTTTCACTAAAAAGATCAATTATAAAATCTTTTGGTCTTTTGAACAGTGAAGCTGTCTTAACTATTCCCTGAGGGAAAAGCAAGGCCACATTAAGCTACTGAGTCCTACTTAATTGAGCCAGGTAGATCTTAGGACTAAAAAGCTCATGTGTAACTTCCTGCTGAGCTCTCTTAAGGGTCAGCAAGTTATCGTTTTAGGGCAGACTTGTAAGAAGGAGTTAATTATATGCCCTGGCTGAGGTCACCAGGATGCAATCCAGCTGCATAGGGGTACTCAGACTTCCAATTACAGTGGTGCCTCGCTTAACAATGTTAATCTGTGCAGCAAAAATCGCTGCTAAGTGATTTCATCGCTAAGCGATATTAAAAACCCCATAGAAACGCATTAAAACCTGTTTAATGCGTTCCTATGGGCTAAAAACTGACCTTAAAGCGAAGATCCTCCATACGGCGGCCATTTTCGCTGCCTCTTAAGCGAGGAATCCATGCGAGAACACAGCGGGCGGCCATTTTGGAACCGCCGATCAGCTGGCTGAAAATGGGGGATTTGCGATGATCGCTTCCCTGCGATCATCGCAAAGCGAATTTTCCCCATAGGGAACATTGCAAAGCGATTGCTTTTGTGATCGCAAAAACAGCGTCGCAAAGCGATTTCTTCATTAAAAGGAGCAATCACTATGCGAGGCACCACTGTACTCTGTCCGACCGACCAAGTTCACGCTCACATTAATCTGGGTCGTTACATCTACAAATATGCGGCAATGTCTTCAAGAACTCCTGGCACCAGGTTTCCCAATGATGCTGCATCTCCTTCTACAATGCCCCTTTTCTCTTTGGCAGAGCACCCCAACCTAGGAACTGGGCTATCTTGGGGACTTTTCTTGCTTTGACTGGTCTACATTGACCTTCAGGACCTGCAGGCAGTGTATCCTGAAGCTTCCCATAATATGGTGAAAACAGAGGTGGTTGTAAAGAGATCCAGTGAAGACTCTTCAGGGAAGTTGATTTGAGGCCAAATCCTTTCCATCCGAATCCTGCTGCAAGAATGGGGAAGAAAAAGCCATAGGATCTCCCTTCCGCTTGGGGACTTCTAGCCTTCCAGAGTCAGTCAGATGTCTTTGGTGCCTCAAGTTTTGAAATGCCCTCACCACTCAGAGCTTGGCTCCTTCTCTTTAGCTCTCTCTGCTTGGGTGCCCCCCAGATCTTTGGGAGTACAATTCCCATCTCTGAACCACTATCCTCCTTGCTTATACCTTCACTGCCTTTCCTTTCTTGCTCAAATTTCTCCAGGAGACTAGAAGCCAGAATTAACCCTTTGGGGCATAGAAAACCAGGGTAGAGAGGCCAACGTGTGTGTGTGTGGGTGGGTGTTCCTGGATGCCTAGGTTTTGACAGTAGCCAGGGGTGCATTTGCACAATTGAAACTAGTGTGCCAGCTGCGACCATTTCTTGAGAGCTCTGATCCAGCCATGGTGACACATGCCTTAGAAAGACACACTCTATGTGGGGCTGCCGACGGAAAGAGTCTGGAAAGGTCGGCAGGTCCAAAAGGCAGCAGCCAGATTGCAGACTGGAGGTGGGCACCGGGATCAAACAACTCCCCTCATTACGGCAGCTCCTCTGGCTGCCCATCAGTTTCCGGGCACAAATCAAAGTGTTGGCTTTAACCTATAAAGATCTTAAGCTGCCTTTCTATACTCATTGTTTTTAGCATTAAATATCACCTCTCAATGATGTAAGCCAACCTGAGCTTTTTTTAAGTAGAAAGGAATGCTCCTGCTGGAAAGGACCTTTGCAAAGCAAATTAATGGCCTTCCGGTTTTCCAAGCCTTAGACATTTCTTTCCTTTGAGAAGTAACAGAAGCACGGCTCATAAGCAATTGTTTAAATCAAGAATATCATGTCTGTAGAGATTTAGCAATACTGTAAAGTATACCTAAAGGAAAACTCAAGACCTTTTTATAATGGAAACATTTAATTTTTTAAAAAATGCAAAAGTGGTAAGTGCTGATGCTCCCTATGCCCAGGGAGGCAAAATAAATTAGCCTGTACAAGATTCATGGTGACTTTTTTTAAGCAAGAGGGCCAAGGCTCAGAACCCATACTCCAGGTTGAGAGAGTTACTGACAGTCAAGAGTTTTGAAGTTATTTCATTCCTATTACTCATCAACAACAGTCGAAAAATTGTTCTACATTACAACAGTGAAAAGGGGTTTTGTTACATTATCTGATGCACTGCTCATTGTTTTTTCTAATTTTCTGTAAGTTTGGGGAGGAAAAGACTCCTTACTGATAAGAAATAGTTTTTTACAAAACAGCTCTTTCAAGTAGTGTCACTTCTTCCACCACTCTTCAATCCAATTATCCCTCTTTTTAAATTCACAATTTCATTTTCCTATCTGCAACAACCTTGCAGTTTTCACTGGGAGGTCCCCTACCTAAGGAATATCCATTGGGATTGCCTCTGAAATTTAGAGTTAAATATAACTGGGAGTCCCAGCCCTAGAACACGCAAGAAATGAATGGGGTTTACTTAAGCGTAAACTCACCACTGGGCTATTGATTCAATGGACTTACTCTAAGTCAGTGGTTCTCAACCTTGGGTCCCCAGATGTATGAAATGTATAGCTTTTAATATTTTGGCTTGGAACCGATCCCCTGTGGATACCACAGTCCTCCTGTAGTACCATCCCATAATACTCAGATACTCAGACAGACTACCCGAAAAACATCTTTCTGATGCTCAAGGCATCTGTATGGCTCTTCTCCTACATCAATTCCCAGGCGATCATTCAAGTGAAGTCACTAACTGAAACATTTCCACCATGGAGGGCTTTCATATGATTGTCATGAATTCTTTCATGTTTCTTCAAATAATTTGCCACTTTGAAGCTTTTTCCACACTGAAAGCATTTGTACGGCCTCTCTCCGGTGTGAATCTTCCAGTGGCTCATCAGGTTTCCTTGCTGACTGAAACATTTCCCGCACTGAGAGCATTTGTACGGTTTCTCTCCAGTATGAATCCTCCAGTGGTTCATCAGGTTTCCTTGCTGACTGAAGCATTTCCCACACTGAGAGCATTCGTACGGCTTCTCTCCGGTATGAATGCGCTGATGGACCAGCAACCATTTTTCCTGGTAGAAGGACTTCCCACACTGAGAGCACTTATATGGTTTCGTTTCAGCTCCAGTATGGATGCCTTGGTGTCTTTTCAAGTAATTTTGTAGGCTGAAGCATTTTCCACATTGGTAACATTTGTATGGTTTAGCTCCAGTATGAAGCAGTTGATGTCTATTCAGATTTATTCTCTGACTGAAGCACTTTCCACACTGAGAGCATTCGTACGGTTTCTCTCCGGTATGAATCCGCTGATGGACCTGCAAAGCTTTTTCCTGGTTGAAGGACTTCCCGCACTGAGAGCACTTATGTGGTTTTGCTTGGGCTCCAGTATGGATGCGTTGGTGTTTTTTCAAATAATTTTCCAGGCTGAAACATTTTCCACATTGATAACATTTGTACGGTTTAGCTCCAGTATGAAGCCGTTGATGTGTATTCAAATTTTTTCTCTGACGGAAACACTTCCCACACTGAGAGCATTCATACGGTTTCTCTCCGGTATGAGATTTCTGGTGGATCACCAAACTTCTTCTCTGAAGGAAGCCTTTTCCACAATGAGAACATTTAAACAGCCTTCCCTCACTTTGAATTCCGTGACTCTCCCCACATGCAGAATCGTTAGGCTCCTCTTCTGAACGATTACGCCAATACGTGTCCAAATTATCTCCTTCCACATTTTCAAAAAATTCAGGTTTAATTTCTCCAGTTACTGCTCTCTGTTGTTTATCAGAGTATACATTTTCCTGGAATGTTCCTTCTGATGTGACACATTCATTATGGTTCTTTCTGGTATAGATCCAGTCAGGTTCTGATTTGTAAGGATATCTTTGGCCGCACTTCAGGGTTGTGGGTGTTTCCTCCCTCGTAAACATTTTGGAAGGCTGGCATACTGTATCTGTAAGATGGTCCCTGAACTCATTATGTTCCTTGTCTCTCTCTGTTGACTGATCCTCTTTCAATCCACATTCTTCCTCACCTATCTCAGTTCTCTTCAGCAGGTTTACTTCGCTTGCCGGGGCAGCAGTTCTGGGGACAACTATCGGCTCATTTCTTTCCCACTGAGGATTCTCCATCTTGACCTGCCTTCCCATCTTGTCATCTGCAAAGAAAGAATAATTTTGCTCATTCTTTGGGCTCCAGAGAAAGGTTCTGGAGCAGTGGTTCCCAACATTGAGTGCCCAGATGTTCTTGAACTACAGCTGCCAGAAATCCTGTCCAGCATAGCTAGTGGTGAAGGCTTCTGGGAGTTGTAGTCCAAGAACATCTGGGGTCCAAGGTTGAGAATCACAGTGATTTTTGTCAAATTCTTTGTGGTTTTTAAATCACAGGATGCCAAACACAATGCTTTTGATAACCCTTTTTTCATTTAAATTAAGAGTCAACTTAAAATATCTCCCTAAGAATATCTCCCTAACATTATCTCCCTAACATTAAGAGTCAACTTAAAATATCTCCCTAACATTATGTTTAAAATAAGGAGCTAATTAAGAATAAAAAAAATCCATGCATTGTCAAGGCCATTCCGACTTAGGCAACCCTTTTCAGGGTTTCCCACATAGAGAATATTCAGAAGTGCTTTACCCTTCCCTTCCTCTAGAGCAGTGGTGTCGAACTGTGGCCCTCCAGATGTTCTTGGACTTCAACTCCCAGAAGCCTTCACCACCACCTCTGCTGGCCAGGCTTTCTGGGAGTTGAAGGCCAAGAACATCTGGAGGGCCACAGTTCGACACCACTGCTCTAGAGGGTACCCTGTGACTGTGCAGCTTGCCCAAGGACACCCAGGCTGGATTTTTTGGTGCACTGATTCAGCTTGGCACACAGCGAACCCCTATGCTGACTTCTTCACTTCCAGCAATTCACCACTGAGATTTCCAGCCATGATACCTGGATCCCATTCTTCTCTGCTACCTTTTTCCTTACTTAACAACAATAATAATAAAGAGTCCAAAACCGATTCAATTCTGACACAGTTCATCGATCTGGCAGGGGTAGTAAACAAACCTGAAGGTCTGAGGGATGAAAAGAGCCAGGATCCTGCCTTCAAGGAAACGATGCATGAGGGAAAGCCAGAAGATGATGACTAATATTCATCATCCGTCTCATATTCTGCCAATATTGTTGCTTTTCAATGCAAATTAGAAGGAGAAATACGAAGGTTAAAGGTTGAAGGAACTCAACGGCAAAAAGAGCAAAAAATCTCCTTACCCAAAGAGTTGATGGTCTCGGCCTCCTCCTGCAGAACTTGCCAGGATACGGTCTGACTGCTTGGCTGGTTCAGAACCTGGTGGCTCTTGAGCAAAGATGGGCACGTTTCCTTGGCGACTATCAGCCCCTGTATAAATGGGGGGGGGGGAATGGGAGACATTTCCTTTCAGGTAAGACTTTGTTGTGGGGAAAAAAAAAGTGGCGGCTAAGACAAAAAAGAATGGAAAACCACTGACAGCAGGAAGACCACCGAAAAGCATCCATGGAACAAATTTGTGGGTGGGAAAACAAACATCGGACGCTGGGGGTGCGCGACAGGGTCCTTTTGAAGAGAAAGGTGAGGTATCCGCATTTTAAAATAAAAATATAAATAAACCCCATATTAACTAAAATGCCAACTAAAATAGCAATCCATGCAACAATTAAAAAAGGGAAAAGAAAGTCGAGCATGTAGCAATTAGACCAAGCAAAACTTTTTAAAGTAACGAACTTCATCTTATTTGCAATGGCGCTTAACAGACGACATTAAACTGGCCTAGAAGATGTGTTATAAATTTTGTTACCCTAATCCACGTTCTATGCTTTCTTAAGCAATACACAGGATCTCACCTGCCACTTCACTCTCTCAGCCCCTTCTTGGCTCACGAGGAAGTCCTCCACCAGGGCCACGGCCTGGGAACACGTGTCGGGCCCTCCCGCCCGGATCCAGCCCTGAAGGTCCGGGGGAAGGCTGGCCAGGAACTGCTCCAGGATCAGCAGCTCCAGGATCTGCTCCTTGCTGCGTCTCTCTGGCCTAAGCCACCGGTGGCAAAGCTCCTGGACTTGGCTGTGAAGCCTCCGGGGGTCTTCCACCTCCTGGCAGGAGAAGTCCCTGAAATGCTGCCGTCTCACCTCCATCCTCAGGGCATCCCTTCGCAAGATGGCAGCCTTCACTTTCCCATAATCCTCTTTGTCCTGGGCATCCAGGCTTTGAAAGACCTCTTCTGCTTCTCCACTCAGTGCTGGCAAGAGCCAGGCCACCCATTCTCTTGGAGGCCACCGACAAGCCCTGGCCACTTCCTCGAAGGAGGCCAGGAAGGCCTTGGCATCATCCCATGGGGCAGCCTCGGAGATCACGGACTTATCCCTTCTTCTAGAACTGGGCCCCAGCATCTCAAGAAACTCCTGCCAATGGGCTTCCCAGCGCTGCTGGAGCCCCTTCTCGGCTTCCTTCTTGACCTCTTGCGATCTTCCCCCACGGCCTGCCTCTGCCATAAGCTCAGCCGGGACTCAACGCGTAGCTTCTCCTCCTATCCTTCTTTGGCTTCTTTACCGCTTTTCTGTACCAACTAGAATAAGAATATTTGCAAGTGAGATCTCCTGTTGCAGAATATCTTAGAGAATAACTGAAGCCTCATAGCCTTTGGAAAAGAATATTTCTGAAAAACCAGAAAAACATTCTATCCCATTTTCTACTTTAAAGGTATGACACAGAGTAACAACCAGTGAAAATGTGTATGATCCAATGGGTAAATAATAATAATAATAATAATAATAATAATAATAATAATAATAATAATAATAATAATAATAATAATAATAATAATAATAATAATAATAATAATAATAATAATAATCTTAGAACTGCAGCCCTGGAAGAAATTAAAGGGGAAGATGGGAGTAAATTATAGGGAAGCTGAGTTATGAAATTGAATGTACAGTATTTGCGAAGGCTTTCACGGCCGGGATCTGATGGTTGCTATAGGTTTTTCGGGCTCTTTGGCTGTGTTCTGAAGGTTATTTTTCCTAAAGTTTTGCCAGTCTCTGTGGACAGCATCTTCAGAGGACAGGAGCAGTACTCTACTCGTCTTCTCCTGTCCTCTGAAAATGCCGGCCACAGAGACTTCCGAAATGTTAGGAAGAACAACCTTCAGAACACGGCGAAAGAGCCTGAAAAACGCACAACAACGATGAAGTTGAATCTTCACAGATAAAGTAAATTGTGGAACAAACAAATAATGGAAAATATGTCCATAAGGTTTAAGGAAAACTGTTATCAAGTGGTGTAGAGATATGGTATAGATATAGACTGGGAGAAGAATCCATGTGTTTCTGGAGTGAAAGGGGCAATAATAAAGGGAAAAAAATAAAGAATATGAATCTGGTCCCAAGTGGGAGGGTGGCACAGGGTTGAGAAATGAGAATATGATTAATTTTGTTCAACTTTATGTTGATTTCATGTAGTGCACTGTAAATTTGTGGTTTTATTACTTTCTTATTTATTTAAAAAAAGAACTGCAGAGCTGGAAGTGAACTTGTAGATCATCAAGTCCAGCCCTTCTCAAGGAAGCCCAGTGGGGGAAATAACCTCTGGCTCCTGAGGCCTAAACCACTGAGCGACCAAGATTGATTCTGGGTCCCATGGCAGAGCTCCTTGGTTGAGAGAAGCCAGAAGTTGGGAGTTCGATTCCTCCCTGTGCCTCCTTCGGGAACCGCCAGCCTGGGTGGTCTCGGGCAAGCTGCACCGTCCCAAGAGGGACCCCCCCAAAAAAGAAGGAAAGGATCCACCACTTCTAAGTCTCTCTCTCTCTCTGGAAACCCCTCAAAATGGCTGCCATAAATGAGAATAAATAGGGACCGTGTGGAAGAAGGCGAGTCCCCGTGGCCTGCCTGGCCAGCTTGTTGTCCGCCCTGACTCTCTCAAGGAAGCTGCTTGGGGAGCCCCCTCAGCCAGTGGGGTCACCTCCGCAGTCCTGGTAAAGGCACACATCTCTGCGAAACCCTGCGTTTTTACTCGCAAGGAAGTCGGCCTCCCAACTCCGGGCAAAGAAATGCCTGCCAGAGTTTCCCGGTTGGGGGGGGGGGACCAAAAAAAGGGGGGCGAAAACGCCTCTCCAGTCCCCACTGGCGCCTCTCTGGGCCTTTCGGAGCCTCCCTGTGTCATTAAAGATCCTACCGGAAGCGACGAGGAGGCTTGTGTGATTCGGTCGGCTGGCTCGTGTGTTGTCTCTTCCTCTTTCCCTCTCAGCTCCTTAGCTTCGTCGGGGGTGGCCACCCGAAGCTCCGAACCTAACCGGGAAGGTGGCCCCTTCCTGGGCTTTGGAGATGGGGAGGCGGTGGCTCCTCCCTGCGGCGGAAATCCCCGCCTTTCCTCTCGCCTTCCTCCTCCTCTTCCTGGGGGGGGGGGGGAGAAAAGCCTTCCAGGCTTCACACGGGCGCCCCCTCTTGGGCGACGCCATCGTTACATCTTCCCGCCCTTCTCCCTCATATTTAACCAAACAGGTGCAAAACTCACATACACACATAGATCGGCTTCACAAACTAAAGCCTTTGTGACTTAATGAAAGTATGGTGCGCGGCCTGAAGAAGATAAATGATCATCGAAAGCTAACTGCTTGTTTGCTTGATATTTTTGCTTGCTCTGTTTTTTTACAGGGGTCTATTAAAGGTATCCCTTGCTCCTGCATTGAGAGAAAACCATGTTTACCCCCCTTCTCAGTTCTCAGTTGGCGACAGAGTTAATCAAATGGGTCAGAGTGAGACCTTAAGGGCCAATTCATAAGAAAGGTGTGGACCCTCTGGAGAACTAGAAGCCATTCTCTGTGAATCTCTGTACTTCTGCTACGCAGAACAAAGGGATTTTACCAAAAATTCAAAATTCTGCACCAAGTAAGAACCGCAAAACTAAGCAGGGAAAGAAACCATCTCCTTCGGCCAATATTTTGACTGAAACATTTTGCCCTGAAGAGTTTTTTGACTTATGGCAATTAGCAAGGATACTGTTTTTGTCTCCACACTTTGACTGCCTATTCTTGCATGTTCCGCTCCTCTTGAAAATATTGAGGAGAACAAGAATGGGCCCATTGTAACATTTCATGGAATATTCTTTTTTTTTTAATTGACCAAAGAGACAGACATTTTTACGGAGAGTATGCCACCTCACAGAATTCCTCTATTTCACAACAGCTAACATTAGGAACAAAAAGTCCTTTTCTCTGGAAGGGGCCCACGAGGGCTAGACTTCTCCCTTCCATTTGGCAGGTTGATTAACAGCACAGCTTGAGGGGGAAAAATTACTTTTGGGGGTTCCAGTTTGTATACTTTGTTTAAGTGGGTTCAGCCTGAGTCCTGCCTGTGGGGGGGGGGATTCTGGAAACTGTCATCCAAACTCACCCTGGTTAATGGATATAAACCATGGGAACTGGCTGATCCCCGTTCTCGTACAAATGAAGTGGGACACCTCGTTTCACACTGAAAATGACTGAGGGTGGGTGGGATCCGAAGAAGAAGCAAGCAGATCCTGTCCGACAGAGTTAATCAGTGCCCGGCGGTGCTTCCTCCTCCTCCTCTTCATCCTGCTTTAGCCACCTTGGCTCTGGAGGCTGCCTGGGCTCGCCTTGCAAACTTTGCTCCTCTGTCATGGTGGGGGTAGCTGCTGCTGCTGAGTGTGCCTTTTTTTTGAGGGGGGCCCTCACAGGAAGGTTGCTGGACCCCTGTGTATGTGTGCATGCGCACCTGTGGGAATCCCCGCCCCGCTCTGTTTAGTTTTGCGGGTCCTGGTGGGGGCTTTTTCTCCTTTGGCAAGGCAAATTCTGTGAGGGTTTTTATTTTAATTTTATGTTTTGCCCCCCCCCCCGGCTAGGTGGTCGCCAGCGCTTCCTCCTCCGCTTCTTTGTCCTGCTGCTGCTGCTTGTGGTGGTAGTGAAGAAGGAGCCGGAGGGGGTTGTGGCCAGTGAGGAGGGCTCACGCGCCTGTCCTCCTCCTCGCCCCAGCAGGGCTAAGGAAAGTCCTGGGCGGCTTCCTCGGGCTCTTGCTCCGCTTGGCAGAAAATCTCACGCGGCCCAGCCTCACCCAGATTCTGCCTCCAGCGGTCCCCAGGTAAATTGAGTTTGAGACCCCTGCATACAGTATATTCACAAAGGCTTTCACTGTCCTCTGAAGATGCCAGCCATAGAGACTGGTGAAACGTTAGGAAGAACAACCTTCAGAACACAGCCAAAGAGCCTGAAAAACCCATAACATCCGCTACTGTATAAAGTATATTGTATGATCTCTGACTCTGTCTAGTGGCCAGTTCCATTAATTACACAGTGGAAATATGTATCTCAAAAGAAAAATACTACAGTACTCACAAAAGTGAGTACACCCCCTCACATTTCATAAATATGAACCCGGACAAGATGGAGGTCTTGAGGGTGGGTGGCCCTCCCGTCAGTGGCATAGGTGACTCCCTACCTTTTGGAGGGACGACCCTTGCCGCAAAGAGTGAGGTCCGCAGCTTGGGGATACATCTGGACCCGGCGCTAACCATGGAAACCCAGGTGGCGTCCGTGGTCCATTCCGCCTATTTTCATCTATGGCGGATTGCCCAGCTGCTGCCATATCTTGATCGGGGGGCCCTCACTACTCTAGTCCATGTGCTCGTAATCTTGAGATTAGACTATTGTAATGCACTCTACGTGGGGCTGCCTTTGAGGCTGATGCGGAAGCTTCAGATGGTCGAGAATGCAGCAGCTAGGCTTATTAGTGGGGTGAGAAAATTTCAGCATATCTCCCCCACTCTGGCTGCACTGCACTGGTTACCTATTCGTTTCCGCATCGACTTCAAAGTGTTAACGATCACATATAAAGCCCTAAACGATTTGGGACCTCAATATTTGGCAGATTGCCTCCTCCCGCCCAGGGCTACCCGAATCATCCAACAAAGCCAGCAGGGGCGGCTGAGGAGACAGACGCCGAGGGAGGCCCGGAAGGAGAAAACAAGAAACCGGGCCTTCTCGACGGTCGCCCCTCGGCTGTGGAACACGCTCCCCACTGAAATTCGGCTGGCACCCTCGCTGGGTGTTTTCAAAACTCAACTAAAAACCTGGTTATTCAAACAGGCCTTCCCCCCAGTCAAGTAAGTAATTTTTTCTTTTTCTTTTTTCCCCCTCTTGTTTCTTGACTTTTGCCATCTTGTATTATATATGTTATACTGTATGCTGCTTTAATGCGTTTTAACTTATGTAAGCCGCCCTGAGTAGACGTTGTCTAGAGGGACGGGGTAAAAATCGAATAAATAAATAAATAAAATAAATATTTTAGTATATCTTTTAATGTGATGCCTCATGGTATCACATATTCTGTGATATACTGGACATAGGTATTTCTGGGTATTTTATTTAGTATTTTCATCCAGCAGATAAATGAATCAGCGGATACTGATCCCGTGGATGGGGGTGTGTCCTACTCTTCTATATTCTCTCTGTTTTGGCTACTCAAATGTCCAAATAAATCACCACTCTTTTAGAACCTTCTCCCATCAAGGTTCTTTCCTCTCTGGGTTTTTTTAACCTGCACTCAGGCATGGGTTTTGTAGAGGTTGTTCTTCATACAGTAAGTTTACTGGGACACTTTTTATTGTATATTTTGTTTAAAAACTCATAGCTATTTTTATTCATTGAGGTTTAAAGAGTGCCAGTTAAAATGATTTGATCCAAAACAGATTTACTTATATAGAAACGCTGACAAAGCTAAATAGGTTTTTCCATTGCTTATTCATACAGTAATCAGATATTTGTGCTCTGGGTGCAGAATTTAATTAATTCAGGGTATAACGGTTATCTCAGTTTGAAAGAAAAATTTAAATTACCGGTAAATTAAAATTGAAAAAAAAAACTCAAAGCAGTATCTGCTAGTGGCTGTGAGGCAGTGAGCATGAAACAACCAATACAATTTGCACTGATAGAGGAGTTCACATATGCCAAAATGATTCAAAATACATCAACTTGACCTCCGAGTTAAGATAAACGACCATCTGCCAACCCAGTAAAATAGTTTGCTTTTGATAAAAACAAACAAGCCACAATTCATGGACAAAAAACCATCAGCACTTTTATGTAGTCGCCTTAAAATAAAATGATTTAAATCATGCTAAACCCAATTCAAATGATTTAAATCATACTAAACTCCACACTTTAAGTGGAGATGAGTATTTGTTGCTAATGAAGAGATTAAAGAGTTGGAAAAGGGGGAATTTGTGGCAAGAGAACCAGGCGGCAGACCACTTAAGAGAGTGTTGGGTATGAGATAGAGATGGGCACGGACCCCCAGCGTGACAGTTTGTGCTGGTTCAGAAAAAGTCCAATCAGGTTTCCACATTTCAATGGCCCGCCCCCTCTGGGAGGCACCCAGTCAGAAGCAGCCCCCTGGTTTCCCTGCTCCGCCTCCTCTGGGCGCTGCCTCTGAGGGGGCACATGCTGGAGGGGACGGGGATGAATTGGAGGTTCGTGCCCATCTCTGATTAGATGTTCCCAATGATTTCACACCACGGCCCTTTGGTTAAAAACCAAAGGGTTCTACTGAGCACAGATGAGAGAACCTGTCAATGTCAGTCACAGAGGCTCGAACACTTTATCCCCTGCATCTTTTGGAACAAGAAATGTCTTGCATTCAGAGGTTTTGTAATGTCTTGGCCCACTGGGTCCTCTGATGCCTGCTCAAGATGTCTCTCTGAGAAAGGTTTTCCCCACACTCAACACACCGGAAGAGTTTCTCCCCTGTGTGGATCCTCTGATGATCCTTCAGGTGTTCTCTCCGGCTGAAGATCTTCCCACAGTCAGGACATTCATACAGTTTCTCTCCCGTGTGAATCCTCCGGTGGCGCTTCAGATCACTGCACTGATTGAAGCGCTTCCCGCCCTGAGAACATTTGTACGGTTTTTCTCCGGTGTGAATTCTCTGGTGTCTTTTCAACACTTCTCTAAAAGTAAACATTTTCCCACACTGAGAGCATTAATGGAGTTTCCCTCCCGTATGAAGCTGCTGATGGTTCATCAAATGTTCTCTCCATCAGAAACATTTCCGACAGTAAGAACATTCATATGGTCTCTCTCCGGTATGAATCCGCTGGTGTAACGGTTCTTTCTGACTGAAGCATTTCCCACACTGAGAGCATTCAAAGGGTTTATCTGAAATATGAATCACTTGGTGTCTCTTCAGATCTCCTCTCTGACTGAAACATTTCCCACACTGAGGGCATTTCCCACACTGAGGCTAGAATATTTTCCTAGATCAAGCGAAAACTGAGCAGCAAAAAGTCTAGATTTAGCTCAGTTAGCCTTCATAGTCTGTTCTTAGCATATTACGCAGAATCATTTTAAAAATTTAAAAAAAAATGACAAAAGCATTGTGCCCCCTTAAAGGTGAAGTGCTCTGTTTGAATGTGAGCTTTCGTGGGTCAAGTTCACCTCCTGAGACCTAAGAGTTGGATGACATGGCAGATATTTTACAGGGGCCCAAAATAAAGAGACTGTTTTTTTGACACCAGTTGGTGACGGTATGGCACTGACTTTTCATGAGCTTGATGGATTTCCACTCTATTCTAATATGAATAATGTCAGAATATTAATATTCTGTAAATCCAAATAGTAATCATTCGAATGGACAGCAACTCTTTACAGGGTTTTTTTAGGTAGAGAATATTCAGAAGTGGTTTCCCATTCCCTTTTACTGGGGGTATTTCTGGGACTGCAAAACTTGCCCAGGGCTGGCTCTTTTCCCGAGAGGTGCAGTGAGAATTGAACTTCGGGCCTCTGACTCCACAGCCAGAAACCTAAGCTACTGAGCTATCCAGCCACTGTTTGACAAGTCTAGAGAATCAGCTTACAGTCTCTGATCAGAGTGAACTGTCTAGGGAGTCAGTCCATCTCGTATCTGGCCTTCCTCTTTTCCTGCTGCCTTCCATGCTTCCCAACATGATTGTCTTTTCTGGAGAAATCTGCCTTCTTGTGATGGGCCCCAAATAGGACCGCCTCAGATTCAAAAGTTAAAACAGGTAATTTGAAACAGTTTTATGGAGATATCTTTGATTAGCCCCAACTGTCCTTAATGATACACTTGTTTTGAGGTGATCTATATATCGCACCTTACTTTCTCAATCTATTAAAAAAAGGATGGCAAAAAAAGGGTATGAGGAGCAACAGTACTGGTGAGAAACGCTTTGCCATTTTTTTTCGTCCACACAAACCCTGAAGTTTTTTTTAAAGGGTTTTCCACTTTAAACACCTTTTGCTTTTTAAATTACCAGAAAAAATCACAACTTTTAATAGCTAAAACAATCATTGTTATGACGTACTTGGTGCTTGCATTAACAGGGCAGTATATTATTAAAATAAATAAATAAGTAAAAAAAAACTATATAGCAGTATACCAGGCAAATATGGAATAACTCTATTATCGTGAGTTGGAAACTAAAAAGAGTAAAATACTGAAGACCATAGTGCCACACACCCCAAACTTAATTTTCTTGCAGGAGACTCATGAACTCTGGCATGAATATTATCACACAGAAACTCTGGGGAATAAATCTGGGCTGTAGGTCTTCCTAGACAAGGAGCATGACAGTAATCTTGTCCAAAAATTATTGAATTAAACTAAAACCTGTAATAAGGGATTCTGAGAGGGGATTTGTGTTTGTAAAAGGAAGGAGATAAACACATACCACTATATCACAAATATGTCCACATTACAATCAACTGGAATTTGTGACAATGATAATAAAAAAGCTAACTCCTTTTGCTGTGGGAGGTATTTATTATATGGGGTGATAATGTACTATGAGCTTGATTACTGTTGCCATCCAGCAGAAGACACTAGCTAGAACAGAGGAGGCTTCACATTTAATATATGGAGAATAAGAGAGGCAGAACCACAGAGATCTGTTTTCCTTGCGCTTCCTTAGTATACAGGTACTTCCCTCCCACCCTCCATTTCTTCTCCTCTCTGTCTGATCTGGCCAGGAAAAGTTCTTTGAAGTTCGAAAATTGTGACTTCCCTTTTGAACATTAGCTTGTGGCAAGATTAACATGTCACAGGGAAAGCTGATTGTAGGGAAAACAGATTTGTCCTAGTATTACCTATTGGATTTAATCGGATGGCTAGCTTACAAATGGCTGGCTGTCTAAGCAAACACAGACCGCGTGCCTCTTAGTACCCTGCGGAATAGACAGCCTATGAACCAGAAATCTTTCACAAGGTGGTTAAACCCTAGTTTACCCTCCAGGCAGTCATTCCTAGAAACACAAAGGGAAAAACCTTAACCTAGACAGAAAGTACTCAACCAGATCTCTCCAAAGCCCTTGTATGGTATGCATTTAAAATGTTGCCTTTTCACAGAAGTTCACTTTTTGCTTGTTATTGCTGGAGATGTTCTGGAGTAAAAGACACATTTCTGGGTTTGTGGCATAATTGGGCTACAATCACAGATTTTTGGAAGCAAATTAGCAAGTACTGCAGGAACACCCACCATCTGAGGGATCCGTATTGGCTGATTCACTTATCCACTGCCTGAAAATGCTGGTTTTTTAAACCCCAGAAATAGCTTTTTATACGTATTTCCAGGGAGTATTTACTGCTAGAGGGAGCCAGAGACCATGCAATGTACGTATAGCATTCAAGGCTTCCATGTTTTTCGGTATGGGGAGGGGGGACACTTGGAACCAATTCCCCATGGATACCACAGTCTTACTGCAGCCAAAAATTAAGCAACTTAATCTTTTGGACCTTGACGATGACGAATTATCAGAAGAAGAAAAAAAAAATGGCCCTGAAAAACACTTCCACAAAGACCTCTCTTGGTTGCTATCGGCAACCAGACTGGTCGTTGCCTATACTGTAACTGGAAATGGATGCAAAACCTCATGATAAATTCTTGACGAAAGTGAATCAGGGCTGGGGCTGGGAGGTGCCAGCACAGCTGGGAAAGATTTATTTATTTATTTATTTATTTATTTAATTTATATGCCGCCCACTCTACCCAAAGGTCTCTGGGTGGCTTACAACAATTGATCTCATAGAAGAGGGAGGCATAAAGAGAAAGAAAAATCAACACATTCACAGTAGTTTGTTATCCCTTTATCATCCATTTTGATAAGAATTTTATTGTCCATTTTGATCAATCCACCGCAACATCAGCTGAAAGTCCTGAAATATTTATTATGACACTTTTCGGCTCAAGGGAAACCAAGAAATAATACATATGGCAAAAATGGAAGGTTAATTAGTCCTTTGGATTTGATGAAAGTCCGCTCAGTTTTACCTCTACATCCCCTGAATCCACCTTTTGTCCCACGCCTGCTCTAGAGGTTAATCTCATAACTTCTGCATAATTTGGAAATAAATTTTAAAAAGTTAGGAAAAAGAAAAAAATAATAGCCAAAAATTAGAATATCAAACCTCACATTTCTGTCATGTTGGAACATGGTTGTCGATTGGGAAGAGCTAAATATTTGAAGACTAGATTTTGAACTCATCATCATCATCTGATTCGTCACCCACCTTCATAACTGGGTGGTGAACTACAACTGTAATCATGCCAATCAGCCAAGCCACCGCTGTTCCTCCAATAAAGATGCAGAAGGTAATTAAACCAAGGAGAAGTAAATCCGTTATTGCAACATGCAGAAGGCAATCATGATGAATCTCATCTTCTGCACTAAAGACTGGCCAGCCTTCAACTTTTGGTGGTGTTTTGCAGGTGATTTGCTCTTGATCTGCAGGGAAGAAATATGTAGAAATCATTCACAAGTGGGGTTACCAGACGTCCGGCAAAAGGAGGACATGTCCTCCTTTTTAACCTAATGTCTTGCATCCGTCAGGCAAAGATAAAAACCTTTAAAATGTCTGGCTTTTGAATATGTTATAATTTTGGATGGGAGGGGGAGAGGTGGAAGGGCCCCTCTCTCTCCCCATTATCTGCCGCTGGCACCGGAGCACAGCCCTTGCCCCCTCCCGTCATGGCAGTGGCTGCTTGGCGTTCTGCCATGCCCACCCCAGCCCATGTGGAGCCCAGAAAGGCAGTGCGAGCAGAGCGCCACCTGCCAAGCCAGGCAGGAGCAAGCAGTGTCCGAGCGCATCGATGGGAAGGCGAGCGCCCAGACTGTATGTGTTCAAAGTCCCTTTTGGGGACTCCCACACTCCCCAGCCCTGAACCTATGACCCTCAGAGGAGGAGAGGCTGCCTCGTTCAGCTTTGCCTGGAGCTGCTTTCCCCTTGCCTGTGCCGGAGCCTTGTTTGGGTGTCCAGATTAGCAAGGTGGCCTCTGAGACCTTGCAGAGTGCGAGCAGCTGGGGGATCCTGCAGCCGGGCCAGGGTGAGTTCAGGTTTATTTGCTTTGGTCCCATTCAGAGGCTTCTTCATAGATCCCCTTCCTGTTTGTTAAATGAAACATTCAATACGTCCTCCTCTGTCCTCTTTTTGTCTTTCTATGTCCTCCTTTTGGTACCCATGTATCTGGCAACCCTAGTCACAGGCCATGTTTAAAACATTGCTGGTTCTCAGGAAAAGGATTTTCAGATTTTTCTGAATTACGAGTACCTAAGTAACAAATATCTACCCACAGACATCTTACAAACACTTGAATGTGAACACCTAGGGGAAATCTGGAAAGCTTTTCAGCTTAGGTTGGCCTTCTCGGCCTAGCTTCATACTCAGAAAGACAGCTCCCAGCAAGCACCGGGGCAGAAACAGGAAGCTTGGGTGGATCTAGACCGAGCTAGGCCTCAAGAGATTTGATCTTTTAAAAAGCTGTATTATCTGCCATTCGCTGGTCTGCCAATGCATTAAAGACGATTGAAGCTGACAGTTGCCTTTTAGTACAAACAAAGGGATAAAAAAAAGGCCAAGGAATATTGCCAAGGAAGAAACCCTATAAAACATCGGTGTAATGTATCCTTAGGTATGGGATGAATTTATAACAGAAAGATTTGGATGTCCCGGACAACCCAGATAGTGTGGTTGCTGACCTAGAGACAGACATCCTGGAGAGTGAAGTCAAGTGGCCTTAGAAAGCATGGCTAACAACAAGGCCAGTGGAGGTGATGGCATTCCAGTTGAACTATTTAAAGTCTTACAAGATGATGCTGTTAAGGTGCTACACTCAATATGGCAGCAAATTTGGAAAACTCAGCAGCATCCAGAGGATTGGAAAAGATCAGTCTACATCCCAATCCCAAAGAAGGGCAGTGCCAAAGAATGCTCCAACTACCGTACAATTGCACTCATTTTACATGCTAGCAAGGTTATGCTCAAAATCCTCCAAGGTAGGCTTCAGCAGTATGTGGACCGAGAACTCCCAGAAGTACAAGCTGGATTTCGAAGGGGCAGAGGAATTAGAGACCAAATTGCTAACATGCGCTGGATTATGGAGAAAGCCAGAGAGTTCCAGAAAAATACCTACTGTACTTCTACTTCGTTGACTACACAAAAGTCTTTGACTGTGTGGACCACAGCAAACTATGGCAAGTTCTTAAAGAAATGGGAGAGCCTGACCACCTTATCTGTCTCCAGAGAAATCTATATGTGGGACAAGAAACAGAACTGGATATGTAACAACTGATTGGTTCAAAATTGGGAAAGGAGTATGGCAAGGCTGTATATTGTCTCCCTGCTTATTTAACATTTATTATATGCACAATACATAATGCGAAAGGCTGGACTGCAGCAACCCCAAACCTGAATTAAGATTGCTGGAAGAAATATCAACAACCTCCAAAATGCAGATGATACCACTCAGATGGCAGAAAATGAGGACGAATTAAAGAATCTCAATGAGGATGAAAGAAGAGAGTGCAAAAAACGGTCTGAAACGCAACATCAAAAAAACTAAGATCATGGCCACTGGTCCCATCACCTCCTGGCAAACAGAAGGGGAAGATATGGAGGCAGTGACAGATTTTACTTTCCTGGGCTCCATGATCACTGCAGATTGTGACAGCAGTCACAAAATTAAAAGACGCTTGCTTCTTGGGAGGAAAGCGATGACAAATCTCGACAGTATCTTAAAAAGCAGAGAAAGCTCCTTGCCGACAAAGGTACGCATAGTCAAAGCTATGGTTTTTCCGGTACTGAAGTATGGAAGTGAGAGCTGGACCATAAAGAAGGCTGACCGCCAAAGAATTGATGAATTGTGGTGCTGGAGGAGACTCCTGAGAGCCCCCTGGACTACAAGGAGAACAAACCTATCAATTCTGAAGGAAATCAACCCTGAGTGCTCACTGGAATGACAGATCCTGAAGCTGAGGCTCCAATACTTTTGCCATCTCATGAGAAGAGAAGACTCCCTGGAAAAGACGCTGATGTCGGGAAAGACTGAAGGCAAGAGGAGAAGGGGAGGACAGAGGATGAGATGGTTGGACAGTGTCACTGAAGCTACCAACATGAATTTGACCCAACTCCAGGAGGCAGTGGAAGACAGGAGGGCCTGGTGTGCTCTGGTCCATGGGGTCACAAAGAGTCGGACACGACTGAATGACTAAGCAACAATGTGGGATGGATGCCAAGGATTGATCAGTGGCTGGAATCCTGTTGTACAGTTCCCCATGGGCAACAAGAGATTATGATATAATTATTGTTAAATGGCCCTGGATTAAAGGCAAATCGCAGCTAAAAATGATTTTGGGGTGCATGCAAAATGAGGTCACCTGCTCACTGAAATAGCTAGATGAAACCTTTATTAAGAGGCTTTATTAAGAGCCTAGATGAAGCCTTTATTAAGAGCCTTGATCCTCTATCACTGTTATCTCTGCTCTGCATGCGGAGCTGTGCAACAGGATAGCACCCAACGTGTATGAACTGAAGAGACAACCCACATAGAACTATGAAGAGAAGAAGTATTAATTAGGTATTAGATATTTTAAATTCATGGACTGCAGCCCCCCCCCCCGAAGTCTACAGGAATTCCCCCAGTGCACAGACTTCTGGGGGGTTTTAATGAAGAAAACAAAGCCCTGACAGGCAATTTCAACTTTTTGCGCTAATTAATGCAGATTCTGGCTGCCATTTTCATTCTGTGCAGAAGGGAAAACAAATGATCATGGCTACTGTGGGACCTGCAAAGGATCATGGGTGTGGTACTCACTGCCGATTAGGCTCTGTGCCGGAAACCTGTTTTAAACAACCTGTATTTAAAAGGTTAAATCCCATAATCCCTTGCTGTTCCCACAGAGCCTATCTCTGTCTACCCATTTTCCCTGTGTTCTCCACGGGACAAACAAAATGGCTGCCAGAATCCGAATGTACCAGCTGCAAGAACCTGAAAACACCTGTCAGGGCCAGAGATGGGCATGAACCCGCTGGTTCAGCAGTTCGTGCCAGCTTGTTTACCAGCCAAACGGGAGTTTGGCACTTCCAGGCCCCACCTCCTTCAGCAGACACCCAATCAGAGGTAACACTCTGGCTTCCCTGCCCCGCCTCCTCTGAGTACCGCTTTCTGGAAGAGGCAGGGCTTGGAAGCACCAAACATTTATTCAGTCAGTAAACGAACCAGCATGAAACACTGAAATGGCGGATCCTGTCCATCTCTAGTCATTACTAACTACTTTGATTAACACACCCCCTCTGTCCCCCCGGACAGGCCTGGGGAATTCCTGCAAACGTTTGGATGGCTGTCGTCCACAAACTTCAAAAATCCCGTGCCTAGCATTCCTCACACAGAATGGGCTTCACCTATTAATTCAATCCGAGGCTTCGCGTGGCCATGCCCACGTATGGTCTGCCGTAGCCAATTGGAGAATTCCAGAAAGGTGCAGTTACAATCCCAGGGGTTCCCCTTGATTCCCAAAGTATGAAGGTCGTTGAGGTGGTCAAACGTGTTCACCGTCAGGGTGTCTAAGCCGCAGAAGCTGGCGTCTAGGTATCTCAGGATTGGGACCGGGACAAAGGCATCCTCGTGGATCTTCTTTATCATTGGGTTCGAGGAGATGTTGAGCAACACCAGCCTGGGGAGCTGGGAGAAAGTTCGGGATAAGATGTCCGTCAGCCGGTTGTGACTGAGATCCAGGTAGGCCAACTTCTCAGAGGCTGGAAAGCTCGTGTCTCCGTCGAGTTCAATCAGGTTGTGACTGCAGTCCAGATAGACCAGTTCATGGAGATAAGTGATTTCCAAAGGTGGTATCGATTTGAAGTAATTGTTGGTCAGAATCAGCTCCCTGGTTGTCAGAGGAAATGAATCAGGGACATGGTCTAACCCTTTGCCTTGACAGTTCACTTTCAGGTTCAAGCAGGAGCACTCCAGAGGACAGCTCCAACCCATATGGTTCCAGTTTACACCGATTAGAAAGACCAACCCCAACGCTAAAGTAGAGTAAGATGATGGCAACAGCAGAGGCCCCATCTCAAACACCTGTCTTCTGGATGGATGAGGACAGCCTGCTTTTAAACCTCACAAGTGAAGAAGGACCTGTTTCTTGTTGATCAGACCCATGTCATCTCAGTGGTTGGCCTGTGAGCTTTATGACATCACCAGTGGAGGACCCAATTGACAGAACTCTGCTCCATTCATTTTTCTTAATTATTTTTTACCATCCTCCACATTAACGATGTTCCTCTACCATCCTGCAATTCAAAAAGAGACAGGAACCAATCCTGAGAGAGAGAGAGAGAAGACTAATAGAAAGCTTGTCTCGCTGACCCCCATTAACCACCACCTATCATGGAAGAGTTTGAATTGTGGTGCTGGAGGAGGCTCTTGAGAGTCCCCTGGACTACAAGGAGAACAGACCTATACATTTTGAAGGAAATCAACCCTGAGTACTAACTGGAAGGACAGATCCTGCAGCTCAGGCTCCAATCCTTTGGCCATCTCATGAGAAGAGGAGACTCCCTGAAAAAAGACCCTGATGGTGGGAAAGTTTGAGGGCAAGAGGAGAAGGGGACGACAGAGGATGAGATGGTTGGACGGTGTCATCCAAGCGACCAACGTGAATTTAACCCAACTCCGGAAGGCAGTGGAAGACAGGAGGGCCTGGTGTGCTCTGGTCCATGGGGTCACGAAGAGTCGGACACGACTTAACAACTAAACAACAACAGTCATGGAAGGGATGTGGCTTGCAGCTTATCTCATGGGAAGGAGACCTTTAAGGCCAAGCCAATGGATTCCGATACCCACTAATGGGAAACATGATTTCAGGTGTGAAAAGTCTTCTCCAACATTCAAGAGAACTTGAAGCCTGACTGGCTGACCATCTGGAAGGGTTTAGATCAGGACACGTAATGTGTACAACAGGGGTTCAGAAGTTACTTTAGTGACTTTAGCTTAACCCTGAAGAGATGCTATGCTCAGCTAGCTGTTCCTCCGTGCCTTGTCATGGAGATGCACTCTTTGCATGCCTCCGGGCCATGCTGACTTCTATGCTTCTTTGTGAGTATTAGATAGAATAGTTTAGCTTGTATGTTTGTTTTCTAGTGCATTGTGTTGGTTGCCTTAGCTTTTTCTGACGTCTTTCCGCTTTATGTACTTTTTAAAACCTTTTACATAATTTAATCTATTTACTTTCTCCAATAAAATATATTAAAAAATTTCCCCAACAAACTGTTTGGGTTTTTATCTCAGAGGGTTTGTGGTGGTCTTGCCCTTGACCCTCTAATGGGAGTTTTGGTTCTTTGGTGGGTGTGGTGGCGGTTCTACCATGCAAGGTGTGTTTGAAAACTCAGCTGCCACTTACTATTCTCGATCAAGTCACAGTTTAAAATGCCCAATAGCTGACCACCCAATCTCTGTTCAAAAGCCTCTGGGGGGCAGGGGATCCACCATTTTCCAGCCCGGTCTGTTCTTCAGCTATTAGCTGAAGTTTCCTTTCTTGTAATTTGATTCCATCTGTTTGGTTTTTACCTCCAAAGTAGAAGAGGTTAAGGTTACTCTATCATCCATGTGACAGCTCCTCCTGAAACAGGCTAAAATAATTGAGTTGGAAGGGGCTTATAAGGCCATCTTGTCCGGTCCCCTGCTCAATACAGGAATGGGCACATCAAGTTACCATTGTAGTTCCCCTCTGTTTGGCACTGGTCAGGCCTAATCTGGAGTCCAGGGTCCAGAACTGGGCACAGGGTTCCCTTGGTCCGGGCACTCTATTGATTTTGACTAGCCCAGATGTGGTGGCCAGACAACAACTACAACAGAATTTTCCCTGCCCAAATGCAACCACTACATTTTTCTCCCCAAGAAATTCTACTTTTCTTTGCCTAGGTCTCTTAACTCGTCAAAGCCAGCCTGATTTATCTCCTTAGAACCACATCACTGGAAGGGACCCTACAGATCCCTGAGCCCAGATTCTGTCACGGAGGTCCGGTGGGGAATTGAACTCCCAACCGATGGCTCCACGGCCAGATGCCTAACCCCACTGACTGAGCTTCTCCTGAAATATTGCCTCCCCCTTTTCACTAGGGCAGCCGATCCCAACCTAGGGCCCCCAGATGTTCTTGGACGATAACCCGCGGATCAGCCCCCCCGCTCCATTCAGAGGCGGCTCCCCCCTACCCATTAACCCCCCCATTAAGGCTAGCAGAAAGGGGGGGTCCATACCCCTGCAGCGATGCCAGTTACACCTTCTCCTTTCCCCGATCTGAACGCGCTTCCAGAAAAAAGCCTGCCAGCCGAGGGTCACACCGGCCTCCTCGTCGCTTCTGGTATGATTTGGGAAAGGAGGTGGTGGTGAGGTGGGGAGTCCAGTTCAACTTTGTGGTGTGGAAAGGAGCACTCCGTGGCTGCCAAGGTGGCGGCCCGGTCCACACTGGCTTGGGAGGAAACCCCTTTGAAAATGAATGGGATGCCCTGCTGAGGAGGCGTGCATAGGCTTGCAAAGCAGCTCACTGCCTGGGTGGTTCTCCCAACCCCCTTATAAATATGGGGGGGTAATCGTAAGGTGGTCCTAAGCACCCCCAGTAGTTTGGGTTACCGGCCAATTTTGGGTCTCGCTCTTCCACCAAGGAATCAGGCACAGAGGCAACAGCTGAACGAAATTTTATTTGAATAGCAGGAAAGAAAAGAGTAGCTGGGACTTCTCTTAAAAGCAGAAAAAGACCCTCAGAATACAGAGTACATGTTTTATAATGATACAAATAAAGAGCAATAAAAGTATTACAATTCTATTGGTCGCTTGCACCCCAACTTTGGATCCGGTCCCTCATTGGGTAGTGATGCCAACTATTCTGATCTATTAGTTCCCTATAGATATGCATATTGTGTGCCCATGTGTCCATGCGCCTGAAAGGCTGGAGACAAGAGTATCTGTTTCCCTTATCTATTGGTATGTTTGTGTGTATCCTTCCTGCGCCCCCCCATGTATGGCCTTCACTCTCCGGCCCCCTGGTGTGAATGTCATGGCTGGTTTCCGCCTGCCTGCATTCCAGGGCCAGGTCGTTTGCCAGATCAAAAGGCGGATGGGCCAAGCGAAAGTGTGACAATGACATTCCATACGATGTGTGAATGTTCCTGTATTTGCCTGATCTATGTTGCCAATTACCTTGCCAACAAAAGTCCGAATACAGTGGGGTCTTGACTTGAGAACTTAATCCGTATTGGAAGGCGGTTCTCAAGTCAAAAAGTTCTCAAGTCAAATCTGCATTTCCCATAGGAATGCATTGAAAACCATTTAATCCATATCTGCTCTTTTCCATACATAGAAACTAATGGGAAGCTGCTATTCTGCCTTCGACCACTAGAGGGGGATATTTTGTTTCTTTTTTTTCTTAGGTCAAGAAAGGTTCAGGGAAGGCAGGGAAAATACAGTCCAGGCAGTACAGAACCAGGCAGTCTGAAGACTGTCTCCCAATCCACTCTCTAAACGCTGGGAGGAGTGAGGAAGCAGACAGGCACCCTTTTCACTGGCCAACAGTTAACGAAAGTTCACTTTTTGCACTTTCCCTGCCTCCCACGTGGGTTTTTTCAGTTCTTAACTCAAATCTAAGTACTTAAGTCAAGTCAATATTTTCCTATGAGAGCGGTTCTTAAGTCAAAATGTTCTTAACTCGAGCCGTTCTTAAGTCAAGACCCCACTGTAGTCAAAGCTATGGTTTTTCATGTAGTGATGTATGGAAGTGGGAGCTGGACCATAAAGAAAGCTGACCGCCGAAGAATTGATGCCTTTGAATTGTGGTGCTGGAGGAGGCTCTTGAGAGTCCCCTGGACTGCAAGGAGAACAAACCTATCAATTCTAAAGGAAACCAACCCTGAGTGCTCACTGGAAGGACAGATCCTGAAGCTGAGGCTCCAGTACTTTGGCCATGTCTTGAGAAGAGAAGATTCCTTGGAAAAGACCCTGATGTTGGGAAAGTGTGAAGGCAAGAGGAGAAGGGGACGACAGAGGATGAGATGGTTGGACAGTGTCTGTGAAGCAACCAACATGAATTTGACACAACTACGGGAGGCAGTGGAAGACAGGAGGGCCTGGCCTGCTCTGGTCTATGGGGGGTCACGAAGAGTCGGACACGACTAAACGATGACGACGATGTTGTGAATGTTCCTGGGCTTCTTTTCTTTGAGGCCTGTGTTTTCTCTGCTAAGAGTTATACTAAAATCTAGTTTGATTCTGCTCCAGTATCAGTTTTAAGACCCTCTCTCTATCAGAATCTCAGCATCTCCCATTCATTCTATAATCCGTAAATCTGTTGCAGCAAAACCAGTGAAGAGCCTTATGTTACCCTAAGGATGAACACGTTTGATTTGGCTGAAGGTTACGCTACCTGCAGTTCATTGCCTCTAGCGTGCTTGTCCTGAAATGAGAACCAGAGAGATTTCCATTGTATAGCATTTATCTCTGACTTTTCCTTGTTCTCATTGAAAGCACAGAATGAGGTATACAAATACGCTTTTCATGTGGAGATATATGAGAAAGTATTTTTGAGGTGACTCATCTTGTGGCGGTCCGGCCGCCACACAGGTGCGAAAGAATCACACAGGACACAAAAATCAGGACCAAATGGGTTCCAGAGCCTAACAGTCAGCCGTGGTGTATTGTGGCTTGAGGGGAGAAAAAGCTCCTGCCTGCACGCCTGTAGCCCTTTTTTTATTCAACACAAAATGTCCTCCAATACAGGGGTTATACAGCCAATCACCATACAGTATACACAGCCAATCGCCATACAGTATACAAACTTACATAACATATCTTCTCACTGAGCATGCTCAGGGTAGTACAACATTACCATATATGGCATATAACATAAGTTCCCTAGCTTGCTGGTGTATGTAACTGCTTCACTTAAACATAATGACGTACTCCCACATCTCCTCCGTTTTTATTTTAATTTAGTTAGAAATCATTGCCAATTAAATTAATTTGATTTCTGAGTCCAATGAATTACATTGAAGACATGGAAAACTAAGAAACGGTTTTTTTATCTGGAGGAGGGGGTTCAGTATTAAGCACTTAGTGACAGATTTGATATAATTGCTACAAGGTTAAAGAGAAGGTACGGTAGCACGAGCAAAGCAATTATGAAATATATGAATCAAGCTTGGAATACACTGTATGCAGCAACAAATCAACATGAGAACACAAATGACAATAACAAAGTACATACAGTAAGTAATTGTCGGAGCCATCCAAAACCGAATGACAGTATGAGTCCCAAAAGGGAAAATCTGATACCGAATTGAATTAAGTAATGCGATGTTCCATGTCTGAAGGTGTTTGAGAAATATCAGAGAAATGATCAGGAACATAGATGTAACAAGCATCACCAATCAAGACACAAACACTACCTTTACTAGCTAAGACAAAATAAAGAGCTCGTCGGTTTTGTAAGGCTACAGTGAGAAATTCTTTTCAAGTTTAACATTAACACGTTTCAAGGCACATATTGTGTCATTAAACATAACTTCTGTAAAGTTCGAAAGCTGTAAAAGATTATTACAGTTCCACTCCCCACCCCTAGCGGGAGAGAGTAAAAAGTATTAAGTGAGAACATGTGTTTGATGACAGTAAATGTCCATGCAGATAGTGGTACACTAATACAAGATCCATCAGAAAAGGAATTACTAGGCAAATGAACACATTGCAATCTATTTCATGAAATAATTGTCCCTCCATGAGGGTGAGTAACAGGAAACACTAATAACAACTACGAAACAGAGTACTATTATTTCGTCTCGGATCGCCATGGCCTAACGCAGCGAGCAGGAATCCAACGAGGTGTCCCGTCTACTTCTACTGCTGCGTATCCGCGTCCCCAAGTAATGAGCTGGGCAGGACCATGCCACTGAGGGTCCGGTGGGATACGGTAGGAGACCAAAGGACGTGGAAGCTGCTCCTGTGTTCTAAAATGAACCTCAACAGGAGTCAGATTCCTATTATGAGGATAAAAAAGATGATTAAGAGCATACAATACTTTAGCAACACAAAAAGGTATATCGGCAACAGGAACATGTTTGCCATCCAACTGTTTAGAAAGCAAAGATTTGAAGGTTAAATGAGCACGTTCTACCATAGTTTGATCAGTAGAATTAAAGGGAATCCCATGAGTAAGCTTAATTCCCCAGTCTTTACAGAATGTTGAAAAGGCAGATGAGACATATGCAGGTCCATTATCAGTCTTGAGGGAAAGTGGTCGTCCCATAACGGCGAAACAACGGATGGTATGTTGTATCACGTGACGAATAGTTTCTCCTTTAAGCGGTGTAGCCCAAATAAAACCAGAGAAGGTGTCCACAGTCAAATGGACCTTAGAAAAGGGAGAAAGCAATGGAGCATGGGTAACATCCATCTGCCAAATTTCATTTGGGCCAGTTCCGCGTGGATTGACAGAATCAAAAGGAAGATTTAGAGGAGAGGTAACACAGGAAGAACAGGTAGAGACAATATCACGAGCTTGAGACATAGGAATTGCGAACTGTTTGTGAAGAGTCTTAGCTGATTGATGGAAGAATGAGTGGGAAAGAAGAGGGTCATCAAATAGCGAAAAGGCAACAGATACAGAGGAACGGAGAAGCGAGTCAGCCATTGCATTACCTTCAGCCAGAACACCAGGGAGTCCAGAGTGAGAACGTATATGAGTGACAAAGACAGAGGCAGTACGAGCATGGAGAAGAGCCTGCAGAGAGTCAAAGAGATTGTAAAGTTCTTGGTCCATAGTAGGAGATAAGTAAGAATGAGGAAGATGAAGCAAAAGACGATAAACATATTGAGTATCAACAACAAGATTAAACGGCTTTATGCAGAAGATGTTAAAAGCAAGAATAACAGCAGATAGCTCAGAACGTTGAGCAGAGGAGCAAGAAGTAGTGTAGCGAGACTGCCATTTGCCTTCTTCATCTTTCCACGTAACGACTCCGCGGGACGGTGAGCCATCGGTGAAAACAGTATTTATTTATTTATTTATTTATTTTATTTATATCCCGCCTATCTGGTCGTGTGAGGACCACTCTAGGCGGCTAACAACATAAGAATAAACAATAAAAATACATATAACCATATTACTTAACAAAAAAAAAAAAAATAATAAAAAAAAATTATTAAACAGGATAGGAGAGCTGTAGGGTAGAGAGAAATCGTCAGGAATTATCTGTTGGGAAGGCCTGCCTAAACATCCAAGTTTTTAATTGTTTTTTAAAAATACCCAGCGAGGGAGCCGCGCGAATCTCAGGGGGTAAGTCGTTCCAGAGACGAGGAGCCACCGCCGAGAAGGCCCGATTTCTAGTCTTTTCCTTCCGGGCCTCCTTCGGCGTTAGGCTCCTCAGTCTCACCTCCTGGCTCGCACGAGTGACACGGGTAGATCTTGGTGGGAGGAGGCGTTCCGCCAAGTATCGAGGTCCTAAACCGTTTAGGGCTTTATACACAAGCATCAACACTTTGAAGTTGATGCGGAAACGGATGGGCAGCCAATGCAAAGCAGCCAGAGTGGGGGAGATATGTTGGTATCTTCTCACTCCACTGAGTAATCTGGCCGCCGCATTCTGCACCACCTGTAGTTTCCGCAGCAGTCCCAAAGGTAGCCCCACGTAGAGCGCATTACAGTGGTCTAATCTTGAGATTACGAGCGCATGCACCAAGGTGGTGAGGGCCCCGACATCAAGGTAGGATCGCAGCTGGGCTATCCGCCTAAGGTGGAAAAAGGCGGTGCGGACCACGGACGCCACCTGGGATTCCATAGTGAGCGCCGGGTCTAGATGGATCCCCAAGCTGCGGACCCCGTCCCTGGCGGGCAGGGTCACCCCCCCAAAAGTGAGGGAGTTTCCCAAATCCCCTACTGTGGGGGCGCCCACCCTTAGTACCTCCGTCTTGTCCGGGTTCAGCCTCAGCCCATTCTCCTGCATCCATTCCAGTACGGTCTCCAGGCAGCGCTGAAGGGACAGAACGGCATCTCCTGCGGTAGGTGAAAAGGAGATGTAGAGCTGCGTGTCATCCGCATACTGATGGCACTGTGCTCCACACCCCCTGATGACCCCACCCAGCGGCCTCATATAGATATTAAACAGCATTGGGGAGATAATCGACCCCTGTGGAACCCCACAATTGAGGCTCCACGGGGCCGAGACACTCTCCCCAAGCTGTACTCTCTGGGGGCGGTCCTCCAAGAAGGAACGGAGCCAGGCCAAAGCCCGGCCTCCTATTCCTAACTCAGAGAGCCTCCCCAGGAGGATACCGTGGTCAATGGTATCAAAGGCCGCTGAGATATCGAGGAGGACCAGCAGAGACATTTTGCCCCTGTCGGCCTCCCTCAATAGGTCATCACACAGGGCGACCAATGCCGTTTCTGTACCGTGGCGCGGCCTGAAGCCCGACTGGAATGGATCCAGGGCATCTGTTTCATCCAGGAGCGCCTGAAGCTGATCGGCCACCACCCTCTCGACTACCTTGCTTAAGAAGGAAACATTGGCGACGGGCCTGTAGTTGCCAATTTCATCCGCCGCCAAGCTAGGTTTCTTTCTAATGGGCCTAATGAGTGTGTCCTTGAGGGCAGAAGGAAATCTGCCCTCAAGGAAAGACCCATTAATTATTACAGTAGCCCATTCCGTTGTTGAAGGCCTGGCTGCCTTGATTAGCCAGGCCGGGCAAGGGTCCAAGGAGGAGGTGGTGGCACGACAGCGGTCAAGTGCCCTGGCCACAGTATCGGGTGTGACAGGCTGAAAGGAGTCAAAGGTCACCGGGCAAGACGGAGCGCTGGACATCTCTGCTCGACTCACTGTATTCAAAAAAGGAGAGAGGTCCCGGCGGATGGCCTCCACTTTTGATTTAAAAAATGCTGCAAATTGGTCCGGTGAAAAACTAGGGGGAGGCCCATCACTCGGACCAATTCCGGATAGGTCGCGTACTATACGGAATAATTCCGCCTGCTGGTTAGCAGCCTCGCTTATCCGGTTAGCGAGATATGTTCGAGTAGCAGCCTTTACCTTCGCTAGGTAAAGGTTAGTAGCGACCTTAACAGCTATACAATTGAAATCCGTCGGGGCCTTTCTCCACTTGCGCTCTAGCCGTCTCCTGACCCGCTTCGATGTCCGGAGATCCTGGTTATACCAGGGCGCCGGGCGATCTCTGCGGCGGAGAGGGCGTTCAGGAGCGATCGTGTCTACAGCACTAGTCGCGGCGGTAAACCAGCCGTCGACCAGAGCCTCGACAGGAGCGCCAGCCAGGTCAGCCGTAACCCGTCTCATGGCTTCCTGGAATCCAACCGGATCCAGTAGCCTTCGAGGGCGGACCATAACAATAGGTCCCTGCTCCCTGCGAGGGGGGAGAGCCATTTTAAGGGTGCATTTTATTAGGTGGTGATCCGACCATGACAAGGGTACCGACTCAAGGTCAGTCACCATCGGATCACTCTCGCTCCCATTGGTGGAAAAGACCAGGTCTAGTGTATGACCACCCACGTGTGTGGGGCCGTTGACATGTTGGGACATGTTCAAGAAGGCCATGGTCTCCAAGAACTCAAGAGCTGGCCCGGAAACCTCTGCCCCCGCATGCACGTTAAAGTCCCCCAAAACCAAAAGCTTCGGGGAGCCCAACAGTGCCGCGGAGACAAAGTCCGCCAGCTCCGGTAGGGAAATGGCTGGGTCGCGGGGAGCACGGTAACCCAGCAAGATCCCAATACCATCCCTGGCCCCAATCGACACGTGGAGAGCCTCAAGACCCGGCTTTACCACCGAGGAGCGCCTAGCTACCTCCAAGATGGATTTATAAACGATGGCTACACCCCCCCCGGCCCTCCAGTCTACCCTGGTGTTGGACAGCATAACCGGGCGGACAGATGAGAGCGAGGGGGGGACCCCCCTCTCCGCCAATCCATGTTTCGGTTATGCAAGCCAGGTCTGCATCTTCCTCCAGAATGAGATCGTAAATTAGCTGGGCCTTGTTAGATACAGACCTGGCATTCAACAACACCAGGCGTAGAGTGGAGGGCTGACTGGTCTGACTACCTCGGTACTGGGGGTTGGTCTCCGTCTCAGAACAACGAACAGCCTTTAAGCATCTGTTCGCTGTTCTTCTGACACGAGTAGGGACGGAGCCAACGCCATACCGCCCTCTACCCGTAATCACGGAGATGTTTTGGGGACCCTCGCTGGGAAGGCAGGCCTTCCATTCCATGACGAAAAAGAGGAGGGGAGGGAGAGAAGGGAAAGAGAAAAGGGGGAAGGGCTAGTAACGTAATGTAAATAACACAAGTAACAAAAGAAAAAATAATTAATTATACAATACCAGTAGTAGCATCTGGAATAGGATGATCTGCAAAAAAGGAACTAAGAGTATAAGAGACACAAGAGAGAAAGGTAAGCCGTCTATCCTTAGGAGGATTGGCTAGTACAGCACCATAGAAGCCTGCGAAAGCCACCTGAAAAGGAACAGAGGTTTGTAGGAGTCTTTCTACTTCTCCCGGGGAGAAAGGTAAGTAAAGTGACACAGGGTCTGTCCCAGTAAGTTGAAGAACGCGGGAGCGAGCCTTGGCAAGTAAGTCTGAAGTAGCTTCAATCAAACTGTAGATCTTCTTCGGTGGAGTGTGTGGAAGATGAAGCCATTCTACTATATAGACTTGATTCTGACCGGGAGAGTAGATAATTCCTGTTGGTAAAGCCGTAGGAGATGAAGGCGGGAAAATAGCACAGGCAACATGCCAGTCTGTCTCTCATCTGGAGAGTGAAACCCCTGAGATTTTACGGGGCCTGGGGCTGGCCCCCTCTTGCCCGAGCCTCTTCGTTTTCCACTTGACGTTCGGTGGCAGTCATGAGCCGACTAACGAAGTCTGAATATGACTCAGTGGCTCCCTGTCGAATACAGGCAAAACCAAGAGATCCGCCAACCTCGCGGGGGCTGGGAATCTTCGACCATGCCTTCTGAATAAGTTGTGCAATTTGCTGAATTGCCACATCTGTTAGAGTGAGTTGCTGAGTGACTGTTGCAAAATTACCAGTGCCATTAAGCTGATCTTCAGTGATAAGCCGAACGGCGGCAATATTTGATTGTGTATTTCGGGCAGCCTGCCCTTCTGCTAAAAACTTGAATTCATCAAGGACAATGAGAGCCTGAGCAGGGGGTAGGGCAGACCTAACAAGCAATTTCCAGTCACCAGGTGTCAAGCTTAAGGCGGCTATGTTAGCGAGCAGTGCCTTGACAAAATAAGAGTGAGGACCATAGTCTCGAACAGCCTGCATAAAGTCTTTCACCAACTTTAATTGAAGCGGAGCGTAACAATCTGGCGTAGCAGGAATGCCCGCAACACCCGGGTTTTGATCATTCCCAGGCTGCCCTGGGATAGCTGGATTCCCCCGAATAATAGGAAATGCAGTGGCAGCGGCAACAGTAGAATGGTGAGAGTTTCCCGTCTCTACCAGAGCTGCAGCAATTGAACAAGCAATAGGAGAAGGTTGAAACAGCTTAGGAAGTGGCTTCTCATAAAATGGCTTGTCATGTTCATCCTCGGAGAACAAATTAAGGTCGTCCGAGTTGTTATTTGCCCATTTTTCCAATCTGTGATCCGGTGGTTTAGGATGGATCTTCTCCAATGGTGGTTCATAAATCAGAGGAGGAGCTGAGGGAGTTGGTGCTGGTGGTAAAATCACCGGCAGAACTAAATTGCCACCAACCGCGCCAGTTTGCCATTGATTATTGAAGAGAATATTTTTCGGAGTGACATCCGCCAAGCAAGCTCGAATCTTGCACCAGGTAAAAAGAACCCGGAAAGGGAGCTGCGGATGATTCTGAAAAGTGGTTCCAACTTTTATCCATTTTTCCAAGTCCAAAGTGCCTTTTTCTGGTAACCAAGGGCAAAAACGCTTGAGAGCCTGAACTAATTCAATTATTTCTTCTTTAGTGGCTTTCTGACCCTTTGAGGAAAGAAGTTGTTGTAAGTCCTCAACATAGGTCTGCTGGGCTGATGACAAAGA
The DNA here is from genome assembly GCF_051106095.1 of Pogona vitticeps. NCBI lineage: Eukaryota > Metazoa > Chordata > Lepidosauria > Squamata > Agamidae > Pogona > Pogona vitticeps. Next base: position 21,481,550 of record NC_135784.1, read on the forward strand.
GCAACCCATGGTCTGTGTGTTCTAATTTTCACAGTCCTACTCACCGGGATCCGAAGATGAATGCGCGCGCTGAAACCCTCGCAGGGCGTGATGAGTAGGGGGAAAACGGCCTTCTACCTGAACAGCCGGTCCAAAATTTGCCTCACACAGTGGAGTAGGCCTCAAACTGTGAAGTAGGC